>NC_050576.1:346284305-346600555 GCF_011100635.1 Trichosurus vulpecula | reverse complement strand
ACTAGAAGGCCTGGGTTTAAGTTTTACTGCTCACACAAACCGGCTCTTTATAACCTTGGCAAGTCACTTATTCTCTCCAAAACTGTAATTTATTAAGAATTTATTCAATGGCGGTTGATAGAGGCAGTTTTCTATTCTGAGAGTTCCCTATGTTTATAAAATCATAGATCTACTTCCTAGTCCATATTGTACTAATTCATAAAGTTTGGATGTGAACTAGATGAACTACAGTTTCTTAACAGAAAGACCTTATAGACATTACTGAGATTTGGTGAGTTTATTTGACTGTAATATTACTTCGGAAGTTCAGAACTAATTGAAAAGAAGCAAGATTTTTTAAAGGGAAAGAGAGAGAGAGAGAGAGAGAGAGAGAGAGAGAGAGACAGAGAGAGAGAGAGAGAGAGAGACAGAGAGACAGAGAGACAGAGAGAGACAGAGACAGAGAGAGACAGAGACAGAGAGAGACAGAGAGACAGAGAAGGAGCATTGAGCTTTAAGAATGTGTACTAAGTTGTGGAAATAAAGAGACAAGGAGAATAATGCATAATAGAGCTCTTTTGGGTAAAGATACATCAAGGCAGAAAAAGAAGCAACATTATAATTGGATTATAATATAGACCACCTGGATAGAAGCAGGGAGCAGATGATGAGTACAAAAAATAAAAAATAGAACAAGCACAGGATCGTGCTAGAATAACAGGGAGGTAATTCATTTATCCCGACATCTGCTAAGTTTTCTCTCGAACAAAACCAGAGAAAAAAATAATATTTGACTTTTTTGGTTGTAATTTTAACCCTTCCAAAGTAGATAAAGCAATGAGAGTAACTTTCGTTCTTGTGATTCTCAACAGGAAGAATGAAGTTTCTGGGGTAGAAATATGAGTAATCTTAAAGGAAAGTGGCTATAACAATAAACAGGAAATGGTTCCTGAAGTAACCATGAGAGGAACTTTTGCAAGAATGGTTATTCCATCTTATAGTTCATGAATCAGTAAAGAGAAGGCCTGCTTGATCTCTAAATTCCTCTAAACTTTTGGAAAATAGGTTTCAAAGGGATAGAGAATAGGTATAGTTAGATGATCTAAAATACTGTAGAAGAAAAAGGTTAGTTGGAAATATTCTTCTCAGGAATAAAATTCTATTCAAGTGAAAAAGACCTTGTAATTAAAAACTCAACAGGAAGATAACCTGGGAATCAAAATTCAAGTGAACAACAATAAAATCCATAAGTCTTGCATTCATAGAAATCTAGTGCATAAAGTCATAAGATCCTACTTTTCCAGGGGGACGTTTCTTTAAATGTTATCTATTCATCAATCCCAATCTAATTTTACATACAAGGGAATCCAGGGATGTGAAATGCCTTGCCCAAGGTCATATTGAAGTATCAGAGTAGGATTGAAACCCAGATCCTGACTTAAAAAACAATACACTCCTTCCTCCTTCTTTTCCTTCTTTCCTTCCTTCCTTCCTTCTTTCCTTCCTTTCTTCCTTCCTTTCTTCCTTCTTTCTTTCCTTCTCCTCTTCCTCTTTTCAAAAGCAAGGGTATTCTTTTCAATAAATGAAAAACAAGATAGCATACTGGCCCTGTAACACTGAGTAAATCACTTAATCTTTTAATACCCTAGGTAAAACTCCCAAGACTATAAGTTGCGAAGAATGTGATAATTTATATTGGTAGAGGGAATTTTCCTGCCTGTGAGTCCTGTGTACCAAAGAAATCACAGGTCCAGTTCCTATGTTTCATCCTTGACTAGCACATAGCTGCAGCAGTTTCTGAATGCTTTGATGTTGTTTACCTTAGACTTTATTGGTTCTTCCAAGAAAAGAAAAATCTATCCATTAGAGAGGTATTTGTCTCAGCTATATTTTCATTATTTACAGCTATTCAAAATATCACCATGCATAGTACTGCACTCCTAAACTTTTCATCTTTTTATAGACACCACAGGAAACTTTGTTGATATTATGGCAATATGCAAGGGTAGAACCTGTGGGTGGTGAGTGTGAGACAGATTTTCTATCATTAAATGGTTTCTCTTAATTGTGAAGGTTGCCCTATCATATGCTTCATTTTGACTCTAAATGATCGGCTTGCTGTGATTTCTTTAAAGATAGATTGAGAATACAAATTTTCATTTTTGAAGCTATTAATAATTTTGATGTGCCTATTTTATATTCCCTTTTTATTCATAGCATGTTTTGTGCTATATTTTTAAAAAGAGCCATCATATATTCAAGTGTTTTTATTGATTAATCAAGTTCAAGTTGGGCCTTCCCAGAACCTTATTTGTGGTGCACTGATGCATTAATCTATGCTTCTCATAATGCATTCGAGTGACAGAAAGAGCATCTTCCCTCAAAACTCATTAATAATTTTAAAAAAATTGGAGGGGGAAGATGTGTGATGAATGAACAGAACTAACATTTCGTGTTCTGTTTCCCATTTTGAATTTAGCTGATTTTGACCAACCCATTGATGTTGATAAAAAAAAAAAACTTATCCACGCAAAACATGTTTTTTAGACTAAAAGGAGTCAGAGCAAACAAAATATATCTCTTTAAGATGGATTAACAGTCAATGTGAATGAAGCAAATTCATATAAGTTAACACTATTGTATTCCTTTAAACAAGCTCTTCCACATGGTTAGATGCACCTATTTGTGATAGCTAGTAGTCTTGGACAATGTACATGAGATAATATAATCCTACTTTTCTGACTTAAGCCAAGCAGTACATGAATTTCCTTAGGATATACAATATTAATGTCACCGATTAAATTATTGCTGTCAGGTTAAACTCATAGACTTTTTATAATTCTTCAGATTTGTGTGTGTATATCATCTCAATTTCCTGTGAATAGTGATAAACTAATAAAAACCTTCCTTTCAGACAGAAAAAAAAATTCATTGAGATAAAATGCCTAAAAAAAAGAAGAAAAGAAGTAAAATGGTTTAATTCATCTATTTTTGAAGTTTCCTAAAAGAAATATAATCACATATCTGTTATAATATGATATATGTAATGTGGAGAAGTATTGTTGAATAATGAATATATAGCTGGTCTCAGGATGACTTGAGTTCTAGTTTCATTTCTGACATATTGGCTGAGTGACTATAGACAAGTCACTTAATCTTTCACTGCAACAGGCAACTAAGATTACAAATAGAACAGATAACAATCTGCATTATGTAGAGTTTCCTTATTAGGGAGATAACTAGATTAATTCAATCATATGCCTGGGAAATTATATAAACACATATAAGTGTATATTATATATACATATATGCATGCATGTATGTATGCATGTATATTTATGAGTCTGTTAATGTATCTACTTATATATCTATACATCTGTCTTCTGCCTATATGCATTGATCTATGTCTCTGCCTCTCTGCTTCTGTCTCTCACTCTGTATCTTTGTCTCCCTGTATCTTTCTCTGTCTCTTAGGCTTATTATTCTTGGCCATAGACCACAGAAGAACTCACCAACTAAGAACAATGGGTGGGAAGCACAGAGACAGAATTTTAAAGGGAAAATTTTCCAGCGATTAAAGTTATTTCAAAATATAATGGCTTGGTTCAGGAGAAAGCAGATCCACCCCTTTAAGAGATTTTAAGTAACAGGTGGGAGTTAACTTATAGGATATACTATAAAACATAGAAGACATTATTAATCAGATGCAAGTGGTACTAAGAGTTATCTTCTAACATGATGTCCCTTCCAACTCTGATATTCTTCATTATTGTTTTATTCCATTAATTGTTCAGTAATTGTTTCCAACTACATTCCATTTTGTAACCTGGTATATTGATGGCAGTGAGTTAACAGGCTTCTAGACTAGACATGCTTACCTTCTAGAAGAGTTTTACAAACAAAAATATAGTGACTTTAATGTTTTGATTTTCTTTTGGACTATAACCATTTCTATTCCCTTGTCCATTTCCACCCAGGACAAAAACATAGAGTCAATTGGACCAGGAGATATATAGGTCAGTCAGCTATCCACCCACTGTATTCAGCTTTGGTTAGGCTTTTATAAAGTATGGTTAGAAGAATGTACTTCTTCTCTGTCACTGAAATTCATTCATCTTGAAAGCATAGCTCATATAAGATGGCAGGCTACTCAGAAAAGGGACAAGCAATAGGTGCAATAAATATGGACTCTGTTCAGACCTTTTGGTGTCATCTCACATGACACTCTCATCAATAAACAAAGATAGGCAGTTTGCCTCTTACTAATGTCAGCTTTTCATACATGTAATAGGTAGAGTCAGTAACAACACAAAATTGTGATGAGTGACTATATAACATTTTGGTATATATTTATTGTAGTCACAATCAAGTTTGTTCTGGGGTCAGGGTAATCATACATTTATGTTAGCAAACTCATTAAATTGGTAGATGACATCAAAGATAGGTGAGATTGGTTACACATCAAAAGTTGACAAGACAGTAAAAAATAACTTTTAAGAATTAGATACTATTAGACCTAGAGTTGGAAGGGCACTTAGAGATAATTTGATATAATCTTCTATTTCAATTCCATAAGCATTCATGAAATGTCTACTATAGGAAAGAATTAGAAATAAAGTAGATGTCCATTGATTTCAAAATGGTTAACATTTTGTGGAGCATTAATGTAAAATAATGATATAATGCTTTAAGAAATCATGTGTGATGAATACAGACAAGTGTAGAAATATGTATGTATATACAATACACACACACATATATATGCATATATATAAATTTCTGCAAAGTGGAATAATACACACAAAATAAACATGTAAAAATATACACAATAACCAAAACAAAGCAAATTTTAAAAAATGCACACCTCAAAGCCAACAGTGAATTTAAACAAAATTATAAAGATCAAGCAGGACTTGAATTTAAAAATATGAGAGGAAGTCCCAATCCACTTGTTTGTGGAGGTGTGTGGACCTTAGGTATTACATGTTGTGCATGTTTTCAGAATTTTTCAATGCATCAGTCAGCTGCCCTGATTATTTTCTCTTCAAGAATATTTTTTTATTATATTAAGTGGCTCTTCGTGAAGCAGAAGGGGATGAACACTTGAGATAACTATGATGAAAAACAAAAGATATCAATAAAAACTAGTTCTTAAAAAGTTCTTTGTAGGTGTTAGCTGTCATTATTTCCACTACATATCTAAGTTTTATGATAAATAGAATTAAATTAATGATAATAATTTAGATTGACATGATTAGTCATAATGCCAATATTAAAAAAGCAATAACTCACTATGATTGATAACAAATCAGAACCATGTTGAAGTGTGGGATTGTTTCTATAAAACTCAACCATAACAAGAATGTTTTGTTTTGAATTATCTGGTCCTCCACTTAGTATGTGTAGACAGAGTTTTATTGACAGATTTCGAATTACAACTAGTCCCTATCTTCCCTGAGAAAAGAGTAGGAGGAAATATAGTGTAGCAGACATGATTTAAGTCAGGATTGCAAATAAATAGAAAACAATTACCTCTCTACCTGTGTCATTCTGACTAGAGGCAAAAGGAGCTACCCTTGAAATCTCCTTCACGTCAACAAAAGCATACAGCTTGGACCTTCCTTCAGAAAAAAAAAAAACATAGAAGTCAGAACAAATATGAATTATGTCTCCAATTGGTTTGCCTGTTAGAGAATTTTGGGGGGAATCACACCAAGAATAACATTTGGCTATAATTTTTTATTCTGTTTAGATTTAGATTTTTAAGGCAAATACTTTGTGTCACTAGAGGCAAAAAAACTTAACATCTAAGGCAGCTTCTGAGCTCTATAATTTGATAGTTAAGTGTATGAGTGGGGGAAAGTTTGGGCTGAGTATGGAGTGGAGTTGTAGAGCTGACAAATGTGTGCAGTGTCTGCTAGTGCTCACTTTGATGTAATTTTAGCAAATGCATAGCTGAAGAAGTGGGAATAAGAATATACAGTTATCCATCTAAGACACACAGAACAATGTTAATTTTGCAGAGTTTTGTTAGTCTTTTGTGTTTAGAGAGAGTGAAAGACCCTAAGACATCCTTATCACCCTGAACAAAGCCTCGTTTTTTAGGTTGCATCTTATGGAGAAATATGATTCTGTGACTAATATATCTACATCGACCTGTATGTCAGGCCCTTTGAAATTTGCAAAGCACTTTCAAAAAATTGCCTTATTATCAAATAATAATAATAATAATAATCTTCTCAGGTAAGTGCTATTATTATTTTTATTTTACAAATGATGCAACTGAGGCTCAGAGAAGTTAAGCAAGTTGCTCATGATCACAAAGCTAGTAAATTCAGAGATGGAATTTGAATCAATATTTTCTTAATCTCAAATCAAGTGGTCTTTCCATTACATCATGCTTCTTTTCATTGGAAGATGAATTGGTTCTTTTAAGCCCTAAGATATTAGCCTCAATCAGAATGTTACTTGTTCATACAGATCCTAAAAGGGTTAATGCTGCTACCTCAGGGGCCAAACACTGCCAACTAGTAGCCTAATCTGCAATACACTAATAGCCATGTTTTAGATGCCTAGAGGCATAACATTCCAATAGACATACTATCTTTAAATTTACAACTCTCTTAGGCTATTTTTTTCTTTGCTAATAGGATAGATCTTATCTCCAGGGTTATTCATCCCATATGACCAATCCTTTGAAGGTGAAGGGACTTCACCCTGGAAGAACAAATGTTTTGCTCCTAGACATGTTTTATAAACATTGCCTGGTCCCCTGTCACAAGCCTAAGAGCTATGTCATAAATAAAATGACACCTGAGGAGTGCAACCACTTTCATGCTATTACATGGGCAGCAACCATAAGGGGTATTCAAGAATCTGTGAGGTCTGAGAGCCTCTAAATCCTTATAAGCATTTAAAGAGGAATAATAAATAAATAGTTGTATATTTTATTTTCAACATGAATTACAGGAAAATTAATAAAGGATTAATTGATACTATTTGGAGACATTTAAACAATCTGAAGTGCAATTAAACAGATGCAGTTCACTTTTCTCCTCATATTTAGCTTGAAGGACACAATTGAAAATTCATCATCATTACTACTCCTTAGAAATAAATGGTGTGTGTTTTGTCTAAATAACCAGGTATCTCTCCTTTAAACAAAACTGGAAAGAAAACAAAAAGGAGGAGGGTGGCTGATGAGGTATGCAAAGGGCTGTCAAAAGGGAAAGAGAAAGAGGCAGTATGGTAGATTTTTTTTTTTAATTTTGTAGGTGTATTTCCATCTTCAGAAGCATCCTTGCTAGACTTCATGTACCAAGGAACAGAATAAGAATCCTACTTCATCTCCCCAGTAATGGTTAAAGTTACTTTCAGGAAGTCCTTAATAATGTGTCATAACTTCATTCATTACTTTCCTTTTATTGAATATTTTTTCTCTTTGAATAGTGGGAAAATAAAAGTAGGTCTCAAGTCTTTTCAAGATTATCCTCCAGAAATGTACCAGAAGTCATTGCAGTGACAACAGAAAAACAGCTTGCATTAACTTTGGAAGTTGTTTTTAACATTATGATTGATATTTTTAAATTAAACACAAATAAAGTGTAACAGCAATTTGTACCATGAAACCAATGTTTTTGAACTTTGAATAAAATGAAGCTATTAATGGAGAAAAAAACATTTTCAGACTTGGAAACAGGAAAGCATGCCCTCCAATCCTACTTCAACATTGGCTATCTTTGTGAACAAGACCAAGTAACTTAACCTCTATGTATCTCAGAAAACTCATTAGGGGCCTATCTACTTATTCATAGATGGTTTGTATCTATAATGATTGGATCCTTCATAGCCCTACTGAGGAAATCAACAATGCTTCTCATACGTGGGATTTGATATGTTTGCTTGCCATGAGTATAGAAGTAGAAAGTAACACTGTGTAGAATAGGAGAGAAGTACATTTTGGCTCAGTGCAAAAAGAAACTTTCTAAAATTTAGAGCTTTCCAAAAGTGTAATCAAATCCCTTAGAAGGGAGTGAATGTCATTCATTAGAGGTCTTAGAGCAAAAAGATAAACATTTATTGGGGTGTTAGTAAAAGGATTCATATTAAGATCTGGAACAACTAGATGACTTTGAGATCCTTTCTAACCTAGAGATTTGTTTCTGTTCTTGTTTTTATTATTTTGAACATAAATGCAGGATGGATGACTGATAAAATAAATTCCCTGGCAGAGAGATAATCTTTAAAGATAGGCCAGAAATTGGGAACCTACTCCTGAAGTAGGAAGAAAGTTTCCTAGTCATTTCCCTTTTTTATTCTATTCTTTTAAAAAAAATTTAAATTTTGTTTTATTTAATATTTTTGGTTTTCATTTGATTTCCACAAGATTTTGGGTTACAAATTTTCTCCCTATTTCTACCCTTCCACCACCCAAAGATGGCATAAATTTTGATTGCCCTTTTCCCCAGTCTGCCTTCCCTTCTATCACTCCACTCCTCCCCCCCTCCCTTGCTTTCCTTTCCCGTTACTTTCAGTTAGGGCAAGATAGATTTCTATACCCCATTGCCTGTATATCCTATTTCCTAGTTACATGTAAAAACAACTTCTTTTTCAAAATTTGTTTTTAGAAGTTTGAGTTTCAAATTGTCTCCCTTCTTCCCTCCCCACCCACTCTCCTTGAGAAGGCAAGCAATTCAACATAGGCCACACATGTATCATTATGCAAAAGACTTCCATAATAGTCATGTTGTGAAAAACTAACTATATTTCCATCCATCCTATCCTGTAACCCTTTATTTACTTTTCTCCCTTGATGCTGTTGCTTTTGACTACCGCCTCCCCCAATCTGCCCTCCCTTTTAACATTCCCCCCTTGTCCCATTACTCCCTACTTTCCTGTAGGGTAAGATACTAACTTGAGTGTGTATGTTATTCCTCCCTTAAGTAAAATCTGTTGAAAGCAAATTCACTCATTCCCTTTCGCCTGCCCCCTCTTCCCTTCCATTATAACCACTTTTTCTTGCCACATTTTTGAGAGAATTTACCCTAGTCTATCTCTGCCTTTCTCCTTCTCCCAATATAATCATCTTTCACCCCTTAATTTAATTTGATTTTTTTTTAGGTATCATCCCTTCATATTCAACTCACCTTGTACTCTCTGTATATATGTATACATATATACATACATATATACATGTATGTGTGTATGTATGTATGTATGTTGCTTTAAACTACTCTAATACTGAGAAAGGTATCATAAGTTACAAATATATATATTTCCATATAGGAATGTAAACAAAATAGTTCAATTTTAGTAAGTTCCTTGTGATTTCTTTTTCCTGTTTCCCTTTTCATGCTTCTCTTGACTCTTGTATTTGAAAGTCAAGTTTTCTATTCAGCTCTGATCTTTTCATCAAAAATGCTTGAAAGTGCTCTATTTTATTGTAAGTCCCTATTTTGAGGGGCAGAGCCAAGATTGCACTGTGAAAGGAAGGAACTACTGGATCTCTCTCACACATTCTGTCAGACATGTTTAAAAAAGTGAATCTGAGGAGATGTGAGAGAGTTAAAAGCCACTAGCAGACTGAGAGGAGTGGGAGCACACACAAGGGCACCAGACCAAACCAACTGGGAAAAACAGAGGAATTCGGCCAGCACAATGGTCTGGGAGAGCACTGGGTGAGCGAAACACTGGATCAGTAACAGACCCATGGTGGAAGTACCTGCTCTGGCCATGACCAAGCCCCAGGCCTCTCAGCCCAGGACAAGAGTCTGTTGGAGATACTGGAGACACCAGTACAAAGCAGGTAGCTGAGAGGCCTCCAACCCACAGTCCAAAGACTTGAAACTCACCTTCTTAAACTTCCAGGAACTATGATGTCGAGGTAAAACCATTGAAGAAACCTAGAGCATACTCCCATGGGAAAAACAGAAGAGCCAGGGCTTCAGTAGTGAGAGAAGTTGGGGAGAGGGAAGAAGGAGACTAGTGAAGTAAGAGAAGTGTCCTAGAAGGCCTCACCTCAGCAGAAAAATGAGAGTAACTGAGCACCAGGGGGTAGAACTAACAAACATCAATTCCAAGACCCTGGACTTGGCTTTGCAAAACTGGGATAAGTAGAAGACACCAGCACAGACAACAGCTGAGAATACCCATGCTGTACAGCAGTCCTGGGGAAGAGGAGACTCCCAGCAGCCTGACCACTCCTCTCCCACACCTCGTGAAATAAGAGCCAGTGAATAGGTCCAAAAATTCCAACACACAAAACTTGGGACAGAGCCCCTTGAGCCTCAGAAAAAGAGACTAGGAAGAAAAAAATGAAAAAAAAAACATGCTAAAAAGCCAAAGCCCATTGATTCCTATTATGGAGACAGGGGAAGATCAAAATACCAATTCAGAGGAGGACAACATGGACACTATAACCACATCTGAAACTGCAAAAGGGAAAGTGAACTGATCTCCAGACCAAAAAGAATTCCTGGAAGAACTCAAGGAGGACTTTAAAAACCAAATTAGGTAGGTGAAAGAAAAAATGGAAAAAAATCGACAGAAGAAAACAAATCTTTAAAGAGTAATCAGAGAATCAGAATATAAATGGAGAAAATGTCTCATTGAAAAGTAAAAGCAACCAAATGGAAAAGGAGACAGATAAGCTGAAGGAAGAAAACAATACCTTAAAAATTAGAATTGGGCACTAAAAGCTAATCACTCTATGAGACATCAAGAATCAATCAAACAAATTTTAAAGAATAAAAAATTAGAATATGTAAAATATCTGATTGGAAAAACAATTGACCCGGAAAATAGATCCAGGAGAGACAATCTAAGCATTACTGGTCTACCAGAAAGCCATGATGAAACAAAGAGCCTAGAAAGTATCTTCCCTGAAATCCTGAAGGAAAATTGCCTGGAGGTTCTAGAAACAGAGAGTAAAATCACCATCGAAAGTATCCATTGATTACCCCCTGAAAGAGGTCCCAAATTGAAAACTCCAAGAAATATTGTAACCAAATCCCAGACCTACCAGGTCAAGGGGAAAATACTGCAAGTGTCTAGGAAGAAATAATTCAAATATCACAGAACTATAGTCAGGATCTCACAGGATCTTTCAACTTCTACATTAAAAGACAGGAGAAATTGGAATATGATATTCTGAAAGGCAAAGGAGTTTGGACTGCAACCAAGAATCAACTACCCAGGACAATTGAATATAATTTTTCAGGCAAGGAAATGGACATTCAATGAAATAAGGGAATTCCTGACCTTCCTGATGAAAAGGAAATGGAAAATTTGATCTCCAAATACAAAACTCAAGAGAGACATAAAAAGATTAATGGGGTAAAAAACCCCAGTCAATCAATAAGGCTAATTAGTTACATCCTTTTGTAGGATTATTTTGTTAATATATATATATATATATATATATATATATATATATATATATGTATATATGTATATATGTATATATATATATATATATAACATATATGGCAATTTTGAGAATAGTATAGTTATTATGATGATTCAAAGGGATATTCATAGACTATGGGTGTGACAATAAAATAACTGATATAATGATAAAAATATAAGTAAGAGATATAAAAGGATGGTTCTGGGAGATGAGGTAAGGAGGTAGTAGAAAAAGGCAAATTATATCACTTGAAGAGACACAAAAATATAGTATAGTTGAAGGAAAGAAGGGAGGGAGAAGAGCAGTACTTGAGCTTTACACTCATTGGATTGTTTCAAGAGGGGAATAACATACCCTGATAAGTACAGAAATCAAACTTGTCCTACAGGCAGTAGGAGGGGAAAGGGGAAAGATAAGGGAGAGGGGATCTTTTTCAGGAGGCAATTGGTGGATTCTACCCTCTGGCTCTAGAATATCAGGACAGTTCTCCTTGATAATTTCAAGAAAGATGATATCAGGCTCCTTTTTTGATTATGGCTTTCAGGTAGTCCAAAATTTTTTTTTTAAATTATCTCTCCTGGATCTATTTTCCAGGTCAGTGTTATTTCCAATGAGATATTTCATGTTGTATACCATTTTTTTTGTTATTTTGGTTCTATTTTATAATTTCTTGATTTCTTATAAAGTCACTAGCTTCCACTTGCTCCATTCTAATTTTTAAGGCATTATTTTCTTCAGTTGTCTTTTGGACCTCCTTTTTTCATTTGTCTAATTCTGCCTTTTAAGGCATTCTTCTCCCCATGGGCTTTTTGGAGCCCTTTTGACGTTTGGGTTAGTCTATTTTTAAGGTGGTATTTTCTTCAGTATTTTTGGGTCTCCTTTAGCAAGTCATTGACTTGTTTTTCATGATTTTCTTGTATCACTCTCATTTCTCTTCCTAATTTTTCTTCTAAATCTCTTACTTTATTTTCCAAATCCTTTTTGAGCTCTTCCTTGTGCTGAGACCAATTGATATTTTTCTTGAGGCTTTGATGTAGGATCTTTAACTTTGTTTACTTCTTCTTTCTGTATGTTTTGATCTTTTTGTCACCAAAGAAAGATTCTATAGTCTGAGTCTTTTATGCTGCTTTTGAGTTTTTTTGTCAGGGTATGACTGCTTTTAGAGTGGAGAGTGCTTTGTCTCGAGCTTCAGGAGTTTTGTGCTGCTGTTTTCAGAGCTACTTCTATTCTGAGGTGGTATAATGTTCCTCTCTTGACCTGTGCTCTGGTCTTAGAGTGTAGGCTCTCCTTTCTCCTGTGTAATCACCAGGAGGACTCCTTCTCTACAGCTAGCACAAAGTTCTCCCACACCAGTGCTCCTCAGGAACCAGGAACTGCCAACCAGGACTGCAACCCATATCCAAGCAGGGCAAACTAAGAAAACCTTTCCTCATTGCCAGTAAGGCAATCTCTGTGCTCCCACTTTGATTAGCCATTTGATTCCCCTCACTATGTGGGCCATGGGCCTGGAGGCGTCTGCCTCCATATATGCTGTTGCTGCTACTGTTGCTGCCACCACTGCAGCCACCTTTGCTACCCTGGGCTGTGGCCAAACCACACACTTCTCTCACTGAGGTCCAGCAATTTTCCACTGACCTGTTCAGTTGTCTTTAGTATTTGTGGATTGAGAAGTCTGGTGACTGCTACAGGTCAGTGCTAAAGGGCCCTGAAGCCTGCTCTTCCCTGGTCTACTCTTGGCCTACTTCTGGCCTAGTCTGCCCTGAAGCAGCCCACACTGGGCTGTACTCCACTCCCAGCATGGTGCAATAGACCCTTCCCAGCAACCATCCAGGCTGTCTTGGGCTGGAGAGTTATTTCCCTCTGTTATGCCATGGGTTCTGTGGGTGTTGGGTCAATTTGGGGGAGACCTTAAGTGAGTCCCTGTTTTCAAGCTGCTGTCATGGCTCTGCCCCCCTAACCTTGAGATTCGGTAATATAGTATCAGGTACAGTGGTTCTATAGTTCAAATATTTGTGAATATAACAATTGAGGAGTTTAAATGTGCTTATATGTGTTATATAGACATGTACACTGATGAACTGATAACCAAATATAACTCATACACTTTGTTCCCAGAGCTAGTTACCAGACACCAGACTGTCGGATGATTGTAACTTATTTCTGATTTCCTGATATTAAAAGGTTTATGAAAGTAAATGATTGAGGACCCCCGAAGAAAGGCAATTACAACTAATGCTTGTGTTTCAAAGGCAGAAAAGAAATGATCTGTTTGGTTCAGCCAAGTTTGGTAACTTTTAAGGCTGTAAAAAATTATAAACTATTTTTTTTAAATTCATTGATATCTACATGAAAGAATAATGGATACATACAGTATATTACTATTTAAGACACTAAAATATATTTGGTATGTAATATAGTGGAAAAAGTACTGGAATCAGTTTCAGAGTTTCAAGTTCTGACTTTGCCAACATGTGACTTCTAGCAAATGGTTTCCCTTTACTGAGACTCAGCTTCCTCATGAGTAATGAACCTTAATGTTCTTTTGAGCTCTGACATTCTAAGATTCTATTCTAAAGTACATCAAACAATGAAAAAAGCGGCACTCGAAAATGTTTATAACACATGGGGGAAATGAAATTGATTATGCAGTATCCTAGTTATAGGATTTCCTAGTCCCTGCAGTACAGAAACAATTCAACAGCAAATAAATTCTTTAACTATAATGCAACAAATTCCCATAGTGAATGCTTTCTGTTCTCAGAACCTTACATACATGTATTTTGTAAAACCATATCATTTATAAATGTCTCCTTTAATTGGGAAATTGAAAAAAATAAAAATGAGCACATTTGTTCAAATTATTTCTGCCATGTATTATTTATTTAAATGAGAGACCTACATGTATTAGATAAAAAGGTTTTTTAGTCTTAACTGGTATAGTGTACACCAGAGGGCAATAAAAAATGAAGAACAAAATGTTTTTTTTGTGGGAAAGGTATGATTGAAAGACTCTTGATTGGGGCGGAGCCAAGATGGCGGCGGAAAGCAGGGACTAGCGTGAGCTCCCTACCAAGTCCCTCCAAAAACCTATAAAAAATGGCTCTGAACCAATTCTAGAACTGCAGAACCCACAAAATAGCAGAGGAAAGCAGGGCTCCAGTCCAGGACACCCTGAATGGTTGCGGGGTGAGGCCTTTCGTGCACAGAACTGGGAGTGGAGCAGAGCGCAGTGTGGGAGTTGTGGACCAACCACACCAGGAGCCGGGTGGAGCGTGCCCTAGTGCCCTGAATCAGTGAGCTGCATCAGTTGCCAGACTTCTCAACCCACAAACACCAAAGACAGCAGAGAAGGTTAGTGGGAAAAGCTGCTGGGGACAGGGTGATAGAGTTCGCAGTTCAGCCACTGCCCTGGGTACAGCGGAGGTGGAGCAGCTACAGAACTACAGCTGCACTTGCTTCCAGTCCCAGCCCCAGCTGGTGGGAGGAATTAAGTGGCGGATCAGAGCAGGAGTGCAGAGCTTGTTGAAGATCTAAGTCTAGACCAGATTGGGGGTTCTTGGGGAAGGAGGAGTGCTGTTGTGGTAAAGCTGGCTGTAATAGCTCTGAAATCAACAACGCAACCCCCCAAGCTTGTAACATAGTACTCTTTACTCTACAACCAGTCATACTCCGATGAAAAACTCAAGGGTAAAGTAAGTTGGCTGGGAACATGGCCAGGCAGCAAAAAAACACCCAGATTCAGTCTCCGACTTTGGAATCTTTCTTTGGTGACAAAGAAGACCAAAACATACAGCAAGAAGAAGTCAACAAAGTCAAAGAACCTACAACAAAAGCCTCCAAGAAAAACATGAACTGGTCTCAGGCCATGGAAGAGGTCAAAAAGGACTTGGAAAAGCAAGTTAGAGAAGTAGAGGAAAAATTGGGAAGAGAAATGGGAGTGATGAGAGAAAACCATGAAAAACAAGTCAATGAATTGCTAAAGGAGACCCCCCAAAATACTGAAAATTATACTGAAGAGAACAACACCTTAAAAAATAGAGTAAAGCCAATGAGGAGAAGAATTCCTTGAAAGGCAGAATTAGCCAAACGGAAAAGGAGGTCCAAAAGACCACTGAAGAAAATACTACCTTAAAAATGAGATTGGAGTAAGTGGAAGCTAGTAATTTATGAGAAATCAAGATATTATAAAAAGAACCAAAAGAATGAAAAAGTGGAAAGCAATGTGAAATATCTCATTGGAAAAAAACACTGACCTGGAAAATAGATCCAGGATAGATAATTTAAAAATTATTGGACTACCTGAAAGCCATGATTTAAAAAAGAGTCTAGATATCAGCTTTGAAGAAATTATCAATGAGAACAGCCCTGATATTCTAGAGCCAGAGGGTAAAATAAAAATTGAAAGAATCCACCAATCTCCTCCTCAAATAGATCCCAAAAAGAAATCTCCTAGGGATATTGTCACCAAATTCCAGAGCTCCGAGATCAAGGAGAAAATACTGCAAAGTGCCAGAAAGAAACAATTTGAGTATTGTGGAAACACAATCAGAATAACCCATGATCTACCAGCTTCAACATTAAGAGATCGAAGGGCTTGGAATACGATATTCCGGAGGTCAATGGAGCTAGAATTGAAACCAAGAATCACCTGTCCAGCAAAACTGAGTATCATGCTCCAAGGCAAAATATGGATTTTCAACAAAATAGAGGACTTTCAGGCTTTCTCAGTGAAAAGACCAGAGCTGAATAGAAAATTTGACTTTCAAATACAAGAATCAAGAGAGGCATGAAAAGGTAATCAAGAAGAAGAACAAGAAAAAGAAATCACAAGTTACTTACTAAAGTTGAACTGTTTTGTTTACACTCCTACATGGAAAAATGATGTGTATGATTCATGAGACCTCAGTATTAGGGTAGCTGAAAGGAATATGCATATGTATATATTTATATGTATATATGCATACACACATATATACATATATATGTGTATACATATATATGTGTGTGTATGTATGTGTGTGTGTGTGTGTGTGTGTGTGTATACAGAGAGACAGAAAGAGAGAGAGAGAGAGAGGGCACAGGGTGAGTTGAAGATGAACAGATGATATCTAAAAGAAATAAAATCAAATTAAGGGATGAGAGAGGAATATATTGAGAGGGGGAGAAAGGGAGAGACAGAATGGGATAAATTATCTCACATAAAGGTGGCAAGAAAAAGCAGTTTCGTAGGAAGAGAAGAGAAGGCAGGTGAGGGGGAATGAGTGAATCTTGCTCTCATCAGATTTGACCTGAGGAGGGAATACCATACACACTCAATTGGGTATCTTACCCCACAGGAAAGAAGGAGGAAGAAGGTAAAAAAGGGGGGATGATGGAAGGGAGGGAAGATGGGGGAGGAGGTAATCAAAAACAAACACTTTTGTAAAGGGACAGGGTCAAGGGAGAAAATTGGATAAAGTGGGATACGTTAGGAAGGAGCAAAATATAGTTAGTCTTTCACAACATAAGTATTGTTGAAAGGTTATACATAATGATATGCATGTGGCCTATGTTGAATTGCTTGACTTCTTAAGGAGGGTGGGTGGGAAAGGAAGATGGGAGAGAATTAGGAATTCAAAGTTTTAAAAACAGATGTTCAAAAACAAAAAAAAATAGTTTTGCATGTAACTAGAAAATAAGATACCCAGGCAATTTATCTTGCCCTACAAGGAAGGAAGGGAAAAGGGGATGGGAGGGGAATGAGGTGACAGAAGGGAGGGCTGACTGGGGAAAAGGGCAAGCAGAATATATGCCATCTTGGAGTGGGGGGGAGGGTAGAAATGGGGAGAAAATTTGTAATTCAAACTCTTGTGAAAATCAATGCTGAAAACTAAATATATTAAATAAATTAAAAAAGGAAGACTCTTCAATACAGAAAGAAGTATTAATATTCAAATGAAGATATAACTGTTTATTTGTAAATAAAGTCAATAATACATTAATTGGACCTTGTGGAGTAGTACAGTGGAATTAATACTAAGTCTACTAAGGAAATACTACTTCTACTACAGAATCAGATGTACTGATTTCAATCCAGACTTTGTTACTTATCAGGCTTTGTGACCATGTGACATTGACAAAAATACTGAAATACTTTGAACTTCCATTAACATGGTCCCTTGGAATTTGAAAACTCGATTTTTTCTTTCTTTTCTTTTAGGGACATTTTGTATTTATTTAGAATTTAATTATTCCCAGTTCCATGTAAACAACAACTTTTAATATTTTTTTAAAACTTTGAGTTCCAAAATCTCTCCCTTCCTCTCTGCCTACCCCCCTCGTTTGAGAAGGCAAGCAATGTCATGTAGGTTATACATGTGTAGTCATGCAAAAGGTATTCAAAATAGTCATGTCGTGAAAGAAAACATAGTTAAGAAAAATGGAGTTGAAAAAATTCCTTCAGTCTGTATTGACAACATCAGTTTTTATTCTCTGGGCATGGATAGCATTTTAAATTTTAAGTCCTTCAGAGTTGTCATGGATCGTTGTATTGCTGAGAAAAACTAAATCATTCATAGCTGATCATCCTGCAATATCATTGTTATTTTGTATCCATTGCATCGATCCATGTAAGTTTTTCTAGGTTTTTCTGAGAGCAACCTGCTCATCATTTCGTACGGTATAATAGTATTCCATCACAATTACATACCATAACTTATTCAGCCATTCCTCAATTGATGTGTATCCCCTCAATTTCCAATTCTTTATCCCCAGAAAAGAGCTGCTGTAAAATATCTTTGTAATATACATCCTTTTTCTTTTTCTTTTTACCTTTTTTGAGATACAGGCCTAGTAGTGGTATTGCTATGTCTTCGGGCATGCATGGTTTTATAGCCCTCTGTATTGCTGTATTGCTTTATAGAATGGTTTAATCAAATTGCAACTCTGACAACATTAATTTGGTGTCTCATTTTTCCCACATTCCTTCCAACATTTGTCATTTACCTTTTCTTTCCTGCTATCTAATCTAATAGGTAGGAAATAAGACCTCAGAATTGTTTTAACTTGCATTTCTCCAATCACTAGTGAGTTAGAATATTTTTTTTCATATGGCTATAGATAGGTTTAATTACTTCATCTGAAAACTGATTATACATTTTGATCATTTATCAATTGGGGAATGGCTCTTATTTTTATAAATATGACACAGTTCTGTATATGTTAGAGAAATGTGGCCTCTATCAGAGAAACTTGATTTGAATTTTTTTTTTCAGTTATTATTGCTAACTGTATTTCTCTTCATCCTATTCCTTCCATCCCCCCATTTATTCTATTCTCTATCTTGCATCACCTTGTCCCTCCTCAAAAGTGCCTTGCTTCTGATTACCCCTTCCCCCATTTTGCCCTTTCTTTCACTACCCCCTTCTCTTATCCCTTTCTCCTTCTCTTTTCCTATAACAGATGATAGATTTCTATATCCCATTCCCTGTGTATCTTATATGCAAATTATATGCAAAAACAATTTTTAACATTAGTTTTTATAACTTTGAGTTCCAAATTCTCAGTTTTTCTCGGGCCTACCCACCTTTCTTGAGAAGGCAATCAATTCAATATAGGTTATACTCGTAGAGTAATGCAATACACTTCCATAATAATCATGTTGTTTCCTTTCACCCTGTCCCTTTCAAAAGTGTTTGTTTCTGTTTACTCCCTCTTCATTCTACTCTCCCTTCTGTCATACACACCCCCTTATCTCCTTCTGCACTACTTTCTGTAGGGTAAGATATATTTCTATAGTCAACTGACTGTGTGTATTGTTCCCTCCTTGAGCCAATTCTGATGACAGTAAGGTTCATTCATTCCCTCTGACCTCCTCCCTCTTACCCTCCACTGTAAAAGCTTTTTCTTGCCTCTTTTTAAGTGAGATAATTTACCCCATCCTACATCTGCCTTTCTCCTTCTCTTAGGAAATTCTTCTCTCACCCCCTAATTTTGTTTTTAGGTTATTATCCCTTCATATTCAACTCACCTGTGCCTTCTACCTACATATATATTCTCTCCAACTACTTTAATAATGATAAAGGTCTCATGAGTTACACATATAATCTTTCCATGTGGGTATGTAACCAGTTCCATTATAATATGTCACTTATGATTTCTTATTCCTGTTTGCCTTTTCATGCTTCTCTTGATTCTTGTATTTGAAAGTCACATTTTCTATTTTACTCTGATATTTTTTTCTCAAGAACGAATTAAATTCCTCTATGTCATTGAATATCAATTTTTCCCCACATTGATTACGCTAAGTTTTGTGGGTAGATGATTCTTGGTTTTAATCCTAGCTCCTTGGACCTCTAGAACATCATATTCCAAGCCCTCAGATTCCTGAAAGCTACCAAATCTGATGTTGTCCTGAATGTGGTTCCACAATACTTGAATTGTTTTTTTTTTTTTTTCTCTGACTGTTTGCAATGTTTTCTCCTTGATCTGAAAACTCTGGAATTTGGCTGTAATATTGCTGTGAGTTTTCCTTTTGGGATCTCATTCAGGAAGTAATTGGTGGATTGCTTCAATTTCTATTTTACTCTCTAGCTCTACAATATGAGAGCAGTTTTCCTTGATAATTTCTTTAAAAATGATGTCTAAATTGTTATTTTGATCATGACATTCAGGTAGTCCAGTAATTTTTAAATTCTGTCTCCTGGATCTATTTTCTAAGTCAGTTGTTTTTCAAATGAGATGTTTCACGTTGTCTTTTTTTCATTCTTTTAGTTCTGTTTTACAATTTCTTGATTTCTCATAGATTCATTGGCTTACATTTGTTCCATTCTAATTTTTTTTTAAATTATTTTCTTCACTGAGCTTCTGGACATTTTTGCCATTGGGTCAATTACACTTTTTAAGGTGTTCTTCTCCTAATTAGCTTTTTGAACCTCTTTTGTAATTCAGTCTAGTATATTTTGTTTTTGTTAATCATTATTTACTTATTTAATATTTTTAGTTTGCAGCATTTTCACAAGAGTTTGAATTACAAACTTTCTGCTCCATTCTACCCTCCCCCCATTTCAAGATGGCATATATTCTGATTACCCCATCCCCAGTCAACCCTCTCTTATGTCACCCCACTCCCCTATCTCCTTTTCCCTTACTTTCTTGTAGGGCAAAATACATTTTTATACCCCATTGCCATCTTATTTCCTAGTTACATGCAAAAACTTTTTTTTTGAGCGTTTGTTTTTAAAACTTCGAGTTCCAAATTCTCTCCCCTCTTCCCACCCCACCTACCCTCCCTAAGAAGGCAAGCAATTCAACATGGGTCACATGTGTATCATTATGCAAAATCCTTCCACAATACTCATGTTGTGAAAGACTAACTATATTTTGATCCTTCCTATCATATCCCACCTTATTCAATTTTCTCCCTTGACCCTGTCCTTTTTTAAGTGTTTGCTTTTGATTACTTCCTCCCCCTATCTTCCTTCCCTTCTATCATCCCTCCTTTTTTATCTCCTTCCTCCTTCTTTCCTGTGGGGTAAGATACTCAATTGAGTGTGTATGATATTCCCTCCTCAGGTCAAATCCCATGAGAGTAAGATTCACTCATTCACCCTCACCTAACTCCTCTTCCCTTCCAACAGAAGTGCTTTTTCTTGCCACTTTTATGGGAGATAATTTTCCTCCTTCTATCTATCCCTTTCTCCCTCTCTCAATATATTCCCCTCTCATCCCTTAATTTGATTTTATTTCTTTCAGATATCATCTCTTCATCTTCAACTCACCCTATGCCCTCTGTCCACATACACACACACACACACACACGTATATATATATATATATATATATATATATATATATATATATATATATATATGCATATTCCCTTCAGCTACCCTAATATTGAGGTCTCATGAATTATACACACCATCTTTCCATGTGGTAATGTAAACAAAACAGTTCAGCTTCATTTAGTCCCTTATGATTTCTCTTTCTTGTTACCTTTTCATGCTTCTCTTGATTCTTGTGTTTGAAAGTGCTCTATTTTATTGATAATCCATATTTTGCCTTTGGAGCATGATACTCAGTTTTGCTGGGTAGGTGATTAACAGTTTTAATCCTAGCTCCAGAATATCATATTCCAAGCCCTTCAATCCCTTAATGTAGAAGCTGCTAGATTTTTGGTTATCCTGATTGTGATTCCACAATACTCAAATTGCTTCTTTCCGGATGCTTGCAGTATTTTCTCCTTGATCTGGGAGCTCTGTCATTTGGTTTCAATATTACCAGGAGTTTTCTTTTTGGGATATTTTTCAGGAGGTGAACAGTGTATTTTTTCAATTTCTATTTTACCCTCTGGCTCTTGAATATGAGGGCAGTTCTTCTTGATAATTTCTTGAAAGATGATATCTAAGCTCTTTTATTGATCATGGCTTTCAGGTCATCCAACAATTTTTAAATTCTCTCTCCTGGATCTATTTTTCAGGTCAGTGGTTTTTCCAGTGAGATATTTCACATTGTCTTCCTTATTTTTTTCATTCCTTTGCTTCTGTTTTATTGTGTCTTCATTTCTCATAAAGTCACTAGCTTCTACTTCCTCCAATCTAATTTTTAAGGTGGTATTTTCTTCATTGGTCTTTTGCACCTCCTTTTCCATTTGGGTCTTTCTGTCTTTCAAGGCATTCTTCTCCTCATTGGCTTTTTGGAGATTTTGCCAATTGAGTTAATATATTTTTTAAGCTGTTATTTTTTCAGTATTTTTGGGGGCTCCATTATCAAGTCATTGACTTATTTTTCATGATTTTCTCTCATCACTCTCATTTCTCTTCCCAATTTTTTCTCTTCTTCTCTAACATGCTTTTCCAAATCCTTTTTGGGCTCTTCCATGGCCTGAGACCAGTTCATGTTTTACTTGGAGGCTTTTGATGTAGGATCTTTAACTTTGTTGACTTCTTCTGGAGGTATGTTTTGGTCTTCTTTTTCACCACAGAAAGATTCCAAAATCTGAGTTTGAATCTGAGTGTGTTTTCGCAGCCTGCCCATGTTCCCAGCCAACTACTTGATCCTTGAGTTTTTCATAGGGATATGGCTCATTCTTGAGTATAGAGTACTTTGTCCCAAGCTGAAGGGGTTGTGCTGTTGTTTTCAGAGTTATTTCTACTCAATAAGCTCTGCCACACCAGCACTCCTCCTCCCCTAAAAACCACCAACCCAGATCGTGACTCAGATCTTAAGCAGGCTCTGCACTCCTGCTCTGATCTGCCACTTAATTCCTCCCACCCGGTGAGCCTGGGGCCAGAAGCAACTGCAGCTGTAGTTCTGTCCTCAGAGATGCACCACCTCCACTGCCCTCAGTGAGGTGGCTGAACCGCAAACTCCTTTCACTCTGTCCCCGCAGCTTTTCCCACTAACCTACTCTGTTGTCTTTGGTGTTTGTGGGTTGAGAAGTCTGGCAACTGCCACAGCTCACGGATTCAGGGTGTTAGGGCCTGTTCTACCTGGCTCCTGGTCTGGTTGGTCCTGGCACAGCCCATGCTGGGCTCTGCTCTGCTCCCAGCTCTTGTGATAGACCCTTCCCTGGGACCATTCAGGCTTTTCTGTGCTGAAGCCCTCATTTCTTCTGTTATTTCGTGGGTTCTGCTACTCTAGAATTTGGTCAGAGCCATTTTTTATAGGTTTTAGGAGGGACCTGGGAGGAGCTCATGCAAGTCCCTGCATTCCACCTGCTATCTTGGCTCCACCACCTCAGTCTAGTATATTTTAAGGTGTTATTTTCTTCAGTTTTTTGGAGTCTTTGAAGCAAGCTGTTGACTCATGTTTCATGATTTTCTTACATCACTATCAGTTTTCTTCCCAATTTTTCCTCAAATTCTTTTACTTGATTTTCAGAATCCTTTTTGAGTTCTTCCATGGCCTAAGACCAGTTCATATTTTTGGGAGCTTTGGATGTAGAAGCTTTGACTTTGTTGTCTTCTGAATTTGTTTTGGTTTTCCTTGTTGCCAAAGTAAGACTCTATAGTCTGAGATTTTTTCTGTTTTTATGCACTTTCCCAGTCTATTTCTTGACTTTTTAAAAAATTTGCTAAGGCAGGGCTCTGCTTCCAAGAGAGAGGGTGTACTGTCCCCAGCTTCAGGGGTTTCATGCAGCTGTTTTCAGGGATACTTCTAGGGACCTATAAGTTTAGGTTCTTCCAAGGTGGTATGATCAGCGGAGATTTTTTTATTCCTCTCCTGTCCTGTGCCCTGGTCTGTGAGTGACTGTAAGTATTCTTTTCTGCCCTGAAAATATTAGGAGGGTTCCTTTTCCACTGCTGCCACAAACTCTGCTATGCCAGTGCTCCTCCTTGTCCCAGGACTGCCCAGGACTGTGGCCCAGATCCAAGCATGGGCAAAGCAACAGTATTCTGTCTCAGTGCCATCAAATGCCAGAAATCTCCTTCTGACCAGTTGTTCAATACCCTTACTGTCTGTGGGCTGAGAGCTCCAGAAATAGTCACTGCCACTACCACCACTACTGCTGATTCAATCACTCCCCAGGCTTCCTTCAGGTTTACTTGGGCCCACCATGTGCTGGTATGTCCTGTGCTGGACTGTGTTCCTCTCCCAGCCTGGTGCAACAGATATGTCCTGTTGAACCTCCAGGTTGACTTGGGCTAGAGATTTGTTTCTGTGTATTTTTGTGGGTTCCCTCACTGTAATATTTGTTTAGAGTCATTTCATAAGCATTTCAAGGGGTTCAGGGGTGAGCTCAGGCAAGACTCTGCTTTTACTCCATCAAAATATTTTTCAAAAAACATTTTTGTATGCGTAATGACACTTTATGTAATAAACTTTGAGAAGCTGAAGGTTTCTTTATATCTGACTAATTTATAACTCTAACTACACACACAGATACAGCTATATGCATAAATATGTATATATGCATATATATGCATAATAAATGGAAATAGCCAACAGGAATTATATGTGTACATGTATGAGTGTGTACATGATTTAGGTAAACATAGTAGCTGCAAGCAGTGTATCATCACAGTCCATTTATGCAACAAACTTTTATTTCATAAATCTTATTCTCTTCAAAGCACTAGATTGGTTATTTTGGGAGGTAAAAATATATGAACACAAAGTCCCTGCTCTTAAAAGGTTTTTAATCTTCTTAGAGATATAACACAGATACATCTACACAGCAAGGAAATATCTAAAATTCTGGCACTCAGTATTAGAAAAATGTAACAAGGGACTCTTAGATATATCACAACAACAATACCAACAATAATAGTGATGATAATAACCTAAAATTCCCTCACATTATTTAGGCTATGAGGAAGGAGGAAAACAAAGCAGGAAAATACGAGTCAGACTGACAGATAGAAGTGAGTTAGATTGGCCTAAGACCATTATGCTATCTTTGAAGGCCTAGAAAGAATACTGAAACACTGGTAGCTTGGACTTTGATGATACCAGTGATTTGCTTAGGAACCTGATCAGTGCTATTTGATCGGTCCTAACCATCAAAAATACGAATTAGCTGTCATGAGGTTGCAGGACTGTATGTTCCCCATACACTGTTAACAAAACAGGATTTATCATACCCAGACTGCAATAGAAATATTAAAATTTTCTCAGAGAGAGAGACACACACAGAGAACTGATAAATATTCTCAGAACACTTGAAAAACAGGTTTAAATTTTGTAAAATTACTTTTGTAACAAATAGTCATTAGAAAAATAATAAAAGCTTACCATAGGTATATTCCACTTGATTTGTCAAATGTAACCAAATGTGGTTTATGTAAAAATGAAGACAATGAAACCAATAAGATCCAAAGGTGGACTGGGAAAGTATTCTATGAGTATGTTTTCTTTTTCCTGACAGTAGAGCATGATTACAAACAGAATCAATACTTACAACTGCTTAGACATAACATTGATACATTAAAAAAATCAAGTATGACCTTTTAAATACATGTTGCCCTCCCGATTTCTCATAATCTCCAAACTACATAGAGAGTCCTAGCAAGAAAAATTAAAACATGTGGGTATAAGATAAGTTACATGTTTTCTACCATGTTACCTTGTGCGCTACTGAAACTGTTCCAAATATATTTTGAGTGAGTTTACATAAGTTAAGCTCCAAGGTTTAAACCATGTAAACAAACCAGTCTCTATAGTCAAGAAGTAAATATTCTAAGGTGGGGGAGAGGGAGAAGACAGTATAAATGAAAAAGGGTACTTGAGAGGGGGCATGGGCACTGGCTGTGTAATAGAGAAATCCAGAGTCAGTGGAATCAAGCTGGAAATAAAGCAGTCATTTTATCTGTTTGTACAATCACCACCAGAAAATTAAGTATTAAATAATAATTCAATGGTAGTCACATGCCCCAAGACCATTCATATTTGGAGCCTAATAAAAAAGAAAAGGAATAAGATATCCTTGATAAAAATGATTTTGATATATCATTTAAAATTTATTAAAGTATTTTAATTCATTCATATTAGTTTCGTAGAAATCCTGTAATCTATCCAATACTGGTATTCATATTTTTGAAGAATTTACTCTACATTGAAGGATTAAGTAGGGATCATTTATTTATTTATTTGTTTGTTTGTTTGTTTATTTGTTTGTTTGTTTCTTTGTTTGAAACAAAAATGCAAATATTTACGTATATTGCACATATGCTGATGCAAAATGCATCAGTAATTAGCTGTGCTTAATATTAGATTAGCAGAATAAATTCAATGGTTTATAAAGGCTGACTTTTTTCCTGCTAAATTGCTGTAAATATTATGTACAGAGGTTTTATGATCATGACATGAATATCTTTTTTTTTTCAGGCACATGGTGGAAATTGGAGCCCTATAATTTTTGAATTCCAATAAGATTTAAGAGAATAATTTTTAAGAGAATAATTTTTAAGAGAATAATTTGACATGGTTGCCCCAGATCTATGACCTATAGTTTGAGGACAGAGAAGTACAACTAGCCTGAAAGAAAAAAAAAATGATAACTTTAGTTTCACCCCAAGCACTCTCAAGTATCCTTCTGTGTTATTCTTAATTTTCAATGGTGATTGAATGGCCTTCTATTCTCCTACAGGTACTCCTGTGAATGATCAATATTCTCATTTTCCCCTTCACTCAGCCATACACAATCTTGAATTTTATCACCAATCTGCACTGCCTCAACAGTGTTTTCTTTTCATACATTCCTTTCCTCTTAGCTCCATTTTTACCTAGCACCCTTGGTTAACTTAGTCTTGTTGATACAGTAATTACGGTGAATGTCTTGTCCTGAATAGTTTTCGTGTGACATAAACTATTTTCCTTTTTATTGGGTACCATCTAGAAACATTTTTTTCATACAAAGAAATGCTTTTAATACAAAGAACCAACTAATAATTGTAACATTGTGCAATGTAGAAGGCTGACAAGCAGAGTTTTAGGCAGAGAGACCTATTCACACACTTTATGAAACTATTCTAATATACTTAATAGGCTTTGATGTGAACATTTCCTATCCATTGTCCAAGATGACTATATGAAACTTTGTTAGATAGTTTAAAAGTAATGAGTTCATAAAATATCTACCAGAACCTAATATATGTATGTACATACATGCACACACTGTATATGCCCAAGTGTACTTGTGCTATTTCTTTCCTTTTCTTACTCACTTATTATTTCCCATATCATTATAAAAGCCCCAGTAGTTTATAGAAAGTGTACTCCAAGTTTAAAACACACACACACACACGCAAACATTTTTACAACTTTCCATGAAACCTTAAATAAACAGAAAGGAACAGAAGTTATTTCATCCAGCTCCTTGATTTCTGGATTTCATCTACAGTGTCAATATGTATGTCTTTATTATTTTCAATTAAAATAAATATAGGTTCTTTAATTTAATTTCCATTAATGTTCAATGAATTTATTCAAGAAATACTTATTGAGTGCCTAGTGTGTGTAGGGCACCATGATAAATGCTATTATGGTACATGTGTGAGAGAAAATGAACCAGACAGAGAGACAATGAGAGAGAGAGACAGACAGACAGACAGATAGAGACAGAGAAACAGATAGAGACAGAGAAAAAAGAGAGAAAGAAGAGACAGAGTTCTTGTTTTCATGGAGCTTATGATCTAGCGCTAGAACTAAGATGTGCAATAGTAATTAGAATATCAGTTAGAATTAGAAAGTAGAATGAAAACAATGCAGAGTATTGAAGACATTCAAAAGTGGCAAAGTTGTATGTATATGATAACACTGGCACTAGGCTTTGACCAGTGGAGAAGTAGGTTGTGGATGAGATAGGAAGATATAGAGGGAAGGACCTTTTATAAGAGGAAAAATAAGCTAAGACATCCAATGAATGGTCCAAGGAAGAGTACAGCAATGACTCAAACCAATAAGAATAAGAGCCACTTCCCATTTGATAAATCATCAAAGGATATGAACATTCTCTTCTCAAGGGTGTTGAACTCAGTTCAACAACCCAGGCTGTTGATAACCATTTAAAACATTTTGGATTAAAATATTTATAGAAATGCAAATTAAAGTAATTATGATATCTATAATTTTGGCAAAGATGGCAGAAAAAGAAAAGAACAAATGTTTGAAAGGCTCCAAGAAAACAAGTGCATTATCTAAGTCCAACCATTCTGGAAAGTAATTTGTAATTATACACACACAAAAGAATCACCAAACTAACTTTGACTCAGTTTTACCTGTCTATACCTATGCTTCAAAGAGGTCAAAGAAAGAAGAAAAAGTCTTATAATTTCAAAACTATTTAAAATAAATTCTTTTTTGTGGTGGCAAAAACCTTCAATCTGTATAGACGCACATGACTTAGGAACAGATGTCCAAATTGTAGAGTATTTTGCCATGAGAAATGAGGTGACAGATGTCTCAAAAAGAGATAGAAAGATTTGTTTAAACTTAGTAACAATTAAGCAAAACCAGAAGAGCAATTTATAATAATAATAATAAAAGATGAAAAATAAAAGACTTAAGAATTCTGGTTAACTAAGCCATAACCCATAATTCCAGAAGACTAGAAAATAATATAGCCTGCTTCAGGACAGAGAGATGATGGACTGTTATGCAGAATAAGAGATAGATTTTTGGATATGACCAATATGGAGAATAAGTTCTTTCTTGATTGTGTTTATGTGGTAGTTTTCTTTCTCCCTTTTCCTTCCCTTTCTCTGTTTTCCTTCTCCTCTTTCCTTCCTTCTTTCTTTCCTTTCTTCCTTCCTTGGTTCCCCCTTTCCTTCCTTCCTTCTCCTTCCTTTCTTCCTCAAGAGCTAGAGTTTTGGGGAAGATAAATGTTTACAATCATAAAACAGTAATATGTTGTTTTAATAAAGGAAAGGAATGGAAGAAAGAACAGGTTTGGGTCAAATTATAAAAGGCTTTAAAATGTCACGCTAAGTAGTGTGGATTTTATTCTGCAAGGATTCGGAAGCCACTTAAGGTTTTTGAATTGGAGTCTCTTTTGGGAAAAATAAAGGAGAAACATTACTAACAGAATCAGAGCTATGCTTTAGGAAGATTAATTTGGCTGCAATGTGAAGGCTGGATTACAGAGAGGATGTCAGAATTGTTTCACAATGCAGCTGCAATGAGTTAAGTAGGGAGACAAGGGAGGGAAGTGAGTTATTCATCCACTAAAGAAATAAGGATTGTAGCCATGCTGAAGACAAATTCATCAAATTGAGGATACTGAAAGCCAAAAAATCCATGAATCCCCTCTGTCTTTTGGTGACCTCTAAATCATTTATCTTTCTTGGAACTTGAGAGGTTCCTTGGTATAGATGATTAAAACAGGCCTTCCACTCAAGAAGACAGAGTTCAAATCTTGCCTCTAACAGTACTAGCTATGTGAATTACTCTTAGAACTTAACTTCTGCTTGTGTCTTTGTCTCCTTTAAAGCTAGCTCCCTAAGGACTCGTTGGGGTCTGTTTCTTTAGAAATAAAAACACATGCCAAAGAACACAGAGAAACACATACTTTTGTTTGTACTGAAAATGGATATGTTGAAGTACTGAATAGCAGAGATAGAAGTATGAAAAGGTTGGATATGAGACATTTTTAATGTTAAAATGGTAGAATACAGTGATTGCCTTGAAGTGAGTGGAAGAAGAAAATAAGAAGAGTTAAGTATGACTACAAGGTTCTGATCCTCTTCATGGGAGAATTAGAGAATTCACAAATAAGAGTAATTTTGGTTTACTTGTTGTTCAGTCATTTCAGTAGTGTCTCACTATTAGTGACCGAATTTGGGGTTTCTTGGCAAAAATTCTGGAATGGTTTCCCATTTTCTTCTCCAGCTCATTTTACAAATGAAGAAACTATAGCAAACAGAATGAAGGGCATATATATATGAATGACTTGTCATGGTTTTGCAAGACTTTTCAATGGACTGGATATGTGGGTTGAGTGAAAGAGTGGAAGATGACACCAAGACTGAGAAAGAGTGATTGGGAGGAAGGTGGTTCCCTTGAGAGTAATAATGAATTTTGGAAAGAGTGGGGATTGGTGGGAAGGAAAATGAATTCTGTTTTTGACACATTGTGTATATGTGTCTATGAGACATCGAATAAAAGATGTCTAAAAGGCCACTAACATAAGACTGTAGCTCAGGGTTGAAGTTAAGGATTGATAAAGAGATCTGAGAATCATAATTACAGAAATTATAATTGAATCAATAGGAACTGATAAGATTACCAAGTGGAACACTACATAGGGAGAATAGAAGGGAGGAGATGACAGACACTTGGGGGAATACCTAAGGTAGTATGAATGTGACATGGAGGAAGATACCATAAAAGAAACAGAAGAGGAATGATCAGAGAGATAGAATGAGACTCAGGAGAGAATTATGTCAATAAACAGAGAGGAAAAAATATATAGCATAAACAACCTTAAACAAAATTCAACAATCATTTATCTTAGAACACTAAAAATCATGGAGTAAAAAGGAATAATTTTATTATTATTAAGATTTCTCACAAAACTAAGAGCTAGCATTATTTGTAGTTGTAAATTTAAAAATTAAAAAGATGAAACACTGGAAAATTTTCCAAAACACCAGAGGCTATGCAAGGGTGTTTCTATTGTTATTTGACCCATTATCAGTAATGCTACATATAACACTGACAAGAAAACAAAATATGATATCAACATTGGTAAAGGGAAACCAAAAGTATATTTTTGGATAATTTGATGGCTTCTTTAGATGAGTCCAGAAAATGAGATATATTATATAGCATTGGAGATTGGTAGATTGCATAAACAAAAACAAAAAAAAGTAAGAAGAAAAAGAAAGAGAGTAAAAGAGAAAGAAAGAAAGAAAAAGAAAAAAGAAGGAAAGAAAGAAAGAGAAAGAAAGAAAGAAAGAAAGAAAGAAAGAAAGAAAGAAAGAAAGAAAGAAAGGAAGGAAGGAAGGAAGGAAGAAAGGAAGAAAGGAAGGAAGGAAGGAAGAAACAAAGAGGGAAGGAGGGAGGGAGGAAGGAAAGAAAGATTTAAAAATAGAAAACAAGAAAGTCATTGTTATTTTAGTGGACGGAAAATGGTTCTTGGGGTAAGGAAGACCTTTGTACAAGTGTTACTTCCGACACACACTCAGTGTCTCCGACAACTCTCTGAGACTATAAGTGTTAAAGCTGGTGAAGAAACCTCTTGTACCAACATAGTTCAACACTGAAACTTAAAAGTATTAAATCCTGACTGAGAGCATTGAGAAATTAAGTGACTTTCTCAGGTCATGCTTCTGAAATCTGAGGCTAGCTCTTTTCATTATGCCACACTGCTTCTAGTGCAATCTTGGTCAAACCAAGAACACAAACAACATATGTTTTTAAACAAAAACTTCTAGTAAAATTTTAAAAAGTAGTTTTTTTTGTAACTTTATCACCTTATACAATAAACTATAATAAATTCCATATGCATAAACAATTTAAATATAAAAGCTACACCATAAAAATAGAGGATAATGGAGGTTATTACTTTCATCACTATGAATTATGGAAAAACTTGTAACAAGACACAAGATGGAAGATAATATTAAAGGAAAAAGGTAGATATTTTTGATTATCTAAAATGAAAAAAAAAAAAACTTTTCCACAAATAAAATCAATGCAACTAGAACAAGGAGAAAATTGTCAATTTGGAAAAAAAAACAGCTTGTATGAACTATTTCCAATGAAATATGATATTCCAAATATATAGAAAATTCAGACACATGTTGGAGTGATTCATTCCTGAATATATAATTTGTCAATAAGTGTGAGAAATTTTAAGAGAAATTAAAATTTAAACAATGATAAATCATGTAAAAATTATTCAAAATATTTAGTGAGGAGAAATATGCAAGGTAACAAGTCTGATGTATCTAAATTTTAATGTTGGTTTAAAATCCTAAATTAGAAATAGATTATTTATTTCCTATTAAACTTTGTGAATGCTAATGCTGAAATGACATTCTTTTTTTTCTTTTTGCAGCAAGTCTCTAAAACATTTACTTATTGTTGATACTTTCTAAAAAGTCTTCAGTCACTGAAAAGTGAATAACAGTTATGCATTGCTAAATGGATGGTTTGAAACAGTTAATTAAAAAGCTAATTAAATTTCTAAATCCAACATTTATTCTTTCAAGGTTATTCATAATCCATGGGACAATACTTCAGCATCACTTATTAGGAAAGCTAATTTCGATTTCACATTAAGATTTGCATATTTAGCCTTTGATGTGATGAAACCCAGAAGGAAATGCCAGAAGTGTTCCAAGTATCTTTGAATGTCAATTTTTTTAGAAGTTTAATGAGAGAGAAAGACAGAGACAAAGAAAGATGAGGAGGAGGGGGAAGGGAAGAAAGAGGGGGAGGAGGAAAAGCAAAAGATATTATGAAAGGAGATGATAGGGGGAGTGGTGGAAAGAAATAGAAAGACTGATAAAAGATATTGACTGAGACAAAGACATACACGCGTGCACTCACAGACACGCACACACGCGTGCACACACACACACACACACACACACACACACACCGCTCTGTGTTAAAAGAACTCATATATGAAAGAAGAGGGAACTCAATAGAGTCAGATGCTGCAAAGAGGTCAAGAAAAGTGAAGACTGAGAAAAAGACTTGGATTTGGCAGTAGAGATATCATTGGAGTTCGGAAATGGGCAAAAGGAGAGGACGTGAAGGGTCTAATTAATTATTTTGGAATATAATGAATATGAAATACAACAATTTTCCCATATTATAACTGTTAAGAAAAATACTAATATTTATTAAACTTTTATAATATAGACAAAGAACCATATTTGTCCCATAAAACCTCAGTCCTTAATGTACTAGACAAGGAAATTTAAATTAATTGAAAGTAGACAATGCCAGAAAGAGTAACTGAATAAGACAGAAGACATATTAGAGAAGTTCATGTCCAAAATTATCTTGAAATTGCTGAAGATTTTTTTAAGTTTGGGCATTTAATAGGGATATACCAGAAAAAGAAAACAAATAATGTATTATATTAATATTCCCTGAGTGTTGATTGAGAAAATATTAATAATGGCAGATCCACATACCTATTTTTCATCTATAGAAAGTCTTTATAAGAGTGACCTATATGCATGATAGTGGTACGCTTGATGAAAATTTTAGAAGGGAAAATGCAGACATTAAAAGCTCTTGTTTATAGCACACCAAATTTTGAGAGTCATTGGGTCACCATATTAAAAAGTACAGTATTTATTACAAATACAAATAATTTAATTCAATAAAACAAAAAATGTAATCATAGAGCCTCTCCTCTAACAAGGAAGACTGACAATCAAAGGGTTAAACAATCAATTTTCAATGTCTTTGCATTCATGAGATATTTCTCACGAAATAAAATCATAACAAAAATATTTTTCAATGGAAAGCTTTTAAATGGTCTTCTGTTATCAAAAAAAAGAAAAAAAAAAGAACCAACCCTAAATGAGGAAGCTGTGGACTCAGTAGAAGTTTTCATGGCTATAACGGACGATATTCCATATAAGAGCAAATAAGAGAACTTCTCTGTAGATGGAGAGAACTGCAAGTTCTTCTTTTGACAAATGATAGTATGGTGAACATGAAACATTTAAATACCTCATTAAAGAGTCCCTTAATTATTAAGATAAGCTATATCAAATGAATTCATAGACATCTATAGTTATATATATATATATGTATATATGTATGTATGTTTCTATCTATCTATCTATCTGTCTATCTATCTATCTTTCCCCATGCTCAATAAAATCCAGTTGCTTCCTATGGCCTCCAGGATCAAATAAAAAAGGTGCTCTCATTTGAGGCCCTTCTTTTACCTTTCAAGTTTTCTTATACTTTAGTCACCAACACATACTCTTACATCCAGTTACGTTGGCCTTCCAGCTCTTCCACATACATGACCCTCCATATCTCAACAGCAGCCACTTTCTCTGGCTGTCCCCCATGTCTACAATGTTCACCTTCTTTCACTATAACTACTAGCCTCCCTGGATTTTTAAAATCCCAACTAAAATCCCACCGCTTTGAGAAAGCCTTCTCCAACCCCTCTTGATGCTAGTGCATTCCCTGTGTAAATGTCTTCCTATTTATCCTTTAAATACTTTGCTTTGTATCTATATTGCTTGAACTTATCTTCCCCTTTAGATTGTAAGAGCCATGAGGGCAAGAACTTTCTCTTACCTCTTTTTGCATTCTCAGAGCTTAGCACAGTTCCTGGCACATAGTAACTATTTAATAACTGCTTCTTGCATTGAATTGAATTAACCAGAATTATTTGCTGGTCTGAGCATTGGTATACTTATTGTGAAAGTAAATGAGAGGAGATTATTCAGGAGAAGCATCCTCAGAAAAGAGAAGGATAAATCTAAAATTTAGGTACTTTGCCTAGAGCATTATCTCTTGCTGAGGCCTAAAATATTTTTAAAAGGCCTTTTGATATACTTATTCAGTCAGAGCTGGAATGTTATATTAGCTAACATCTAAGTAAAAAGACAATAGTAGCATGAGGGGTGGCTAAAAAGGAACATTTGAATAACTGTGCTCACTCATTGCCACCCCCTGCCTCACTTTTGTGTTTGAGAATTTGTGGGCTTTTGTTTTTTAGAGTTTGTTTCATTACAAGATTCACAAATGCACTATATTTCTTGGAACGGTTTGTGATATAGCTTTAAGAAGTGGTAAGAGGTTGTGAATAATGTCACACCCCGGATGCAATGGGAGACCTTGGTCCTTTTAAGCCAAGGTCTTTTCAAGTTCTTACTTTGAGAGGCAATGCCCATTCAGTGAATAGGCCTCTTTAAGGAGTGAGACAAGTGATGGTTCCTTTAATAAAAAAAATCAAATTGACAAGGGAAGACCCTCAGAGTTGCCAGCCAAAAAAGAAACGGTTACTATTTACATTCACTGAATCAAGAGGACACAAAAAATAACCATTAAGTGGTATTTGGTCAAGGCCTCATTGTTGTCCAATCCATGAGATCCAGACCAGTTATCCAGATCAATATCAGACCACTGGACCCATATGCATCAGGAAGAGAAAGTGAGTCTTGTGACTTTGCTAGTCCTCCCTCACTCAAATCAAAGTCAAAAGCTAGTCATGTGTAATGGTAATCAGGGAAGGACTTTACTACTGTCTTACCTTTTGGAATGCTGAGGTAATCAAGTACCTTTGATTTAGTACCTCAGCACTGAGGTAATCAAGTACCTTTGATCTAGTACTTCAGCACTGAGGTAATCAAGCGACCCAGGGTATATAAGATCTGAGACTGGCATTTTGTTTTGGGGGTACACTCATTGAAAGAGTGATGAGACTCCCTGCAAGCCATTGAAATAGTCTCCCCCTCTTTGATAACACAGACTGATGATTGGTGCTTCTCTGGTAACTAATATGGATAGACTGGTTTGTGTTATTTGCTCTGTTTATAATGTATGCTTGTAATTTCTGTTTGTATTTGTGAGGAGTTCATGAGTTCATATGTATGTTTACTTAAACTGAGATTGTTAACCCCTTAAAATTGCTTTCCTTAGAAAAGCAGATCAAAGACACTGTGTTGGCAGCCTTTCCTGTGTGCTGTTGTTGCTGGTCTTACACAGCCACAGTAGCTGCTAGCCACATTGTTGATACATCATCTCCCTGATATCATGGTGTTCTTCAAGAACAAAGGACAAACCACAACCACACAACCACAAAAATGTCACACCATAATCTCTGAAAAACAAAAATAATGGCTATCTGGACTGGAGAGAGGTGGTAAAAATTTCCTATAAGAAATGGTATGGGAGAATAGGAAAGTAAGGAAACATATGATTGGGAATAGAAGAACATGGTCATGTGGTAAGAGAAAGGGAAATCAGATAGAAAACCTATGAAGTTGCCTAAAGAGAAGGTGTCAAACATAGCCCAAACCAAATTAAAATGTAATTGGAAAATATTTAACAAAACAAATAAAAATACAATAAAACATAGAAAATTTTCATATTTGATCTTATATCAATATGCAGTCTGTAGGGATCTTTATGTGTGGATTAGTGGTGTCCATATCCATTTGACTTGAACATCACTGCTCTAGAGGGAGGTTTTCAGTTTATTAGGCTGATCTTCTATGAAGGCTTTATCTATAGTGAATATGGAAAAGCACTGAAAAGAATTGATGATGACCTGTGAGTTTCTGAAGGACTGATGAAGGATAGCATCTCTACCTGTACTGAGTTTGGAACAGAGAGAGGGATGAGTCTAGGCCATACAGAAGGGCTTAGATTTAGGGTCATCTGGTGAGTAATTGAGTGTCATATAAAGGAGAAATTATGAGAGATGAGACCTGCATGCCTCAAATAAAGAAAGTTTCTTTTAAGAACAACTTTCAAGGACTAGGTCATTTTGCTTGTTATAAATATCCAAATTAAATACAAAGGACCTGGGAAGGAAGAAACTATCTGTATTTGGAGAAAGAACTGATAAATAGAAGTATGTATAGAATGATTTTACACACACACACACACACACACACACACACACACACACACACTTGCACACATGTATTATATTTCTGTATATATATATGTATATATACATATACATGTATATATACACATCCATACATATTTGTGTCTAATGGTAGCCATCCCTGGGAAGGGGGAAGATGAAGAAAAAAGGGGAAAGTTTACTTCATAAATTTATTTTATATTTAAAAGCAATAAAAAGTTATACATAATAGATTTGAAATTTCATATGCAGTCATATTTTTTTCTATTCTATGTTATGGAAATGTTTGTTTTATTTCTTTAAGTTCAGAATGAAATGAATAAAATTTAAAAAATAAAGTGATAGAGAACTATTAAAATTATATCTTCTTTTGTCAGGAAGAATTAGGCTATCACATCTTTAATAAATTAATTAGTGTAGGGGAACCCACTCATTTATGGACTTGTATGAGAATGACCAATTATTTAAATTTTGAACCTCTCAAGAACTGATTCTGATGTACTGTCTATGCTGTAACATATTATCTAATCAATGTAGTTTTAGCTACACTGTAGGTCAGTTGTCATCTATGACCTATGACATAGAGATGTTCCACTTATTAGCTTTTCTTTCTATCACTGTATTTCACATTCCTTTTATATTCTCTCTCTCTCTCTCTGTCTCTTTCTCTGTCTCTCATGTGTGCTCTGTATATATAGATATATATGTATATATGTGTATGTACATACAAACACACACATATATAATATGATATGTATGAATATGTTTGAATAGCCATACAAATTTACTGATACTGAACTTCTCAAGTTGACATGATCTTTGATCATCTTAGAAAATGAAGTAATTTTTTTTTCTGAAATGAAATGAATAGCATATTGCCTGACACAGAATATAAGAGCATTTACTAAGTGCCTATTATTTATGCATAAGACATTGTGCTAGGGATTTTACAAACATATTATTTGATAATTTACTTAATCTAAAAATCTAAAAATTAAAAAGTAATTCTATACATTCTAGTGGCAGCTAGGTGGTAGTATTAGTCTTGAAGTCAGGAATATCTGAGTTCAAATCTAGCCTCAGGCATTTACTGTCTATGTGATGCTGGGAAAGTCAATTACACTCTGTTTGCACCCTGTATAATGGGAATAATAATATCTCTCTCTTCCTAGGGTTGCTGTGAAGATAATGAGATGTTATTTGTAAAAGGACTCTTTGAAAACCTAAAGTATCATCCAAATGTTAGTTATTACTGTTTGAAATTTTTGAGCATTTAGAAACTAAAATTTAAAAAATGTCATTTTCCTTTATGTTTATGTTCATTTTCCTATACTTTTTAAAAATATTGATTCAGCATTAGACCAATTTTGATTAAGCATATAATACATCCCAAGCATTGTGATAATAATTGGGGATGCAAAGAAAAATGAAATAGTCCCTGACCTTGAAGAGCTTATAGTTCTTGGAGGAAAACAACATGTACACAGAAAATGAAATATAAAATGTATGCCAATTATGTTCAAAGTCATTATATAGGGAAGATAACAACTAGGAAGTTCATAACAGGCTTTTTATCGGATATCTTCTTTTATGTTGTATGTTTTATATTATCATTATGTGTGTTTTTGATAATTCTGGAGAAAAAGAATCAGTTTGGTAGATCATTAGCCTGAGATTAAAATGAATTTCACATTAATCATATGAAATAGAATCAATATATGGAACCAATATGCTAAAGAAGAATAAAAAGTTATTTAGCAATTTAGGTTACTGAAACAAATAAATCATTACAAATGTGTTACATGGTAGAAAAGTAAAGTTTTAATTTAAAATTTAATATAACAACATTATGAGAGATCCAAAAAAAACCTGCAAACCAGTAGAAGCCATGAGTTTAACAGGATTTTAAAGAACATCTAGTTCAACCTCTTAATTTTATATATGAGGAGGCTCACATGTATTTGATATTTCTTGGTTTCCCCAGGTGCTAATGCATTCCAAAAGGCTACTCTTAAACTATCTTTTAAACTATTTGTATCTTGTTGTGTCAGTACACACAGTCTAGAAGAATAATCCCACCTCTGAGAGAATACTGAGAAACTGAACAAAAAGGGCAGTCCATGTCAGCATGGTAATAAATGGATTTTAATTGGGAAAGCTTATTCCTTGGTTATATGAGGACAGTGACAGATCTCTGAGCCACATTTAGGTCAGAACACATATTATACAATATCAGAACAGAGAAAGCATAGTGCCAGAGATTGCCCAGGGTCACATGCAAGTTTTCCCATAGGGCAGAGCTGCTTCTGCAGATTGCATTTACCATGACAATTGAGATAAAAGTTTCCACACTCTTGTTCCCATTGTACAATCCAGCCCTTGTGACCTGTTCATACATGCTTTCTGATGGTATTTTCCATGAGGTTCTCCAAGCAGTACATTGGTGGTTCTATTATAAAAGTAGCAGAGGAGCTCAACAATGAGTTGAGACACTATTCAAAACAGCAATATAAGCACAAATGGGAAAACAACATAACTAATAAGAGAATTACCACAATGGTTATAATTTTCTTCCATCCTATCACAAGAGAGATTGAGAATCTATGACATCTGGTAGTTAATGGAAAAAGTGGATTAATGAGTTTATTACAAGCTAGCTGAACTTCTGGACTAAGTTCAGAGACAAAGAAACATGGCATGGGCAATTTTGCAACATATAAGAGTTGATACAGAATGGCATCAAAATCTTTTGAGTTTCTTAATTTTTCTTAATTTCCATCTTAATTTCCATCTCTCAAAATTTTCCTTAACCAGTTAATGTAAAAAGATTGATTAATCACAGTGCAAGCCATAGTAAGATTTTCCAAAACCATGGGCTGATTTTAGAGGGATATCTACATGACACCAATACAACTGAAAAAATTCAGTATAGATACAGTGAAACAAAAACGTCAAAGTAATACGATGATGAGTATCAACTTTGACTAACATCAAGGCTTTTATATCTTAGTAATTTACTGTTTATTTAATCAGCAGATTTTGTCTTGGATCCCAGATGTTCCATGTAGTCATTTGGTCGCTGGTAACAAATTCATTTATATATTCTGGAATGGGTTTCATTCAGGGCAGCTCTGAAGTGGTATCCTCTACGGTAAATTTGCTCCTTTGATTTAAAATTACTTGGAGAGATCCTTAGATGTTCCTGCTAAAATCTTTTGCAAAAGAGATCTTAGTGCAAGTTAGTACAGGATCTTAAATTTTACTTTGCCAAAAGTTAATATGTGTAGTGAAAACCAGTTGAACTGATATGATTCTAATCTTGTTAACAATAGAGCTTTAAGAACATCAAATTAAAATCCCATAGTTTATTTGAAACTTCTGAGAATTTATGTTTTTACCTCTGCCATTAGAATTATTTGCATTTAACATGTAGTATGTTTGCACTTATTGCTTTCTCAAAATTTTCCACTCCAATTAATTCCAATTTTCCACTATTAGAAGGATTTGATCCTAAGGATCTAATCTTATACATGAAAATATTATAACAACACTCCTTCAAGTCGATGATTTCTATACCTTATACAAATGAATTGTCTTAAAAGACACTGATTTTAGTCCAATTGTAACAAAAGAACTGTGTTGGAATGTATAAATAAACTAAGTATTTAACTCCCAATTCTATACAGAGAATAGAGTATATGAAATGAGTTCTCTATTGTAAAGCAGCGTCAGTTGTTAAACACATTGACATGGAATAGATATTGCACAAATGTTACTCTCCATTAAGATAACACTTTGCATTGAAATTCTGTTCTTTAAAACAAAATAGAGGTTTCTTACTTTAACCACATAAATTAATAGATTATATCTTTGTTTCATAAGCTCTTATATCTTTGTCCATTTATCCCCATATTATTCTGAAAGAATGAGCTACTTTGAGTATTAATAGTATACATGAATATGTAATTATTAGCAGGCAGATGACAAGTATTCCAATGTACTTAGTAGTTTGGGATATGGAATGACTACACATTCAGGGTGAATATTGTAAGATCTTATATACTGACTCCCTGCCCTGATCATAGAAGTGTTCTGCAAAAAGGGAAAAAATAACATAGTTATAATAGCATAGGTATGCCTAATCCTAAGGGCACAGAATGACTGAACACATGTATACCAGCATAACGCAGACTTAGTTCTGTTGATTCCAGGTAAGAAACACAGTCAAGATTTTTCAGAACAGCCCATCATGCAGCAAGATTACACTTCATATCCAAACTCAGTATTATTCTGGTATGAAACACTGCTCTTTATAACAAAGTTACACAAGTAGGAAATTAATCAAGAGGAACCTACCTTCAACAATGCCAACTTTATCTTCTCAGTCCTTCCCAAATATAGACATCCATCTATAGTCTATCAGTAAGGCACAATTCATGATATTGATGGTGACCATGAATATGCCTGTATAGTTCAGGAATCACAAAGTATAAGAAACTCTCTATATAGAAGGCAGGGGAAGTAAACATTTATTCAGACACCAGAGGATCAAATCCCAAAACCACTAATTCTGACTCAACATAGCGACAATTGTATTCTAATACCAGTAAGTCTATCTCAATGTAACAGCAAGGAGATTAAAACATAGTATCACAGCAAGGAGCCAAGCCATCCTGTAACCTTCCCCTCTGATAGGGCCTTCCTATAAACACTCGCTTATCCAGCTGTCTGCTTTCCTGCATCCTCTTGCAGTTCTGAAAGCCCTTGCAGTTCCCAGAGCCCTTCCAGTTCGTTCTCTGTCATTCTTCTCTTCCAGTTCTCGGTCTTTCTCACAGTTCTCTCTCTTTCTCACAATTCTATCTTCTTTGCAGCTCTCTCTACTCTGAGCTTAATGGCTACTCACAGGGTATATATACCTTGTTTGGCCTGGGGTTTACCACCTAGTAATAAATGGGTATAAGGCTGGGCTTAGCACCTAATAGCAAAAGAGTGTGGGCCTGTCTACCAGCAAGCCTCTCATAATCAGGCCTCCCTTAACTAGCTCCACCTGAGGCCTATTGAATGGGTGTGGAAAATCTTTGATCACATTAGCACCACAAATAGCAAATCAGGATCACAGCTTGTGAGCAGCTAATGGCATTTCCCTCAAATGACAGATTACTGAAACAACGATCAGTCAGATAATCATACCTGAATTCAAAACTCAGAACAGCACCAATTACAATCTCAAGAGATTTTACCTCAAACAGCAAGTTTCACTAATCACAGCTTAGGGCTAGATATGGTTATTATTACTCTCATGGTGTTGCGATAAACAAGAAAAATGTTCCTGAACTCCTACACGTACAAAATATTTCACTTAACAACTTATTTTCTTCTAAAGTTTCAACTCACCCTGCTCTAAAAAATCAATAATTAGAAAGAACTTCGATATAATAACATTTAATTTTGACTCCCTCTGTTTCGAGGAATGTATTTCCTCAGTAATCCAATTCATGGTTTAGAAATTTCATATCCTTAGCAATGGTTTTTCACAAGGAAGATAAAACTTATGACCTTGACTAAATAGATGATCTCAAGTATGTTCTTTTAAGTTTACTAACAAGGAGATTCTACAGATCTCTCTAAATTCTATAAGATTTCTCTCACAATAATTGCCAATTTTTCCTCTTTTCCTCACAGTTTTTTTTTTCCATTCCCTGCTGAGTCTGATCACTCAGTTATGGACCTAACTAGCAGGATACTACCTAAGCTTTTACCATGGAGTAAAGCTTGTCTATCTGGGAGTTCTCAGCATGGCTAGGTCTTGCTCCTCCTACTGCCCTAATCAAGTTTCTTGCATTTTCTGATCTGATACTTCCTTTATGAATCCTATCAAAATAATCTTCAGTTCACTGATGTTTTAGCTTCCCTATATCTCTCCTGTTAGCCATCTAACAGTTGTAGTCAGAAAGGGTGGAAGGGGAAGGGAGAGAGAAGAGTGCGGGGGAGAGAGAGAGAGACAGACAGACAGACACAGACACACAGACACACAGAGACACAAAGACAGACTCCTTATTTTCTGTTCCTCTATAACATTATCTGTCATTCAAAAAATATTCTACTCTCTCCCTGTCTCTTATTCTTGAAGATATTCTGTACTTTTTCCTATGATAAGAAGGGCAACTGTCATTTCAAAGTCTGTCTTAATAGCTCTGAAAATCTCATATTGACCTAGGGTATAAATTTTCCTTTAAACTACACAAACAGCTAAACTTCTGTGTTCCAAACTTGTTAAGTAGCACAACCAATCAATGTTTTCCATAACCTACACTCCCACCAGATATGTAGCATGCTGGCCACACCATGTACATGGGTGACCAAGCCAAGATTTCCCCTGGCAGACATATCACTTCTTCCCCACAAAGGGATAAGAATGGCCTATGTTTCCCCCATGAAGCTCTCTCTCCCCAAACTCATTTCTTTGGCATCCTGCTAGCTACACCAACACAGACCTTCCAGATGGAAAGTCCCATTTCCAAGAGAATACTGAGGTATGAAAAAAGAGGAGCAGTCCTTGCCAGCATGGTAGTAAATAGATTTTATGGGGGAACATATTCATGAGGCCCAACCTGAGTGGTGGCAAGACAGTGACCAATATCCTTGCCAAACGTAGGCCAGATCTTATATAGAAATTGAACAAATTTCTATATAAGTGACGAGGATGGCCATATTCCATGGGACAGAGCTTCTTGTGCTGTTTATATTAAAAATGATCCTTGAGGTCATATCCCCAAACTCTTGCATCCACTGTACACTTGTATGTACCTATTATTATATATTTGTTACCTCCATTAGATTGCAAACTCCTTGAAGTCAGAGACTCCTTTTGCATTGTTTTGTCTTGTATTTGAATACTAACAATACCTTGCCACTGCAAGAACTTAATAGAAGTTTGTTGATGGATGGGTTGATTAAATGATTTCCCTGTTATCACAGGGATAATTAGGGTATAGCTTTTAAAAATATCCTGGTTTCCTTTAGGAAATAGGACAATGTACTTTCTATCATACCACATTTCTTCTCAAGGTCACATGGCTAAAGGAGATTCTCTCTCTCCCTAAATGATGGGAAAATCAGGTCAGAACAAATTTTGTCGATCTCAATATGATTTCATATACAAACACAGACATATAATAGCTAGCAATTATATATTGCTGTAAATAATTATATAATATATATAATCATAACATATGATATATATTATAAATTATTGTAAAATGCTTAAAAATTATCTCATTTCAGCCCATAACAATCCTGTGGCAACAGCATATGAAACCTATCTTGTAGAAGAAGACTCTTATATTGTGTGTGTGTGTGTATTCATGTGTGGTGTGTATGTGCATGTGTGTGCGTACAGAGTTCAGTAGCTTAAAACTGCACTAACAAGGGGCAGAGGCAAGATGGAAAGCTGAAAGCAGGACTTGCATGACCTCCCTGCCATGTCCCCTCCAAAACCTATAAAAATGGCTCTGAACAAGTTTTAGAACTGCAGAACACATAAATAGCAGAGGAAGCAAGGATCCAGCCCAGGAAAGCCCTGGATGGTTTCTGGGTGAGATCTATCGCACAGAGCCAGAAGTGGAGGGGAGCGGGGCACAGCGTGGGTGGCGGCTGGACCAACCAGACCAGAGCTGGACCGAACAGGCCTTAGGACCCTGAATCAGTGAGCTGTTGCAGTTACCAGACTTCTCAAGTCACAAACACCAAAGACAACAGAGAAGGTTAGTGGGGAAAGCTGCAAGGGACAGAGTGAAAAGATTTTGCAGTTGGGCACTGCAACTGAGGGACAGCGGGGGTGGTGCAGCTACAGAAGTACAGCTTGCAGTCGTTCTGGCCCCAGGCCCACCTGGTGGAGGAATTAAGTGGCAGAGCAGAGCAGGGTGCAGAGCAGGCTTAAGATCTGAGTCATGTCCAGGTTGGTGGTTCTTGGGGTAAGGAGGAGTGCTGGTGTGAGAGCTGGCTGTATAGAAATAGCTCTGAAAACAATGGCTCACCCCCTCAAGCTTGAAACAAAGTACTCTTTACTCTACAAGCAGTCATACCTGACAAAAAACTCAAGGGTCAAGTAAGTTGGCAGGGAACATGGCCAGGCAGCAAAAACAAACTAAGATTCACTCTCAGACTTTGGAATCTTTTTTGCTGACAAAGAGATCAAAACATACAGCCAGAAGAAGTCAACAAAGTCAAAGAGCCTACAACAAAAGCCTCCAAGAAAAACATAAACTGGTCTCAGGCCATGGAAGAGCTCAAAAAGGAGTTGGAAAAGGAAGTTAGAGAAGTAGAGCAAAAATCGAGAAGAGAAATGAGAAGGATGTGAGAAAACCATGAAAAACAAGTCAATGACCTGGTAAAGGAGACCCAAAAATACTGAAGAAATATTGAAGAAAACAGCACCTTAAAAAACAGACTAACTCGAATGGCAAAAGAGCTGCAAAAACCCAATGAAGAGAAGAATTCCTTGAAAGGCAAGAATTAGCCAAATGGAAAAGGAGGTCCAAAAGACCACTGAAGAAAATACTACCTTAAAAATTAGATTGGAGCAAGTGGAATCTGGAGACTTTAGGAGAAATCAAGATACTATAAAACAGAACCAGAGGAATGAAAAAATAGAAGACAATGTGAAATATCTCATTGGAAAAACCACTGACCTGGAGAATAGTTCCAGGAGAGACGAATTTTAAAATTATTGGACTATCTGAAAGCCATGATCAAAAAAAGAGCCTAGATATCAACTTTCAAGGAATTACCAAGGAGAACCTCCCTGATATTCTAGAGCCAGCGGGTAAAATAGAAATTGAAAGAATCCACAGATCACCTCCTCAAAAGATCTCAAAAGGAAAACTCCTAGGAATATTGTTGCCAAATTCCAGAGCTCCCAGTCAAGGAGAAAATACTGCAAGAAGCCAGAAGAAACAGTTTGAGTGTTATGGAAACCAATCAAGATAACATAAGATCTAGCAGCTTATACTTTAAGGGATCGAAGGGCTTGGAATATGATATTCTGAGGTCAGTGGAGCTAGGATTAAAACCAAGAATCACATACCCAGTGAAACTGAGTATCATGCTCCAAGGCAAATATGGGCTTTCAATAAAAATAGAGGACTTTCAAGCTTTCTCAGTGAAAAGACCAGAGCTGAATAGAAAGAATTTGACTTTCAAACACAAGAATCAAGAGAAGCCATGTAAAGGTAAACAAGAAAGAGAAATCAACAAGGGACCTTACTAAAGTTGAACTGTTTTGTTACATTCCTACATGGAAAGGTGATGTATATGATTCATGAGACCTTAGTATTAGAGTAGCTGGAACGACTAATGCAATATATATGTTTCTGTCCTGTATAATATATATATATATATATATATATATATATATATGTGCGTGTGTTTTTATGTAGGTATATATGTGGGTATATATGTAGGTATATATGTGTGCGTGTATATATATATACATATATATACACATATATATACACTATATATACATATATATATATAGAGAGAGAGAGAGAGAGAGAGAGAGAGAGACTGTGTGAGTTGAATATGAAGGGATGATATCTAAAAACATTTTAAAAACTGCACTAACATTTTTTGGAACACCCTAGAAACTGATACATGTAGGTCAAAAATTTTAATAGCTTCTACTGGCTGGCTATCTTCATTCCCAAATAATTTAAATTGTGTTCATTAATATTTCTATAGGCTTGAATAAAATGTAGGTAAGCTGTGCATGACGATAAATGACCAACTAAAGTGTTATTGGGTGTCAAATAGATGGTCATGTTAACAGCTATCTTAAAGTGATTAAATTTACTTTCTTAAGAAAGACACTCATGATATGTAGATTGTCTTATAGCTTCTTGAACTGACTGCTATGTTGGTAATATTTTGAATATAAATGTTGAAATTCCTCATGAACTAGTTTATGGAAAATGACATTGCAATGTTATATAGAGTACAGCCCTTCTTAAACTGTGGGTCCTGAGTGGAAAACGTGTAAGAAGCCCTGCAAGTATAGACCATTGAAAAGTACAGCAATGTAGGCATGAGGTGGAGTCCCAAGAATCTTTTGCCCAAATGCCATCAGTCAGAATTACTATTGATTTTGTTAACCTTAAATAAGGATGTATTGTAAGTAAAACATATCAGTTTTGGGTGACTACTGTATAGACCAGCAGTAGTTTCTTTTTAATATAAGTAGTTTTTTTTATATCTTAGAAGCAATATTTTATTCAAAAGTTCAAAGAATTATCTTCCAACTGTTTGGGATTTTCTATTCTACTGCTGATATGACCTTTTCATCTTCTATCCTTGCTTTTTTTCCCCTTTCTTTTCCACTCACTTTGTCTCCACATCCACGGATAAAATTTTGTTGAACCTCCCACCTTCAAAAAAAAGACAATAACTGATTCACATAAACTGAGAAAGAAAGAGCAAAATGCAATCTAAAATCAATCCAAATAGTTAATGCTGACAGCTTCCTCTATTTTGAATTCATTGAATAATTGAGTATTTCTTGCTTTTGCATTGCCTGGGAAAAGTTGGATAATATAAATTAAGTGCAATGTGTAAGACTGCTGCAGATATTCAGCAGTTCTCCAAAAAGATCAATACTGATTTGGAGAGAACAGCTCTGTTTCATTAAAACAGATTGGACAAATTAAAAAATATGTTGAAGAAATGAAAAATTGAAAAAAGTAAGTTTAAAGATTTCACATAAAAGGAATAAGAGGAAAAACTTATTTTATTGAAAAAAATACTGAGAATTTGCAATCATTAAATTTAACAACAAAAATTCAAACCTTACCTCCTGCAGCTAAATACAAAAATAACAATTCTGGAAATGGAAGCGGAGATTAACACTACTGAAACTAGATAGACAATAGGTCAATGAACTGATTGATAAGATAGAGCACTTTAAAATTAGAATGAATAACCCTTCAGCTAGTTTGATTTAAAAGGGAAACATCAAATCAGCAACCTAAAAATTAAAAAAAGCATTCAAAACAAATAAAATATAAGAACTCATTAGAAAATATTTTACTGTATTTATGTCAACAAAATAATAACATGAAATGGATAAATTTTACAAAAAAAATATACACATTCTCAAAACAAGATATACTTAAATAATTCAATCTCAGAAGATGAAATTGAATAAGCCAAAGCTGAAGCCCAAAAGAAACATCCAAGTTTTCATCCATTAATCACACAAGGTCACCTTCCCTCTGAGTGGCTTGTGGCAATTACCAGCATCAGCCATGCCCGTGGGTCCGTGAATCTATTATTATAGCCCTATTCTTGGTAAAATATGGTTCAAGGGTACGATTTGGTAATTATCTTCCCCTGAATAGACGACTGTTACAGTGTTGCCCTTCCCATGGGCTATGACTTCTGCAGCCTTTGGAATATCATCTGGCTTCCGTTTTACCCATACCTTAGCTCTCAACTTTATTCTATCAATGGAGCAAGCCCCTTTTGCCCCTCTAGTAGTTGTTTTGGGAGGAGGGTCAGTTTTCATAAAGGGTATTTTTTCACAGGGGATAATAATCACTTGAACTATCCTATCATTCCTACAAAATTGTACAGGTTTTTCACCCAGTTTCTGGATGGTCACAACAATTTCTTTTTGACAATTTGAATCTATCACTCCAGCCAATACGTGTACTTCTTGAGCTGCTAATCCTGGTTTAGATAATATCCATCCAAAATGATTCTTGGGGATTCTCATACATACTCCAGTAGGGTTTTTCTTATCTCTTTCCTATTCAACCTAAAATTCTCTATTCAATGTAAATCATATCCTGCCGAACCAGGCGTTCTTGGACATGGTAGTGGAACATCTTCCCTCACAGTCCAAAATTCATTATTTTGGATCTCATGTGATCGCTGTTCTCTAATCTGCAGATTTGGGCTAATCATTCTGGCTAGAGGTGTCCCCCCTAAGGGCCTATCATGCAAATTATGTAAGGCAATAGACAAATTATCCTTCCAATGTCTATATGAATTATTAGAGTTTAATTTTCTCAGCTGTTCTTTCAACAATCCATTCATTCTTTCAATTAGCCCAGATGCTTGTGGGTAATATGGGATATTATATCCATTCTATATTATTCAACACACAATATCTTTTCACTTCTTTGCCCTTGAAATGTGACCCATTGTCACTTTTTGGGCTGGAAGTTTTCCCCTCACTATTTCTCCAGTTACTATCCTAGGAAGAGTTCGTTCTTTTTCTAATTGGCATATACAACCCCCTCTGTTATTTGTTTTAACAACGCATGAGAGATACTGATACCTCAATCCTGTGCCCATAGGTGGGTGGCCTGACCCCTAAATGGCCGGTGGTCTGGTGGACCCATTTTGCTAAGGCTGGGTCATCAGTTGGAGTTGGAGTAGGGACAATACATTCAGTGGCAATCTTTGCTAGTCAATCCGTGGTGCATTGTACTCACGTTCTGGTGTGGTCAGGGTTGTGTGAGCATCAACATGAAAAGCTGACAAATCTGTAGCCAAAGACATGTCCCATATATTTTCCCATAACTCTTTACCCCAAACTTGTTTGCCATGAATCTCCCAATTCTGATTCCTCCATATAGGCATCCACCATCCACGTAGCTAATCAACTAACTACCGCCCATGAGTCAGTAATATATGACACTGTCCTCCTTTCTCTGTTCTGGTGGCTTGATGCACTGCCATCAGTGCAGCATACTGGCTACTTCCACCTATACCAGAACTTTCCAGAGTTCGCCTAGTACAGGGGTTATAGGCTACTGCTTTCCAATGTCTCTTCTGTCCTAAATATTTGCTGTCCCGTCAGTAAACCAAGCATGTTTCTTCTGTTCTACATTTAGTCCATTATATCCATTATTCCATTTCACTAAGGATGACACCATCTTTTGCTCAGATTCAAAGGGATTTTCATTCCTCTCAGTGTCAATGTTCGCCACAGATTCATGTAAAGCAGAAACTCCACTTTTGCCTGCTCTGGACCTATTCAGAATATACCACTTCCATTTGATTATGCTTGCCTCTTGTGCATGTCCAATTCTGTGAGAAGCTGGGGTACTTATTACCCAAGTCATAATTGGAATTCCAGGCCTTAATATCACTTCATGACCCAGAGTTAGTTGCTCAGTTTACACTAAAGCCCAATATGCAGCTAACAGCTGCTTCTCAAAAGACGAACTTACAAGCAATCCTATCAAACACTCATAGAATAATTATTTTGAATACTATGTAAACTGAAAACAATAAGAAGTCTTCCTAACAATCTCTTTCTGTGATAAAAAAAAATAGTTTGGATGCCAAAAAAAGGGAAACAAACCAAAGAAATAACATTATAGCTCAATGTTCCTAATGACTATAAATGCAAAACTACTAAACAAATTATTAGCAATATGGCTAGAATATTATTTTTAAATTATTATGTGAAATGGCAAGGTTGAATTTATGACAAGAATAAAAGGTTAATTAATAGTAAGACAGCTAGTTAAAAATTACAATTACAGAACCAGAAGAATAATTTAAACAATAATAACAAAATGCCAAAAAAAGACTTTAAAATATTATGAATTCTGATAAAATTAACAACCAAGCAGAACTCTAGATCATCTATGATGAAGCACATTATACTTATTCTGACAGAGATATGATGGATTTAAAGACCATAAAGAAACTTACAATTTTTGGGTATGGCCACTCTGTGAATTTATTTTGTTTGATTATGCTTTTTTCTTCTTTTTTGATAGAGGTGTGTATGGAGATTTAGTTATGAAAAGGCATACATAGAAATGTCGAAAAATAAAATTGAAAGAAGAGGATCAATGAAACATACTGAACATTTTTTAATGTACAGATGACTGAAGGAAGCAGATAAGCAATAACTCTGAAAGTAAAGTTATTTAATAAATATTATTTATATACAATTTTCCTTTAAGTTCTTTGTACAAGGAAATGTAAAATTTTAAAGTATGAAAACAAAAGCATTAGTAATGTATAGTAAATAACATCAACATTTAGAATATGCAAATATATGGTTTCTAAAAAATCACTCCTAAAAAAATCTGATATGAAAGGTGTAAATTTGCCTGCGATACCAGATTCTGTATTTACTGGGGAGAGAGGTAGAATTTTATAATACAATTTATGGGTGAAAATACCCAACAAAGTGTTTTTGTTGTTTTTGTTGTTTGTTAGTTAGTTTGTTTTTTGTTTTTATTAACCTGTAGTCACTCCCCTAGGAAGATATTGGCCTTCCTGAATGGAAGAATGTTTTCAAAGTCAGAAATGAGGACTGAAATGACAGGGATGACCTGAAGAACCAGGAAGTGACTACTGCTCAACGAAGATCTGGTGCTTCCTGGTGGAAGAAAAGAATTAGCTCACAGGACATAGTGAGTTGGTACTGGCATTTTGCTCTTTTAGCATAAGCAAAAATTTTCCTCAAGGAGATCCTACTTTTTCAGAGTCCTTAATAGAGGGAACTTACCACTAAAGATTTATTACTTTGCTGTTTAACAAGTAAAAGTGATTTTTCTGAACAAAACTTATTTATTGCATTCTTAAGTAATTGACCTTTTGTAGCCTCTGACACCATCACTGGCCCTCTCCTCCTTGATATTCTCTTATCTATATAGGTATTCATGACAATGATCTCTCCTGATTCTAATCCTACCTGTCTGACCATTCTTTTATCCCCTTTGCTGTATCTTCATCCAGATCATGTCCCATAATAGTGCATATCTCTGAAGGCTCTGTACTGTGGGCCATCTTTATTTTTCTCTGAACTGTTTCACTTAGTAATCCATCATCTCCTATGGTGTCAATGATCATCTCTTGTCAGATAATTCTTAGATCTACTTCTCCAGTCCTAACCTCTTCTATTGTCTCTAGTGTCATATCTCCATCAGCCTAATAAGGATCTCAAACTAAAGGTCCTTTAGACATCTTAATTTCATCATGTATAAAACAGAATTCATTATCTTTTTCTCCCAACTGCCCATGATTCAAACTTCTCTATTGCTATTAAGAGCACCATCATACTCTCAGTCTCCCAGACTCAAAACCTAGGTGTCTTTCTTCACTTTTTACTTTCTGCTTCTCCCACATTCAATTAATAGGAAAAATAATAAATACATAGTTAACATTTGTATAATGCTATTTTCCAGGCAACGTGCTATGTACTTTACAATTATTTTATTATTTGGTCCCCACAACAACCCTGAGGGGTAGATGTAATAATAATAAAATAATAATTTTTAAGATGATTTTAAAGATCTGGAAATTGAGAAAAAATGAAGACATAAAGTGGCTTCCCAGAGTCACACAGTTAGTTAAGTGTCTGATACTGTATTTGAACTCAGGTCTTCCTGATTTCAGTATTAGCACTCTATCTACTATGGAACCTAGTTGCCAATTATATCCAGTTAGTTGTCAAATCCTGTCATTTCTACCTATATGGTAGAAGCCCTTTCATTTTACCTTCTCATATTCTCCCCCCTCTCTCTTCTGACACTTCTACTACCTTGGTGCAAGGCCTCATCTGATACCTGGACTATTATAATAGCTTTCTCATTGGTTTTCATGACTAGTTTCTATGAACTCCAGGCCATTATCTGCTCAGCAGTTGAATTCTTCCTAAAGTAGAGATGAGACCATATCCCTCTCCTATTCATTAAACTCAGTGGCTATTATTTCCAGGATCAAATGTAAAACCATCTGCTTGGTTTCTAAAATTCCATATAATCTGACCTCTTTCAGCCTTTCTGGTCTTTCTACACCTTACCATCCTACACATACTCTGTGATGTAATGACAGTCTACTTGCTGTTCTTTGGCTTATTTTCTCCAAGTTTTATCTTGTATTTACTTTGTTCGTACATAGTTGTTTGCATGTTATCTCCCCTATTAAACTGTCTGTTTCTTAAGAACAGGAAATGATATTTTTTACATTTTTCATAGTACTAGCAGTTAACCTAGTGATTGACGCTTAGCAGGATCTTAATAATGCCAGTTAAATTGATTTGATTTGATTCCTCATATTTAGTAAGTATGAGAGGGAGGATTTCAACTCATTTATTCATAACTCCAAATCTAATCATAGATTCATTGTCATATTGCCTTTCAAAGGAAATTTGAATTTCAAGAACATTCGGATTATTGGATCAATTATATTGGATATGATCAAATTATTAATTTGCTTTTTTTCATTTCTAGAACAAAGGTCATTCTCCTCATCATGGAATAGAGAATTAAAATAAGAGTGATATCTCTGCTATGCACAAGATTGATTTTTCCTCCTGTTCATATATTTTTAAAGACATCCTTGACACAGCTCCTCCTGTATAATTATTGGATTTGATGTGTTGTAGCCAACTCACATTATTCAATTTTAATGATTATTAGCTTTGTTTCTTAGACTTTAATGTTCTAAGAATTTTAGCCATGTGACATCACAAGAAAAATAACTCTAGATGGAAAGGTATTGATTTGTATCTGTATAATGTTCATAGGGATATGTGTGTGTACTTACATGTACATATGTTGTCCAGTGAACTGCTCTTGTAAGTGTGGCTATATTGCTGGCACCCTCCCAGTTCAGGTTTGATGTTGGGATGAAATGAACACTCATAAGTCCTTTAAAGAAAGAAAGATTACTCTGACCCTAACAAAAAGAATATTCAACAAGAATGTAGTCATCTTTGTTCCTTGGATATAAGCCCCAGTATCATCAGTGTATTGCAAATCTGGTGGTATTAGATAGTGGGTGCTAGACTTTTACTCCTCTTAACAAGGAAGCTGAATCAAAGGACTAGCCCTCAGGGAACCCAGAATTAAAGTTGAATCAGTAAAATGCTAGTCCTATTACAAATTGCATATCAAAATATAGACAAGAGGTAATCTTTATTTACCATTTTTTCTCTATATAGCCTAGGCCCAACTGCTTTATTTAATTTTGGATCTCACTTGAGGAGTTCCCTGAAATGTTTCTGAGCTTGATGTAATCAGTACCATGTTATCTGAATATGTGAAAACCTGAGACATTTCATTTTACATAGGATACCCCTTTCTGCCTTGGGCTTCTGGGTATTTTTTCTAGAGTACTGGAGTTCTTACAATAGGTGCTTTTGAAGAGTTCTGGCAAATTATCATGTCTCTGTGTTCTAAGCTTAATGATCAGATAATCATTGAACATTATCTGTAAACTCTTTAATTGAATATTATATACTTTTGGCAGGTGAATGGGAGATGTATTCTCTGAGGACTGCGTTTGATGTAGGGTTTTGCTCTACTGAATCAAATTCTTCTTGAGAATCCACAAACATTCTCTTTATTGGTCAATTAATGGTATAATGATAAATGTATGTGTGGTTTGCTATAGACTATTTTCGTGAAATCTATTGTTATTATCTCCCACCATTCTTCTTCTAAAGTTTTTTACCAACAGGTTTACATTCTGAAAGTATTGTCTTGACTTTTATTTCTCTCAGCTCGGCAAGGAAATAAAAGGTATGCAAAGTTCTTAGCCTCTTTAACCCCTGGTATTTTAGCCTTCTTTGTTATGAATTAAGAAGAAAGAAGCAGGCTTACTGAGCTTCCACATGTTTGGACTTAGGCAGGGAGCATATTAATATGCTCTAACGATTGAACTCTCATTTGCTAGTCCATCACAGCAATATCTTATTTTCTTACATTATGGACTTCCCCATTTACCAACACATTTGGCTCAGTTGTTTTTTAATAAAAGAAAGTTAATGAACATTTGCCTCACTTCATTTGCTAGAGGTGGAGACAAAATGACAGAGAAAAGGCAGCAATTCACCTAAGCTTTCCACATACACCTACAAACACCTTTAAATAATGCCAGAAAAAGATGTGGCGCCAAGAAGGTGGAGTGAGGGCAGGAACTCACCTGAGGTTTCCTCCAAACACCTTTTGAAATGACTCTAAACAATGCTAGAGCAACAAAATCCACTAAAAGATGGAAGCGAAACAAACTTCTGTACAAAGGCAACTTGGAAGCTCAGTGTAAAAGGTCTGCTGCACCAGGGTGAGGAAGGAGCACAGTCCAGTACAGGCTGCACCAGCACAGACCAGACCCCAGTAAACTTGGAGGAGGACTGAAAGTGACTGAATAAGTGCCAGCAGTGGCTCTTTCCAGACTTATTAGCCCCAAAACAACTTAAAGGTCAGCAGGAAAGCTCTGTCACAACTTGGTGAGGGTGGAGTGCAGTCCAGCACAGGTCACACCAGCACAGCCTCAGCCAACGCAGAGTAGGCCTCAGGAGCCATTAAATCAGCAGTGGCAGTGGATGCTACCAAGGTCTCAACCCACAGATGGTAAGGGGTTGAGCATCTGATGAGAAGGAGTTTACAGGGGTCTTTTTGCTACCACTGAGGAAGAACTGTTATTTTGCCCATACTTGGATGTTGCAGTCCTGGATAGCAGTCCCAGGGTAAGGAGGAGCATTAAAATATCAGAGCTTGTAGCTCTAGTGGAGGTGGGACCCTTCTTCTCAGAGTTACAGGCCAGAAAAGAGTGCTTGTGGTAAGTCACAACACAGAGAACAGGCCAAGAGAGAAGTAAACCCCTCTCCTTAGATTACACTACCACAAAAGAATTGATAACTTATAGGTCCTTAGAAGTATCTCTGAAAACATCTTCACAAAACCCCTGAAGCTTGGAAAAGTGCACCCTCCATGCTTATCCAGGAGCAATTCCCCAATTGATGCATGATTAAGATATGAAGGTTTTTAGATGATGTAATCAAAGCTATCTGTTCCCATATAAGAAGCTATAAATCAATACTGATTGGAGGAATGCAAACTAAAACAATTCAGAGGTACTACCTCATACCTATTAAATTTGTTAATAGGACAGAAAAGGGAATGACAAATGTTGGAGAGGATATGTGGAAAATGAGGCATTGATGCATTTGCTGACAGAGTTTTGAATTGATTCAACCACTCTTTAGAGCAATTTGGTGTTATTCTCAAAGGGCTATAGACCCATGCATACCCTTTTACCTAACAGTCCTAGTAAGTCTGTATCTTAAAAGAGATATATACAAAAGGTAAAATGACCTATCTGTAGGGAAATATTTATAGCAGCTCTTTTCTGGTGTTAGGGAGTTAGAAATTGTGGGGTTGCCCATCAATTGAAGAATGACTGAACAAATTGTCCTATGTGATTATGATGGAATACTACAGTGCCGTAAGAAAAGAACAGGATGCTCAGAAAGACCTGGAAAGACTTACATGAGTTATGCAAAGTGAAATGAACTCTGTACAAAATAACAGCAATATTGCAAGATGATCAGCTGTGAATGACTTAGCTATTCTCAGCCATACAATGATCGGAGACAACTCTAAAGGACTTAGGATGAAAAATGCAGTCCATCCCAGACAAAAATCTGGTGGTGCCTGCATACAAATTGAAGCATACTTTTTTAAAAAATAAAACTTTATTTTTCTTGTGTTTTTTTTTTTGGGTGTTTTCTTGGTCTATGTTTTCTTTCGCCACATGATTAATATAGAAATGTTTTACATCTACAGCCTGTTTCAAATTGCTTGCCTTCTTGATGACAGGGGTCAAGAGGGAGGGAGAGAGAGAAATTGGAACTCGGAGTTTTAAAAATTAATGTTAAAATTGTTTTTATAAGTAATTGGAGAAAATACAATACTAAGATTCAAAACTGCTAACTAGATCAAAAAGACAAGAAAAAGAAATTAAAGGAATAAAATAGGCAACAAGGAAACAAAAGTATCACTCTTTGCCAATGATAGGGATAATAAATTGAAGTAAGAAAATAAGAGCATTTATGGGAGTGAGTAGGTTGCAACATTTTATTAAAGGAAATTTTTGCAAAAAAAAATACTTCATATAAGTGACTACATTACAGGAAAAAAGTTACAATAGTTCCCTAAATTATCTTAATAGAAAATAAATTCCAATAAATTCTTTATGACAGTGTAAAATTCTATACCCAAAGAAACCAAATCTGAACTCCTATCCAATGCTGAAATAACATTGTAATAATATATTAGCAGCTCAATAAGACATAAATAACACATCCGTAAAAGAATATCAAAAATATCAGTCTAATAGAAGAAGTGCTGCCCATTGGGCTAGCAGTGACAGTTTGTTGTAAATTCACTAAGAGATTATGTTTTAACACAGTAATCTAGTAACCAAGAATGGAAATGGACACAAAGAGGAGAAAGATGTCTTGAATATTTTTAACATAGAATTAGCTATGTAAATAAATACTCATCATTTCTACTGTAAATTATTGAAAAAGGCTCACATACATCAAAACACAAACATATATACCAATTATTAGTGTAGCCTATATGTAGTGCTCTGATAAAGACTATTGAGTACTGACAATCTTTGTTGTATTCTTGTTACATTTTTTTAATGTGAATAGCTGTGAATAACCCGTGAATACTGATTGTATTTTAGCCTTGACTGTACCAAAAACTATCTGGTAAAGGTCTATTTAATACTTTACCTAAATAGATTAAAATTTCTTTTTTATACTCATGTTTGGTTTATTTCTTTTGAAATTTTGAATGATTGCCAAGTATCCTTTTGTTGGCTAAGAGCTAAAGGCCAGGAAAGTCTTATTTACTTTGGACTCTTTAATAGTAGAAAGGAATAATAATAATGAAACAAATAATGCCAGTGCCTCTGTTCTCCTGTAATGCAGAGTGGAGGGAAAAATCTTGCTTCCACTCAGAATGCTACAGATATTGTTAACAAAAGATCTACTAAAAAAGTAGTAAAATGCTTGAGATGTATTTCCTGTAAGACAAAACATGTTAGAGTGAGATTAAGGATAAAGAAAAATCTGTTACAATGTGTCTGACTATGACTGATCAGAATGCTCTACGATAGGTCAGGCACAAATATTTTTTGTGGACATTTAGGGTGGATTATCTAAATTTGTGCATCTCATGTTTCTTTTGAGAATTTCAATGATCCTTTGTTCATAGAGCACAGCACTTTCTCTGATGAGGACATACTGTGTTGGGTATCCTTTGCCAGTATCTCCCATGCCTCACAATAATTCTAAAGTTCTTAAGAGAGACTTTAAGAGTGTCCTTGTATAGCTTGTTCTGACTACCACATGAGCCCTTACCCTGTGTGAGTTCTCCACAAAACACTCTTTTAGGCAAATGTTTGGCAGTCAAAGAAGTGGCCAGCCCATGGTGGTTGTGCCCTCTGTAGTAGAGTTTGAATGCTTGGCAGTTTTGTTTGAGTAAGGACATCAATGTTTGTTATCTTGTCCTGCCAGGTGATCTTCAATCTTCCAACGACAATTCACATAGAAGTGATTAAGTTTCCTGCATGGCACTGGTGTTCTGTCCGGGTTTCACAAGCATGCGAAAATGACATCACTCAATGGCTATATAGACTTCACTTCTTCTCTCCCACACTTTCCTTTGGAACCTCCCAAAACTGAGCTAGCTCTGGCAATGCATGCATCAACCTTATTATCAATGTTACATCCCTGGAATGTATCATACCAAGGTGAGCGAACTTATCCACAGAATTCAAACTCCATTTGTTCTAACCAATAATCCCATGTAACTGTTCAGTGATGCTGACTGATACAGTATCTGTGGTTTTTTTTTTATTCAATTGTTAGGCTAAATCTGCACAAACAGCAGAGACACAATTTATACTTTGCTGTATCTTGGGTTCAGAGGGTGCTTTGAGTACACAACTATCCGCAAACACTCCCTCCACTTTGGTCTTGGCTTGTAGCCTTTCCAAGTTGAAAATTTACCATCAGTGCAGTAGCTGACCTTGATGCCATGTTTGTCATCATTGAAGGTAATTGACAACATGGCTAAAAACATCATGCTAGAAGCATGGGAGCAAGCACAGAACCTTGTTTCACTCCATTGGGAAGGCACAGAGCATCATCCAACATCCAAAAGCAGGCAAGCATGCCATCACAAAACTGACATAAAATACTGAGGATACCCTCCTCTCGCCATGTAACTTGGGGAATTTCAGTCAGCTTTTGTATGAGCAATGGACCACCCCCCCACACACACATCCCTAGTAAATCTCATCAGGAGTAATCAGCATCAGGTGCTTTGCCGTACAAAAGGAACCTAATGGCATTCAAACCCCTTCTTCAGTGGAATTTCTGCTAGGGAGATTAACTTCAGCATGAGGTAAAAGGTTTATGGTTTCAACATTGATTGATGAGGTTCTATTGAGAATAATGTACTTGTTCAGTCCACCTCTCTAGGATTATGTCCTTATCACTAATCAGTGTGGTCTGTCAGCACTGAGTAGTTGACATGCACCCTAGGTCTTTGGCCCATAACAGCCTTCAGAGCATCATAAAAGAACTTTGGATTCTTACCATCATCATAAAACTGAATTTCATCTACCTCCCTACTGAACCAAGAATCCTGTATCTCTCTAAGCATCACTTGTACTTTACTTTTGATGGAATTAAATGCTACCTTTTTAGACATGGATGAACTATCCTGCTGTTAAACCCTGTGGAGTTCTCATTTTTCATTTAGCAGCTTATGAATTTCCCCATCTTTTTCATCAAACCAATCTTGATGTTTGTGAGTTTTCTGACCCAGATGAGCAAATGAAGTGCTGTACCTCAAATCTCAGAGAGCTGCCCACTGCTTTTCTGCTTCACCGTTGCCAACTGTGTATTGGCTCAACTTTCCCTCCAAGTTAGCAACAATTGCTCCTTCTCAGAGAAGTGCTATATCCATTGATATTAATTTTTCTCATAGTCATTTTGTCTTGGGGTCACTGCTTTTGTTTAATGCAAGTATTTAGCTTGGAGCAGATGTCTATGATCAGTCCAGCACTTCGCACCACACATTGCCTTCACTACTATCACATCCTGTCTGTCTCTTCTCCTTATAATGACATTGTCTAAATGTCAGTGTTTGCTGCGAGGGTACCTCCATGAAATCTTATTGTGTTTAAGTAAATTGAAGAGTGTTGGTGATAAGAAGGTCATGAGATTTACAAGTCTTCAATAGTAAGTGACATTTGCTCTTGCTTTTTACAAATCCGTTCCTCCCAAAGACTCCCTGGTTCATATAGTAGGCTGAGCTCACTCTAGCATTAAGTGTACCAGAATGATAAAATTTTCCCCTTTTGTCACATTGATGATAAAGGTCTCCAAGTCTTCTTAAAATTTTTCTTTGACTTCATCAGAGTTCATCATGGTGGGAACACAGGCACCAATGATGGCAACATGCGTTTTCCTGCAAGTGGCAATCTCATTGTCACGAGCTTGCCAATCAATCCTTTTGGAAAGCATATAAGCTTGTCAACTAGATTAGTTTTATTGCAAATCCTACACCAGATGCACAGTATTTCCCTTCACTACAGCTACTCCAGAAAGATGCGTGTCCAGCTCTGAGTTCAGTAAGCTGGCTTTTATTTGCCAGTTTCACTCAGAACTGCTGTTTGGATGTAATATCTGCTGAGTTATCTCACAACGAGCTATTCGCTTTCAGGTCTACTTAATTTTGTGCTGTCTAAAAGTGTGCACACATTCCATGTACCAACGGTGAGTGGAATCATCTTTGCAGACATTTTTATCCATTTTTTTGTACCAACCACAGGTGGATCCTTCCCCGCTGAGGTAATCAGGCCAGGGTTTGGTGAGCAGATAATGTTTAGGATTCCTTTTCTTGCCCTTTCCTCACAGCAGGAGGTGAGCAGTGCTATCCTTAAAAGGCTGCTCAGACACTGAGAATGCTGATAAATTCCACTGCTGATTCCAGTGAGAAGAAAATTATAGTCTGGGCCACCTTTGTGCAGGATTGTGACTACAGATTCCAGTGTATCCACATCTGCTGCTTCATCACTTGCCTGTTGCCTGTGGACTTTGAGATAGGTAAAACTTAAAATGGTATGGGTGATGTCTTTTGATTTGTGTTTAAATAGGATTTAAGTGAGGCAGAGCCACACAAAGTTATTGGCCTCACTTCCTTCCTGAGTCATCACAGTCCAGTGGAAGAATAGAGTCAGGATGACTGGTGATGGCTCCAGATTCAGGGGATGACCTTGATGTCTTCGTTGTCTAACCACTTCACTGTCCCTGCTTCAGTTGCCGTCATAGCTTTTGGAACTAATTGTTCTCATTTGTCCATTCCTCCAAGGAAAGTTTTCACATGTTTGGAGTAGACATCCTCCTGACTCCCCAATGGGTTTGAAACCCCTTGGTTACCATCAACTTGGATATGCCTTCTGCTGAAATGGTTTACCAGAGTGTGGCCACTGTGCATGCTGCAGCTTTTCAGAGTCACAGATGAGAGTTAGGTGGAAAGTATCCCTGAAAAGAGCTTGTCATCTGTATTGTTAATATTATTAATGGAATTAGAAGATTTTCCCCTCCATTAATAGAACCATATGACCTGTCTGAGTCATATGACAGCCTGAGTCACATGAGCCTGTAGTAGGAGGAGCTTGCCAAATGGGTGGAGCAGGAAGGGTGGAGGAGCTGAGAGGAAGTGAGACAGAGCAGTAAGAACTGTGAGAGAGAAACACAGAGCAGCAACTAGCATGAGTGAGAGCCAGGGAGTGATTTGCTTGAGAGTGTTTGTTCTTGGGAAGGGCCTAACAGAGGGAAGGCTTGGAGATGGCAGTGTCGTTTGCATTGATAATGTGTATAGGTTTCTTTGTTCCTATGATGGATTTGGCTTTCTGGTGTTGGGACTTGGTTTTCTTGTGTTTGAATAAATGTTTTGGTTCTTCTTTCAATGAAGAGAGTCTGTTATATTTTGTGATTCAGAACTACTCCAACATATTCATAACTGCTGTAGGTGCTGTGAGTATTGCATCAGTGCTACAGCAGCCCTCACACCTGAGGTACCAGTCTTCCCTGGACACACCTTACAGCTTACACATAAAAACAGAAAGAATGTTTCCATGTGCACAGAACAACATAAAAAGTTCATTCATTAAAATCATGAATTTTTTATATTGTTTCCTTTCTCGAAAACATATATAAGTACTACACACTTTTAAAAGTTACTTTAATTCTATGCTTCCTTCTAAATTTTCTTTAATACTATGATATGCACTTTTTATATTTTTCCCCTCACTCCCCACCTACCCTAGAGATGGCTACCATTAGATATAAATAGTGTATACATACATGCTTGCATGCATACTAATGTGTATGTGTCAAAACAACCTGTAGATACCTGTATTTATCAGTTTTTTTTTTTTTCCCTCTGGAAGCATCCAGGATCATCCTTAATAGGTCCTGTGTAACTGATTTTAGTATTTATATACTAAAAATGACTTAGTCCCTCAAGTTGTTCTTCAAACAATATTGTTGTTACTGTATACAATGTTCTCTTGGTTCTGCTCATCTTGCTCTTCATTATTTCATGCCTTTCCACATTTTTCTAAAATCATTGAGCTTGTTTCTCCTTCTTGAATGCCTTTAAGTTCACCTACTATTAAGATATATTTTTTCCCAATGCCTTCAGTTAGTACTCTCTTCCTGCCAATATTACTTTTTCTTTAAACAAATTATTGTTTTAGTAAAGGTTGCTTTGTGCCAGTAGATTAAAACTGTGGATCACAGGAATATTATTTAGAGCCTGAGGAACATGCAGAGGTCATCTAATATAAACTACCTAATTTAACCGATGGGTAAAATGTGCCACAGAGAACTTAAAGATCTTGTCCAAATTCAACTCTGTTCACTCCACAGCTCCCTCCTACTGTTCCACCCTAACTGCCCACTATAAACATTCGAGGATAGGGATTATTATCATTATTCCTTGTCTTTGTCTTCCTAGGGTCTAACACAGAACTTGGCATATAACTCTTAACAAAGGCTTATTGAATTAAAGTTCCTCCTTTTTAACTGAGAGGATCCAGGTCATTTGATGTGAGCAACCCCAAACCCCTTATTCCTAAATCAAACTTTGTGTTTTATTCTATAATCCTCTTAATATTGTCTCTTGTCTTAGAATGAGACAAGGCTTTTTTTCCCCCAAAGAATTACCCTCAATCAATATCACTATTCAACAATGGTTGTTGAAATTTGTCGCTATTGCGATGAAATTGCCTGAGGCAAGTACTGTGGAACTCTTAGAGCTTGGTCAGATGTTGGAAATGCCAAGGTCTTCCACTGCAACCCAGGACATCATGAATCCTCCTTACTTGTGTCCTATCGCTGGGCTTCAACGATTCTGGAAGAGAAAGTAAGGCTGATGACTTTGTGCAATTTTGCCCCACTTAAATTCAATTCATGACAGTCAAGACATCATGCTATGATGTCATTCATTGGTCCTTTTCAAAAAGGACAAAAAACTATAGCTCTTTCTATTTACAGATGACTTTGCTGCTTGAAGTTCTGGAAAATTGAAAATTTTCATTAACATCCATCATGCCACACAATTTGTCCTGACCTTCCACATAAGGAAAAACCAAGAGGAATTATGCCTATTGTCTAGATTGTGAATGTCAAACTCACTGCAAGCAATACTCCCCAGTGCACTGGCACTAGATTAAAATGTAATTGACAACTGTTAACAAAATAAATAAAAACAACATAAAATATTTTAAAATGATTGCTTTTTTATTTATAACTTATTGTTTCATTCTTGTCTTTCTATAGATGTAGCACAGCCACTGGCCCTTAGCAGGGACTTATGAATGCTTATATATTGAGTAATTGATCCCACTTAAATCTATCTCCTCTAGGATCTTTCCCTATTAATCATCTCCTCTTTCTTTCTTTCAGGCTTAACTTTTCACTTTCTAGTAACACTCCACTCTAAACCTACAAACATGCTCAGGGTTCCTAAAATGATATAAACAAAAGCAAAATCTTGTGAATAATCTCTGCCACTTTGTCAAGGTTCTCTCTGGTGAACTCAAATGAGGACAGGAATAAGGATTCATGACTAGGATTTTGTCTGCATTTTGGTCTGGAAATTTAATGAATAAGGTCACAGATATATCAAAATATTGAAGTGCACCTCCTCATTAAAATAACAGTATTATTAATAATGAAATGATAATTACATATGTTTAAAAAGTTGTTATGAAGATAAAATTCTATTTGGATAAAATTGGATAAGAGAACCAGTTTCTAGGGCATAAATTTTTAATTGTTTAAATTGTTTTTAATTGCAGTTTATCTTAAACTCTGGTGCTTGCCTTGACTTATAGGGCAATATTACCTAGAGTTCCTTCTTTTACTTAAGAGGGCTATGAAATTCCAGTGTCATTGGGGCCAAAAAAGTATAAAACAATTTAAAGGAAACAAATAATATAACTTAGCAGCTTGTTTATCTAATTTAAGTTCAGAGATATTCATTATCTATTTATTCATAGCATAACTGATATTTAGAAGAATCAGCTCTTTGTTTTTAGCCTCAGAGAGCAACACATGTTAATTTTGTGATGATGCTAGTTATATATTACTCATTATATGCCCTAAAACAGAGAAAACTGTCCTCAATTTTTCTCAGTTACACATTTCTAAATTCTCTATAAGATTTTTTTCTAGGTTTATTACGCTTGATTTTTATGAGGTCATCCCTTATCTTTTTTTTCCTTGTTGCTTCTAGAGATGTCTTTAATTATGATGTTGATAACAACAACAAATAGCTCTATATTTTAATTATTTATATGCAATATGTAACGACAATACAAAAATCATACAATTTGCAGGATATTTTAAGGTCTTAAAGGACACAATGTGATTTAGGGAGGAGCAAAGACAGAGGCTGGACAGGAACTTATGTGAGCTCCCCCCTAGGTCCCTCCAAACACCTATAAAAATGGCTCTGAACAAATTCTAGAATTGCAGTACCCATGAAATACCAGAGGGAAGTGGGGCTCCAGGCCAGAACAGCCTGGATGGTCATGGGGTAAGGTCTATTATGCATGGAGCTGGGAGCAGAGTAGACCAGCCAGACCATGAGCTGGGCAGAACACGCCCTAGCACCCTGAATCAGTGAGCTGTGGCAGTTACCAGACTTCTTAACCCACAAACACCAAAGACAACAGAGAAGGTTAGTGGAAAAGCTGCTGCAGCGAAAGAGCGAAAGAAGTTTGTGGTTCAGCCACCAGTTCGGGGGCAACAGTGGTAATGCAGCTCTGAGCCTGCTTAAAGAGCTACAGCTGTGGTTGCTTCTGGCCCCAGGCCCACCTGGTGGGAGGAATTAAGTGACATATCTGAGCAGGAGTGCAGAGGCAGCTTAGATCTCAGTCAGGCCTGGGTTAGCTGTTCTTGGTGGAGGAGCACTGGTGTGGCAGAGCTTACTGTGTAGAAATAGCTATGAAACACACACAGCCCCCTATGCTTGGAACAAAGTATTCCATAATCTACAAGCAGTCATACCCTGACAAAAATTAAATGGTCAAGTAAGTTGGCTGGGAACATGGCCAGGCAAGGAAAATGCACTTAAATGCAGACTCAGACTAGGGAATCTTTCTTTGGTAACAAAGAAGAACAAAATTTACAGCCAGAAGAAGGCAACAAAGTCAAAGAGCCTATATCAAAAGCCTCCAAGGAAAACATGAACTGGTCTCAGGCCATGGAAGAGCTCAAAAAGGATTTGCAAAAGCAAATTAGAGAAGTAGAGGAAAAATTTGGAAGAGAAATGAGACTGATGGGAGAAAACCATGAAAAACAAAATCAATGACTTGCTGAAGGAGACCCAAAAAACTGAAGAAAACAACCCTTAAAAAATAGATTAACTCAAATGTTAAAAGAGCTCCAAAGAGTCAATGAGGAGAAGAATGTATTGAAAGGCAGAATTAGTCAAATGGAAAAGGAGGTCCAAAAGACCACTGATGAAAATACTACCTTAAAAATTAGATTGGAGCAAGGGGAAGCTAGTAACTTAATGAGAATTCAGGATATTATAAAACAGAAACAAAGGAATGAAAAATGGAAGACAACGTGAAATATCTCATTGGAAAAACCACTGACCTGGAAATAGATCCAGGAGAGATAATTTAAAATTATTGGATTACCTGAAAGCCATGATCAAAAAAAGAGCCTAGATATCATCTTTCAAGAATTCTCAAGAAGAATTGCCCTGATATTCTAGAGACAGAGGATAAAATAGAAATTGAAAAAGATCCCAAAAGAAAACTCCTAGGAATACTGTTGCCAGAGCTCCCAGATCAAGGAGAAAAACTGCAAGCAGCCAAAAAAGAGCAATTTGAGTATTGTGGAAACTCAATCAGGATAACACAAGATCTAGCATCTTCTACATTAAGGGATCAAAGGGCTTGGAATATGATATTCTGGAGATCAATGAAACTAGGATTAAAACCAAGATCACCTACCCAGAAAAACTGAGTATCATGCTCCTAGGCAAAATATGGATTTTCAATAAAATAGAGGACTTTCAAGTTTTCTCAGTGAAAAGACTAGATATGGATAGAAAATTTGTCTTTCAAACACAAGAATCATTTGTAAGATGACTTACTAAAGTTGAACTGTTTTGTTTATATTCATACATGGAAAGATGATGTGTATCATTCATGAGACCTCAGTATTAGGGTAGCTGAAGGGAATACACACACACACACACACACACACACACACACACACATATATATATATATTATATAATATATATATATATATATAGACAGAGGGCACAGGGTGAGTTGAATGTGAAGGGATGATATCTACAAAAATAAAATCAAATTAAGGGACAAGAGAGGAATATATTGAGAGGGAGAGAAAGAGAGATGGAATGGGGTAAATTATCTCACATAAAAGGGGCAAGAAAAAGCAATTTTGTAAGGGAAGAGGGGGCAGTGAGGGGAATGAGTGATCTTGCTCTCATTGGATTTGACCTGAGGAGGGAATAACATAAACACTCAATTGGGTATCTTACCCCACAGGAAAGAAGGAGGAAGGAGATAAAAAGGGGGATGATAGAAGGGAGGGTAGATAGGGGGAGGAGGTAATCAAAAACAAAGACTTTCTAAAAGGGACAGGGTCAAGGGAGAAAATTGAATAAAGGAAATAAGATAGAAAGGAGCAAATATAGTTATGCTTTAACAACATGCGTATTGTGCAAGGGTTTTACATAGTGTATGGATGTGGCCTATGTTGAATTGTTTGCCTTCTTAGGGCGGGTGGGTGGGAGGGAAGAGGGAGAGAATTTGGAACTCTAAGTTTTAAAAACAGATGTTCAAAAAAACGTTTTTGCTTGCAACTACAAAATAAGATATATAGGCAATGGGGAATCAAAATTTATTTTGCCCTACAAGAAAGTAATGTAAAAGGGTATTGGGGTGGAATGGGGTGACAGAAGGGAGGGCTGACTGTGGAATGGGGCAACCAGAATACATTCCATCTTGGAGTAGGGGAAGGGTAGAATTGGGGAAAAAATTTATAATTCAAACTCTTGTGAAAATCAATGCTGAAAACTAAAAATATTAAATAAATTAAATAAATAAATTATAAAAAGAAAGGGAAAAATGAAAGGACAAAACGTGTATATATGTATGTATGTGTACCTCAATAAAAATTATTGAATAAATAAAAATTCTGATGAGTGGTTAACTGTGTTATCTGGTACAAAATCTGTTAGCTTCAGTTTCTCCATCTTTAAATAAGGATAATAGCATCTATTACTAAATCTAAGGCAGTCTACCCAATTACAAAATAATGCTCTAATTTTAGAAATAAAAGTTAAAAGTACATAACGAATAAAAAAAATATTTAAAAGTTAAAGATACTAAAATGATAAAATAGTAACTTTAGTAGATTCAGTGAAAACAATCCAGACTGGAATTAAAGTTTAAATTGTTTCCTTGTGTCAAAGTTCAGAGAATGAAGGATTCTTGATCTGGACCCTCCCTCAAATTATAGGTCCTAGCAGGAACTCAATGGTGAAGAATAGAGCAACAACAATAGAGGAGAAGACAGCTGAAGACATGGTGGCAAAATCTAGGAGGGAAGTATATCTACTTTGGCTCATCAACAAAACAGAAATTCCAGGACAAACTCACCAGTGGGAGAATGCAGGAATAGGATTGAGGAAGAATACAGCTGAGGTCACTCCTTCAGCAGGTTTTTCTTAACAATAAGTTCATCAACAGTCAGTTCTCATAATTTATGGTATTCATGTTGGATAAAGTTACCATGAAAACTATATTTGCAGCTACAGAACAATTGATCCTGGGGGAAATATGGGGTTAGTGTCTTATGAGCCCCTCGTCAGATTTACTTTAGCAATTTCCAGAGCAGCCTCACTTACAGGTTGGTAAATTTGTCTTCCTTTTCCTGGATATACCATGTTTGTTGATTCATTAACATTTAACATAGCAACAACACTGTAACTCATGTTTGAAGGAAGCTCCACTAACACACAATATTTTCTCCATAAGACACATGACAGCCTTATTACACTTAAGAATATCGGATAGCATTTCAGCACTATGTTTGTAGGCTATTTTAAACTGCCAAATTACCAAGAAACAGCACAAAATGTGAAAAACATGGTACAAAATAGACCTCAAAAAGTACACCTCTTTACTATAGGAGAGCTGAAACATGAAGGTAGAGAATCACCTTGTTAAACCTCAGGAACATGTGCTAGATAGCAATTTGATATCAGTGTTAGAAGAATCATTGATAAGGGAAGTCTTAGCTGATAATGTAGTGAAGAAGCCTCCAACCTAAGCCAATTACTGCCACTTAACTCAAGCATTCTTTTCCACTTAAATCATAGCTGTCAAGGCTGATGGAATTGCATTGGCAACCTTGAAAGGCATATCTCTTTCTCTTCTCTTTTTATTAGTTATTCTAACTTTTTCATCATGTATTGGGGTTTTTTTTGCACTTAAAATTACTTTTTTCAAAAAGATAGTTTTCAACATTCACTTTTGTAATATTTGAGTACCAATTTTTTTCCTCCTTATCTTCCCTTCCTCCTCCCCAAAACTTCAGACAATCTATTATAGGTTACACATACAATCATGTTAAACATATTTGCACATTAGTCATGTTATGAAAAAATCAAAACAAAAGGGAAAAAAACAAGAAAGAAAGAAAGAAAAAAGAAAGAAAGAAAGAAAGAAAAAACAAAAAATAACAGAAAAGTGAAAATAGTATACTCTGATCTGCATTTAGACTCCATAGTTCTTTCCCTGGATATGGATAGCATTTTCCATCTTTAGTCTTTTGGAGCAGTCTTAGAACATTGTAATGCTGAGAAGAGATAAGTCTATCATCATTGATCATCACACAATGTTGTTGTTAGTGTGTACAATGTACTGATCCTGCTCACTTCATTCACCATCATTTCATGTAAGTCTTCCCAAGGTTTTCTAAAATCTACTTATCCATTATTTCTTATAGAACAACAGTAATAGCTCAGCGTACCTTAAGCAATTGAAATTTTCCAGTCATTTAGAACTGACTTTATTTGTGTGAAATGTGTTCTGTACTTGTGTTTATGTAGCTCCTGGGTTTGTCTTGGCAAATAGACTCCCAAATATTTTATATTGTCTACAGTTATTTTAAATGGAATTTTTATTTCTATCTCTTGCTGCTGGGCTTTGTTGATAACGTATATATATATAGAAATGCTGTTGATTTGTATGGATTTATTTTATGTCCTGCAACTTTGCTAAAGTTGTTAATTATTTCAAGTAGTTTTTAGTTGATTTTCTAGGATTCTCTAAGTTACCATCATGTTATCTGCAAAGAGTGATAGTTTATTCCTCATTGTTTATTCATATTCATTCAGTTTCTTTTTGTTCTCTTATTGCTAATGCTATAATTTCTAGTACAATATTGAATACTAGTGGGGTTAATGGACATCCTTGATTCACCTCTGATCTTATTGGGTATGTTTCTAGCTTATCCCATTATATGTAATGCTTGCTGATGGTTTTAGATAGAAACTACTTATTGTTTTAAGGAAAACTCAATTTATTCCTGTGCTCACCAGTGGTGGTGCATGGAGGACTTGAAGCTATCCAGATGACAATTCTGGACAAGCCCTGATTAAGGTAAGTGGTGTAGGTACCAATGACACAAAATCTCTTCATTTCAAAAATGAGTAAACAAACCCAGAGACTTTAAATGATTTTTCCCTGGTCATAAAGGTAGTAACTAGCAGAATGAAATTTATTTGAACCCAGATCATCTTTAATTACAAGATTCTTTCCTCTACACCATGAATTTATATATTAGCCTTTCACATCTATGTTGTCCTACATGACTCAAGGTACAATGGTTTCATTCATTATTATACTCTCAGTTATTATCCCCAAACGGTAACTTATGAAAAAAAAGTGACATATTTATGAATATCTATAATGGTGATATACTCATGAAATGTCTCAATGTGTTTTACTTTTGCATTTTTGGCCCTGGTCTTATATAGCATGGTTTCTAATGGTTTCTAAGAACATGAAACTAATGTTTTTAGGAAAGTAACACCTGCAACTCTATTTGAGTTACTGCAATAACAAAAAAAAAATATAACAAGTAGCATTATTTGTCAATTGTGTGAAGCACTGGATCCAATCTAGTTCCTACAACTAACTTTACATAAGAAATTGAGCCTGTGATATCGCCAATGTCCTGTGCCTAGGGAATTACAGTCTCCACTTTATCTAATTAGGCATTAGATTTCACAGTTGGCCTTACCTAAATGCAGCAGGAAAAGAATTTGTTTGAAACTGAATTTTGATCTTAAATAAAACTATTTGTAAACAATGTGTTTTTTTCAAAAAACAGTCATGTATCTTTTCTGAAGTATAGGATCCTTGATCTGCTCACCTTAGCTTCATCTTTAATGTGAGACTGGGGAAGCAGTAAGGTTTAGTGGAAGAAGTACTGGATCAGGAATCAGAAAACCTAACTCTTCCTCACACCTATCCCACCCCCCCCACCACCCCCCCCCCACACACACACGGGGAGGGAGAGAGACAGAGAGAAAGTGAGACAGAGACAGAGACAGAGTCAGAGACAGAGAGAGAGTGAGAGAGAGAGATATGCTTTTTGAACACTGCTAACTCCTGCAGATGACAGAGGGGATTCTGCCCATAGTAGCATTCATCCACAAATACACACACATGCTACTGATTATACAGCCCACCAGTAATCTATACCTTCCTTGTGGTTATTTTATTTTCCCCATTTGCCTCAAAATCTCCTTACTGTCTACATGCTATTCCACTCCAATCAGTTACCCCAATCAGTTCTAACTGCCCTCTTCCCAGGGTAAGATGAATGGTCTTTTTAAACATCAAATCTCTCAGACCACACTCAGCAAAATTTCCCTATCTCTGACATCTTTTCTTCTCAGTCCCTCCTTCTCACCCATTTCCTTCCCAGCTCTTCTCTTCCTGAAACTATAGGAATTAACTTTCCCTCATTGCTAACCCTAGATTTGAGCCTTGCATATCACATGTACTCACCTTTATTCAACTGGCTCCTCCCCCACTTTCATGTATCTTCCAAATTTGTAATGGAGTTCTAGTTAAAACTTTGATTCAATTGTACACAGACCACCAGGTTCTGTCTATATTGCCCAAGTACTACCTCTTCACTGTTACCCCTACCTAACTTCTGCCTTTATTTAGAAAGAAGTCTCTTATTGGTCTCTCTTCTATCACTCTGTTGTTCTTTAGCTGCTACATTAGGTCTTCCTGACTACAGTTTCAGCACACTATGCACTGCATAGGCTCTTGGGTCAGTTAGTATAGCCTTATTGCTGGTAGCGGAATGCATAGGGAAGGAGAGTTCTCATTGAGTTCAGGGTAGGTGTTAGTTTATTTATTTACTTTTTAAACCATCTTTGGATTCCTGACACCATAGATCATGGAGACAGATGAATTTGGTTCATCTTTGGTTCATAATTTCTTTTTGGAGAGATTTGAGTGGTCATGGTGATCACAGAAAATGTGTAACTTCATCCTTTTTGTCATGTGACATGGAGCAATCAGTACTTTATAAATAAAAGCATTTTACTCTAAATACTTAAATGTAACATGATTAGATTTTCTCTCTCTTTATATATACATGTGTATATGTATATATGTATAATTAATAGTAGTTTTTACTAATACATACAGATGTTTTGTAGTTTCAAATCAATATATTTTAATTTGCCAAGCATTTTTATCTCTTGTTTTTCTTCTAGATATTCCTTTATCCCTTCCACAACTTAAATTTTTTTTATAAATTTCTTTATTTATTTTAGTTTACCACAAACAGTGGTTATACATAGGCTTGAGTTCCAGTTGTTCTCCCTTCCCTCCCAGCCTCCCAAGACGGCATGAAGTCTCATAGAACTGTCATGTATAACTTCGCATTGAAGTAATTTATGCACTAGTCAAGTCGTGGAGAAGAACCTTGAACCAAGGGAATGAATCATGAGAAAGAAGAAACAGACCCAAAAAACAAAAAAACCAAAAAACAAAAACATCAAAGAGCAGCAGAAAAGGCGAAGCATGTAGTGGATGCCTCAATCGTATCAAACTTCGCAGTTCTTTGTCTCGATTGAAGATAGTATTCTCCATCGTGAGTCCCCTGGAGTTGTCCTTGTCCCTTAGGTTGCTGAGAAAAGCGCAGTATGTCAGGGTTGGTCCTCACGGAATCCATATATCTGTGGCTGTGCACAACGTTCTCCTGGCTCTGCTCCGCTCACTCAGCATTATGTCGTGTAGGTTTTTCCAGGTTGTTATGAAGTCTGCATCATCCCCATTTCTTATGGCACAATAGTATTCCATCACCTTCATATACCACAGCTTGTTCAGCCATTCCCCAATTGATGGGCATCCCTTGATTTCCAATTCTTGGCTACCACAAAGAGAGCTGCTATAAATATTCTTGTACATATGGGTCCTTTCCCGCTTGCATGATTTCTTTGTGATACAACCCTAGAAGTGGTATTGCTGGGTCAAAGGGTATGAACATTTCTATAGCCCTTTGGGCATAGTTCCAAACCGCCCTCCAAAACGGCTGATCAGCTCACAACTCCACCAGCAATGTCAACAATGTTCCAATTTCCCCACATCCTTTCCAGCATTTATCATTCTCCTGATTTGTTATTTTAGCCAATCTGACAGGAGAGATGTGGTATCTAAGAGTTGTTTTGATTTGCATTTCTCTAATCAGCAGCGATCCAGAGCATTTTTCCATATGCCTGTAGATAGCTTAATTTCTTCCTCTGAAAACTGCCTGTTCATATCCTTGAACCATTTCTCAATTGGGGAATGGCTTGTATTCCTATATATTGGCTCAGCTCCCTGTATATTTAGAGATGAGGCCTTTATCAGAGATACTAGTTGCAAAGATTTTCTCCCAATTTTCTGCTTCCCTCCTAATTCTTGTTGCATTGGCTTTTTTTGTACAAAAACATTTCAATTTGACATAATCAAAATTATCCATTTTGCATTTTGTAATGCTCTCTATCTCTTGTTGGGTCATGAATTCTTTACTTTCCACAAATCTGATAAGTAAACTATTCCTTGCTTTCCCAAATTACTTAGAGTATCACTTTTACTCCTACATCATGAACCCATTTTGACTTTATTTTGGTATAATGGTGTAAGATATTGGTCTATGCCCAGTTTTTGCCCTACCATTTTCCAATTTTCCCAACAGTTTTTGTGAAATAGTGAATTATTAGCCCAGAAACTGGCCTCTTTGGGTTTATCAAAGAGTAGATTGCTAACTTGTTGATTTCACCTACTTGTGTACCTATCCTATTCCACAGATCCACACCCCTGTTTCTTACCAGTACCAGGCAGTTTTGAATGACTGCTGCTGTGTAGTACAGTTTAATATCTGGTGTGGCTAAGCCACCATCTCTAGCATGTCTTTTCATTAATATCCTAGATACTCTAGACCTCTTGTTTTCCAAATGAATTTTGTTATTATTTTGTCCAGCTCAGTAAAAAAATGTTTTGGTAGTTCGATTGGTATGGCACTGAATAGATAGATTAATTTAGGTAGAAGTGTCATTTTTATTATATTAGCTCGGCCTACCATGAGCAACTGATATTTCTCCATTTATTTAGATCTGATTTTATTCGCGTGAAAAAGTGTTTCATAGTTATGTTCATATAGGCCCTGGGTTTGTCTTGGCAAATAGACTCCCAATATTTATAGTGCCTTCAGTAACTTTGAATGGAATTTCTCTTTCTATCTCTTGCTGTTGGGCTTTGTCAGTAATGTATAGGAATGCTGAGGATTTATGTGGGTTTATTTTATATCCTGCAACTTTGCTAAAGTTGTTTATTAGTTCAAGTAGTTTTTTACTTGATTCTCTAGGATTCTCTAGATAAATCATCATATCATCTGCAAAAGTGATAATTTAGTTTCTTCTTTCCTACTCTAATTCTTCAATTTCTTTTTCTTCTCTTATTGCTACAGCTAATGTTTCTAGTACCAAATTGAATAATAGGGGTGATAATGGACATCCTTGTTTCACCCCTGATCTTATTGGGAATGCATCTAGTTTATCCCCTTACAATAATGCTTGTTGATGGTTTAGAGGTAGATGCTATTTATAAATTTGAGGAAGGTTCCACTTATTCCTATGCTTTCTAGTGTTCTTAATAGAATGGGTGTTGTACTTTGTCAAAGGCTTTTTCTGCGTCTATTGAGATGATCATATGGTTTCTGCTAGTTTTGTTGTTGATATGGTCAATTATGCAATAGTTTTCCTAATATTGAACCAGCCCTTGCATTCCTGAATAAATCCTACCTGTCATAGTGTATTATTCTCGTAAGGAGTTGCTGCAATCTTTTGCTAATATTTTATTTAAATTTTTGCATCAATATTCATTAGAGAAATTGGTCTATAATTTTCTTTCTCTGTTTTAACTCTACCTGGTTTGGAGTATTAGTACCATATTGGTGTCAGACAAAGAATTGGTAGGACTCCTTCTTCACCTATTTTCCCAAATAGTCTACAAAGTATTGGAATTAGTTGTTCTTAAATGTTGTGATAGAATTCACATGTAAAACCATCTGGCCCTGGAGATTTTTTCCTAGGGATTCGTTGAGGGCCTGCTCAATTTCTTTTCTGATATGGGGTCATTAAGAAATTTCACTTCCTTCTCTGTTAGTCTGGGCTGTTTATGTTTTGTAGATATTCATCCATATCTCTAAGGTTTCAATTTATGGGCATACAGTTGGGCAAAATAATTCCTAATTATTGTTTTGATTTCCTCTTCATTAGAGGTGACCTCACCCTTTTCATTTTTTATACTGGTAATTTGATTTTCTTCTTTCTTTTTTAATCAAATTGGCCAAAGTTTGTCAATTTTATTGGTTTTTTCATAAAACGAGCTCTTTGTTTTATTATTAATTCAATAGTTTTCTTGGTTTCAATTTTATTAATCTCTCCTTTGATTTTCAGTATTTCTAATTTGGTATTTAATTGGGGGTTTTCAATTTGCTCTTTTCTAGCTTTTTCAGCTGTATGCCCAGATCATTGATCTCCTCTTTCGCTATTTTATTCATGTAGGCATTTAGAGATATAAAACTTCCCCTAAGAACTGCTTTGCTGCATCCCATAAGTTTTGGTATGTTGTTCATTATTGTCATTCTCTTGAATGAAATTATTAATTGTTTCTCTGATTTGTTCTTTGGCCCACTCACTCTTTAGAATTAAATTATTTAGTTTCCAATTAGTTTTTAGCTTATTTTTCCATGTACTTTATTAAAAATGATTCTTATTGCATCATGATCTGAAAAGGATGCATTGACTACTTCTGCTTTTCTGCACTGGATTGTGAGGTTTTTATGCCCTAGTACATGGTCAATTTTTGAGTATGTGCCATGTACTTTTGAGAAGAAAGTAGATTCCTTTTATCCCCATTCAGTTTTCTCCAAAGGTCTATCATATGTGCCTTTTCTAAAATTCTGTTTACCCTCCTTAACTTTTTTCTTATTTATTTTGAGGTTAGATTTATCAAGTTCAGAAAGGGGGTGGTTGAGGTCTCCCATATTATAGTTTTGCTGTCTATTTCTTCCTGTAACTCCCTTAACCTCTCCTCTAAGAATTTGTATGCCTTACCACTTGGTGCATTATATGTAAGCAATGATATTGCTTCATTGTTTATGGTGCCTTTTAGCAGGATATAATGTCCTTCCTTATCTCTTTTAATTGAATCTAACTTTACTTTGCTTTGTCTGAGATTAGGATTGCTACACCTGCTTTTTTACTTTAGCTGAGGCACAATATATTTTACTCCAGCCTTTTACCTTAACCCTATGTGTATCCCCATGTTTCAGATGCGTTTCTTGTAAACAGCATATTGTAGGATTATGGTTTTTAATCCATTCTGCTATCTGCTTCTGTTTTGTGAGAATGTTCATCCCCTGCACGTTCAGGGTTATGATTTCTATCTGTGTCTTTTTCTCCATCCTAATTCCCCCTGTTTATGCTTTTATTTCTCCCTTTCCCTTCTCCTCCTCAACAAAGTTTTGCTTTTGACCGCCGCTTTCCTCAGTTAACCCTCCCTCTTTATTCCCCTCCCTTATCTTACCATTACCCCACTTGCTACTTCTCCTCTTCCTTCTACCCTCCCCCTCCCTTTTTCCCCCCTTACCCTCCCACTTCCGTAGGACAAGTTATATTTCTAAACTTATCAGAGTATGTTATTCCCTTCTTGAACTAGATCAGATGACAGTAAAGCTCAAATACTGCTCTTCTCCCTCCCTTCTTCCCTCTACTATAATATGTTTTTTTGCCACTTCCTTTGGTGTAATTTACCCTTTCTACTACACTCCTTACCACTTCCCTCATAGCCCTCCCTTTATATCTCTTATTTATATTTATATCTTTACATCAGTTAATTTATACAGGCATTCACAACCTATGTATATCCCTTTCATTTTCATAATAGTTGTACCATTCACAAGAATGACTTATATATGTATATGGTGTTATATATATATATATATACATATATATATGTATATATATATATATATATATATATATATATATACATACATACATAAAAAACGTACATACGATGATATAATCCCACATAAAGATGTAAACAACCAACCGTATTGGTTAATGAGGTTGTGGGGTTTTTCCCCCTGGTTACCTTTTTATGTCTCTCTTGAGTTTTGTATTTGGAGATCAAATTTCCATTGAGTTCTGGCCTTTTCATCAGGAAGGTCTGGATTCCCTATTTCATTGAATGTCCATCGCCTTGCCTGAAAATTATGCTTAGTTTTGCTGGGTAGTTGATCCTTGGTTGTAGTCCCAGCTCCTTTGCCCTTCGGAATATCATATTCCAATTTCTCCTGTCTTTTAATGTGGAAGCTGAGAGATCCTGCGTGATCCTGACTGTAGGTTCCACGATATTTGAATTGCTTCTTTTGGCTGCTTGCAGTATTTTCTCCTTGAGTTTATAGCTCTGAAATTTGGCTATAATATTTCTTGGTGTTTTCAGTTTGGGATCTCTTTCAGGGGGTGATCGGTGAATTCTTTCAATGACTATTTTGCCCTCTGGTTCTAGGACCTCTGGGCAGTTGTCTTTGATAATTTCTTCGAAGATACTGTCAAGGCTCCTTTTTTCATCGTGGATTTCCGGTAGACCAATAACTCTCAAATTGTCTCTCCTGGATCTATTTTCCAGGTCAGTTGTTTTGCCAATCAGATATTTCACATTTTTTCTATTTTTTCATTCTTTACGTTTTGTTTTATTACTTCTTGATGCCTCATAGATTCATTAGCTTCCACTTGCTCAAGTCTAATTTTAAATGAGTTAGTGTTTACATTTTGCTTTGAGCCTCCATTTTCAATTGGTTGATTTCGCCTCTCAGGGTGTCCTTTTCTCTCTCTAGATTCTGAATCTCCGTAGCCATTTCGCCAATCTTATTCTTTAGGGACTTGATTTCATCAGTGGATTTTTCTCCCTTTTTTCCATTTTTTCCATATTTTCTTTTAGCCTCCCTAATTTGGTTTTTAAAATCCTCCTTTAGCCTCTTCCAGCAGTGCTTTTTGGGCTGGAGACCAGTTCATATTAGCTTTTGAGGTATCTGATGTATCTACCGTGTCATTGCCGTCCTCCTCCATATCGATATTTGATCCTGCCTGTCTCCATAAAAAGAATCTATTGTCCTCGGTTTTTTTGTATTCTTCTTCATGTTTGTTGTTTTCCCCTTTTCCTGGCATTACAACGAATTTCTATCTTTGGGCTCTCTGTCCCAGCTTTCTTATTCTGGGGGTTGTGAGTCTAGAATTATAACCTTCAGTTTCCTGAGGTGTGGGGGAGGGGTCTGGCTCCCTGGCATCTCACTCCCTGTGGGTGCTCTCCAGCACTTGCTTTTCAGCAATGGTCTCAGCTGTTTGTTGTTTGAGCTGATGTCTGGCACTTCCCCTGGGGGAGCAAGGTTACGTCTGGGCTCCCGGTGTTGATCCCCTGCCAACTCTGCCGCTCTGGGACTAATGAGCTTCTAGTATTTGTCCTGTGAGGCCCCACTACTCTCTCCTCTGTTTCAGTTCTCTTTTTTTTTTCCCGAGGAATTCTCTGGGTGAGGTGGGGAGGGATTAGAGCCTTTTACCTGGCCATTGAGTCTTCCGGAAGTTCAAGAAGCTGAGTTCCTGGGTTTTGCAAGCGTCAGGAGGTGGGTGTTTCACGGCCAGTGGTGTTGCGCTGCCTCTATTCGCTCCCACAGACTGCCATCCTGTGTTGGGAGTCCTGGGGATCTCCACCGGTTTCGGGCACCCAGCTTTCTCCAGCCCATCTCCCACGTGGATTTCCCGGCTGGCCGCTTCCGCCTTGGTCTGGAGTAGCTCCGCACTAAGCACTCTCTGAGCCTGCAGGTTCGTTCCTTCCTCCGGCCTTTCAGACTCTCCCAGCTCGGAAATTTGCCCCACGCAGACTGCTCGCGGTTTCTGACTCTCAAATCTGCTCAATTCACTTTTTATAGGAATCTGACAGACCTTGTGAGAGAGCTCCCGGTAAGACGCTGCCTTCATGCGGCCATCTTGGCTCCACCCCCCCAACTTAAATTTTAAAAAAGGAAAAAAAAGAAAAGGACAATAATCATAAAAATGAATATGTCAAAAAAATCCTCTTTCATGTGTTATTGTATATCTGTAATCTCTCTACCCAGTGTCTGAGTGTGGTGAGTTATTTGATCTTTAGCATTCTGAGTTGTAGTAGGCACAGTGCCACTTAGGCTTTCTGAATAGGTCCAGAACCAACTGATATGGTAATTCTCTGTGCATAACCATCACCTAATGGGTACAATCCTGGCCCACTAAGCTCCTAAAAAGGAGCAAATCAGCCCAGATGGAAGAAAACATGGAAGAATGGATTGGGTAAATACGGTGATCAGACATTAGATCCCCTACAGAATGGCTATTAACTCCTAGCCTAAATGAGATTAGAAGATCTAGTCTCAAAAGAAAAATAAAATAAAATCTGACATAATAAGAACGCTCCACACTAATGCACTCCCCAATCTCCATAAAAGAGTAGAAAAAGGGGTTTTCTCATATAGCTTCTTTGGGGCCAAGATTGTTGTTAATAATTTTACAACATTCATTTGTGTTGTTTTGTGGTCATTGTGCTCTTTCATTGACATTGTTATAGTTACTGTATATATTATTTTCTTGGTTCTGCTTTCTGTGCCTTATTTCATGTAAGTCTTTCCATATTTCTCAGTACTTATGTTTGTCATTTCTCACAATATCAAAATATTTCATTGTATTTATGTACTATAATTTGTTTACACCTTTTTTTAATTGATAGGGACTTTTCCAGGTCTTTGCTTGCACAATAAAAGTGCTGCAATGAATATTTTGGTCTTATTTACTAGGTTCTAAGAGAGTAGAAATCTATTAGTTTCCAACCTTTTTCCTAATTTTCAAGAAATGTGCTTAAATTACGCATATGAAAATAGAAAAAAATGCAAATGCAATTGTGCATTTTATAAAGTTTTTATTCTTACCTGTGTCCATGAACATTAAACAGTTCCTCAAATACAAATGTATAAAAGCTGAGAATTTATTCGATGTGTTTTTTTTTTGCTTTTTCTAATTAAGGAAAGTTATTCCCGGTAGTACAAGATGAAAGATGCTAATCACAGTTGTTTGGAGTTTTAAAATAGTATTATAGCATGACCAACATTAGTGTCAGCCAGTGTATACTGAACTTTCAGGAGCAATTACACTTTTTCAAAAAATAATTCTAAAGTATAGGCTGACAATGTATAGATTTAGCCTCCCTTATCCTGTTTCTACTTTCGTTTATATCCTGGTAGCTGTAGTCTCCATTAAACAGATTTCTGGGGAGAGTTCCAAAACATCTAAAATATTCATCACAAGGAACCAAATCTGATGTTGAGAAGATGAGACTGAGTGAATTGACTGTTGTCTGACAGATAGCATGTATCAGAAGCAGGACTTAATTCTAGGCTTTCATGACTTGAAATGGTCCTCTCTCCATGTGTTCACAGCTTCCTCTCATTTCCTCTCATTTTTTGCAAGACAATGAGATTTAAATGATAATGAAAACAACTTCATGAATTCCTTGTTGAAATATTAGGAAAGACACTATTTTTCCAGAGGTAAAGCCCAACAAGCAATCTGTGCCCTGAGCTTGGCATAACAATCCTCTGGTTTTAATAATAAGCACCCTCTGGACAATTTCACCCTCTGGAAAAATCATATGTTTATTATATTGCTTTGACTAACACCAGGTGTACTCTGAGTTCAGATAAGGAACAGGATTGCACTATTTTCTCTAAGAACTATATACAGATGTATATGATTGGCTTCCAAAGTTTATCTATCGTGGAAATTAAAGTTTTGAGTATGTTTTAGTGATAATTCTCAAAATCAATTAAGATTTTGCACATAAAATGTATGGATAATGGTAAAGAAAGTGAAATTATTTCCCATATTAAAGAATCTCTCTGATAATTGTAAAAGGCTTAAGAGTACATTTTATACTTGGACCCTAATAATTTTTTTTTTAAAAAGATTCTTATATCTGGTACAGGATTTAGAAAACATCAAATGGAATATATAAACTGAAAGTCTCTGAAGTTTCAAGATTATAAAATCAAATGTACCAAATTATATTATGTCAGAATTATCTAGGGATATCTAGATTTGCAACCAGAGAAGCAGAAACCCCTTTAGAGCTATCCTGAGAATAAAGTATATTGTCTAAGAAAAGATATTTAGTGACCAGATTAAGTACATGAGACTTTTGGGACTTAAAATGTTCTGATTAAATGGATATTGAGAATAGGTTACTAGGATACGAGGAGATTTGATGTTAGTTAATATTGGCGATAACTACTCTATTGCTTTGCATCATTGATGTTTAAGTTTTCTTGAGTTACCTTGGTGATATGCAAATCCCCCTGCTCAAAACTAGTTCCTTGTGAGCCTTCTAAGTAGTGTCATCTGTATCCAACTCTATGTAATTATGTACTTCTGGGAACTGTGAGAAAACTTTATTTCAGTGTTTGAACCTAGCCCTGCATAGCTGGAAACTGGGCCATTTCTACATGCTATTTAGAAATCTTAACTAAGGACCTATGTTATGCTGACCAGAAACTCAGATCTAAAGATTGATACAAGGAGTTATCTCACGATTGTCAACCCATATATCTTCTATAAGGGCCCCTACCAGGTCCTTCTGACTACTCCCACAGCTGTAAAACTTGTGGGTATGTACTTCTGGATCATCTGAAGAAAGCCTTGCTCCTGAGTGAATGGCAGAACCCTCCAGTGACCTCAGGTTTGTCTAGTATGAACCCAGAAGCAGCTAACATGAGACAGCTGTCCTAAAATGCTAGATAAGGGCTGAATAATGCTGTCACATTTTTTTTTTTGGTCCTCTTCCTTTTTGTTGTGTGCATAACCACTAAAGCCTTGATTCGAGCATGTGTTGGCATTTCTCCTTTTGCATTCTTGACCAAACTCTCTTTTCTGCTTGAAGCAAAAAATAGCTAGGGAATGATACCTGGGACAGACTTCCCCAGTAGCTCTCCTCAAAGAATTAACCCCCTGGGCAACATCTTGGTCTGTCCCAACTGACCTCTTGTGGCATCTTGGCTTATACCTGCCTCTCTTTTATTGGCCAGAAGACTAGGAGTTCTCTCAGACCTCTTCCATCTGTCCAAAAGAAGGAAATGTCACGATATTAGGAAACACCCTATTTTATAGAGGTAAATTCCAGCAAGCAAGCTGTGCCCTGAGCTTGGCATCACAACAATCCTTTGCATTCACCCTCTGGATAACCTCACCCTCTTACAAATCATATAATTAGTGTATTGCTTTGACCAGACCAGGTGTTCTTTAAACTCAGACAAGCACTAGAGAAGTACCCATGTTCTAGTGATGAAGTCTTGCTATGAATTAAGCTTGTCTCATTTGCTATTATCCCTCATCGTCAGCTTACTCTGTAGTCATTGGTATAAGTATGAGATCTCCTCATACTGCCCATAGGGGTGGGGACCTGGCATGTATGTCCTTGCTTGCAAGCCATTTCCCTAACTTGAAATTAAAATTCTGTTGATTCCTAACTCACTTGTATCTCCCCTTCTCTGTTCAGCTCCAACCATCTAGAGGTAAGAGGCTAGTTTGGTCCAGTTGTCATCCTCTATACTTAATCCTAATGGGCAATGTTTAAGAAGATAGTGGTTAGAGAATAAGATTGTTCCCATATTAATTTTATTATCTCGATGCTGATATCCCGGCAATATTTTCCTTGTTTCTCATTTATTTAAACAAGTTGTTTCCTTAAAATAACAACAACAATGAAAAAAGAAAACTGAAAGCCTCTTGCAAATAAACCTTTATGGAAAAAAAGGGGATATAATTATCATAATTTTCACATAACATAATACTGTTCCCTGCATTTGAGTGAACTAAAGGAGAAACAGATCTCTTAATGTCATCAAAGGTAAAGTATTAAAATATATATAGTTTTTTAGTTGTCCTTAGATGGCATATTTTAATTCAGTAAGTAACATGGCATAGTGTATCCAAGGGCCAGCCTTAGATTCAGGAAGATCTGAATATAAGACTAGCCTCTAACAAATGCTGGTGATGGAATCATTAACAAGTCACTTATGTTGAAAACTCTTATTTGCCCTAGAAAATTTTCTAAGAACATATTTACAAATAATTTGCCCATCTGCATAGGTGGAATTACCTGGATTCCATCTTGAAATCACAGGTGGTAGACTCTCAACCCCCAATGTAAAGACAAAATTAAATGCTTTACTCTCATATTAATAAAAAGAGAAGTACAATAATTTTCTTTTTATTGATGAAGTCAAATTCAGTTATTTTTCTCATAAACTTTATAATACAGATGGAAATTCACAATACTATGGTAACAATGATACATGAGTAAATATATGGGGGAGACACATTGCTGAATTTAATTATTGAAATAAAAACTTACAATCACTATATCTTCCATCATCATGGCCTTGAGGTCCAATTTTGCAGGCAGGAAACTTCCCATGATGACAACTCACGGTAGACATCTCACCAATTTCCATGTGTTATGTCAACAAAAAAAGCTTTCTTTATGTCCCTTTCCTGCAGTGAACGAGTTTTTTTTTATGAGTAAAAACACCTCATTACCTGAAAATTCCTATAGAATTTGTCAATTGGTGACTACTATAATGTGTAATTGTGTTTTCCCACTATTTATTCTAACTGTATTTTTTATATCAATACCAATCATTTTAAACTAGTCCAAAATATTTCTGATTGCATTTTAGGTACCAGAGGATCCTGTCCCAGTATCAACCCATTATGGTTCTGAACCTCCTACATGTCTTCTTAAAAAAAAAAAATCACATGATCATTGAATGTGTGGGGTTCAAGGGCACTCAGTAACAATCTAGCCCACTCCATAAAGAAAAGAAATCCTAATTATAGCATATTTTTAAATGGCATTTTATTTGCACTTAAGATTCTAGGAGGGGCAAACAACCATCATTCTAGGCAGTTCTTGGCATTTTATTAATAGAAGGTATTTTGCTTTGTTTTTTTTTTCCTGTCTAATGCCTAAATTTGTCTTTTTCCAATTTCCACCCATTGCTCCCATTCTGACCTCTGGTGACAAACAGTCTATGGCTAATCTTTCCTCCAGTCCTTTAAATACTTCAGTAGAGCTATCACATTCCTCTTGAGTCTTTTCCAGGTTAAAATGTCCATTTCCTTTAACCAATCCATGGATGATATGAACCCAAAGCCCTTTGCTATGGTGATTAAGTTCCTCTGGATACTCAATAGCTTATCAATGTCTATCTTAAATCATATCCAAACAATGAGGACAATAATTAACCCTTTTGAATATCTTCTTATCAGATTAAACCTCATGATTTAGCTTGTTTGGGTTAAATCTTTTGGAATCCTTTCACTTTTCACTTTTCCACTGACATCCACTTTTCCTTCCAGCTTTGTATTGTTTTCAAATTCCATGTATATCTCTAGAAAACAGTCTGTAAGAAAGATAATTCTATTTCCTTTAATTTGTAATGGTCTATGCTTTTGGGCAGTTGGGCAGTGACATAGGGCCATAATGAAGTGACCTGACTGCATGTTGCAAAACACACACACACACACACACACACACACACACACACACCCCAAAACAAAACAAAAGAAGACAAACTCAGATGTAGTTCTTAGCTATATGGTCGTCCATAATCCTGCCAACATCAGCAAGCCAATGATAAAGATGATTACAAATAAAATGTAGTGCATTTTCAAAGAGACTTTACAATATGAAAGCATATATATATATATATATATATATATATATATATATATATATATATATATATATATGTATGTATGTATGTATAGTATCTGAGCTGATAGCTAGCATTACTGTCCCCAATTTTAATGATAAGGCAACTGAGGGCGTGAGAAATCATATGCACTGGGCAAGGTTATGAGAACAGTTAGCGGTAGAGAGTATGTACATGTAATTGTGACACCCAGGGCTCTTTTCCATACTCTTTTTGGAACTTAAGCTCTTTAGAATGCTCATTTATGGTAAAATTTCTTCTTTGAGTCTTTCATATTCATTTTTACATATATATTAAATGTCAAAAAGCAGAACATAATGTTACTTATCCCTAATACCATACTGCCATAAGTAAGATCTTCCTTCCAGGAACCAGTAATCATCTGTTGTAAGTCCCTCTCCAAACCTCAACTCCTCAGGCCCAGGTTTTATACTGGGGACAACTAGGTGGTGGAGTGGATAGAATGACAGGCCTAAAGTTAGAAAGACTCGTTTTCCTGAATGAAATCTACCCTCAGACGCTTACTAGTTGTGTGACCCTGGGCAAGAAACTTAGCCCTGTTTGCCTCAGTTTTCTCAAGAGTAAAATGAGATGGAGAAGGAAATAGCAAACAAGTCAAGTATCTTTGCTAAGAAAATCCCAAATGCAGTCACAAAAGGTCAGAGATGATTGGAAATGACAGAACAGGGGGGCAGAGCCAAGATGGTGGCTGGAAAGCAGGAACTTGAGTGAGCTCCCTGCCCAGGTACCTCCAAACACTTATAAAAAATGGCTCTGAAAAAATTCTAGAACTGCAGAACCCACAAAATAGCAGAGGGAAGCAGGGCTCCAGCCCAAGATAGCCTGGATGGTCACTGCGTGAGGTCTATCGCACGGAACTGGGAACAGAGCAGAGCCCAGCATGAGCCACACTTGGACCAACCAGACTGGGAGCCTGGCAGAACAGGCCCTAGAGCTCTGAATCAGTGAGCTGTGGCAGTTACCAGAGTTCTCAACCCACAAACACCAAAGACAACAGAGAAGGTTGGTGGGAAAAGGTGCTGGGACAGAGTGCAAGGAGTTCATGGTTTGGCCCCTGCCCCAGGGGCAGTGGAGGTAATGCAACTCTGAGGCTGCTTACAGAGCTACAGCTGCAATTGCTTCTGGCCCAGGCCCACCTGGTGGGAGGAATTAAGTGCCAGATCTGAGCAAGAGAGCAGAGACAGCTTAGATTTGAGTCTGGCCCAGGTTGGTGGTTCTTGGGGAAGAAGGAGTGCTGGTGTGGCAGAGCTGGCTATATAGAAATATCTCTGAAAACAATGTGCTTTTAGATTTTCAGGCTTTTTCAATGAAAAGACCAGAGCTGAATAGAAAATTTGACTTTCAAACCCAAGAATCAACAGAAATATGAAAAGGTAAGCAAGAAAGAGAAATCATAAGGGACTTCCTAAAGTTGAACTGTTGTTTACATTCCTACATGGAAAGATGATGTGTACAATTCATGAGACCTCAGTATTTGGATAGTTGAAGGGAATATATACAGAGGGTACAGGGTGAGTTGAATGTGAAGGGATGTTATCTAAAAAAAATTGAATTAAATTAAGGGATGAGAGAGGAATATATTGAGAGAGGGAGAAAGGGAGAAATAGAATGGGGTAAACTATCTTGCATAAAAGTGGCAAGAAAAAGCTGTTCTGTAGGAAGGGAAGAGGGGGAAGGTGAGGGGGAATGAGTGAATCTTGCTTTCATTGGATTTGACCTGAGGAGTGAATAACATACACACTTGGTTATCTTATCCCACAGGAAAGGAGGAAGGAGATACAAAATTGGGGATGGTAGAAGGGATGGCAGATAGGGGGTGGAGGTAATCAAAAACAAACACTTTCGAAAAGGGACAGGTCAAGGGAGAAAAATGAATAAAAGAGGCTACGATAGAAAGGAGTAAAATATAGTTAGTCTTTCACAACATTTGTATTGTGGGAGGGTTTTACATAATGATACTCATGTGGCCTATGTTGAATTCCTTGCCTTCTTAGGGAAGGGTGGGTGGGGAAGGAAGAGGGGGAGAGAATTTGGAATTCAAAGTTTTATAAATAGATGTTCAAAAAAAAGTTTTTGCATGCAACTAGGAAATAAGATATACAGTCAATGCAGCATAGAAATCTATCTTTCCCTACAAGAAAGTAAGGGAAAATGGGATGGGGGGAGTGGGGGTGACAGAAGAAAGGGCTGACTGGGGAATGGGGCAAGCAGAATATATGCCATCTTGGAGTAGGGGGGGAGGGTAGAAAAATAAAGAAAATGACAGAACAATGAAATAAACTAATCTATGTTAAATTGTAAATGATAGAATCAGGCACATTATTTGTTTGATCTTGGTCAAATCATAACTTCCCAGACTCTCAGGTTCTATAAAACAGATTAATCCTATTTACTTAATAAATTTGTGAGGAATAAATGAGATAGAATAGAAATGTATTGTTTTAAACTACATGTTATAAATTCAATATTTATATATTTAGAGCTTGGAAATACTTCAGAGGTCATCAAGTTCCATAACCTGGATGAACAAGCATTCATTAACTGCTCTCCTTGTGCCCCATTTACTGATGAACAAACTGATGCCTAGAAAGGTTAAATGATTTGCCCCAAGGCACACGGATTATAAATTGAAGGATTAGGATTCAAACCCAAAGGTCTTGGACAAAAAGCCCCATCTTTCCACTGTGCCATATAACCTCTAATATTTTAAAAGTGATATATACATATACATTTATATATTACTTTATCCGGATAAAATAATTACATGTAAATGATGGCCTTCCTGAAATAGTGCTCTAAATAATTGAATATAATCACAGACATTTCAAATCTCCTGGCTGTCCTATTAGAGAAGGCAGAGCTTTTGAGTCATGCATGACCTAAGGTATTTCTCCACTTTATCGTTATGTTGGACCAGCCATGACTTCCAATTTTAGCTTCAAGTACATTCTAGAATCAGGAAATATTGAACTATGAAGATGATAAACTTAGCTATATTCATATTTGATAAAGATAGGGATTAAATATTTTAAAAAGAACAAAACAAGTCTGGATTGATTCATGTACTTTTAAAATGGTCTATTACTCTGCAGGAAAAACAAATTGTTACATTTGAGTAAACTTTTGAAAATAATACATTAAAGAAGCATACACTGGGATTTCCATAGTTCATATAATTTTCTTACTCCTGAAATCAGGTATTTACTTTTTCCCTTTTCCTGTAGGACCCCATACTGGATAAGATAAATATAAATAGCACACTTTTATTCATATATTTAACCCGGACTATTGCTTTTCTAACAAAAATAAAAGTTTTCTTGACAGGAAGGACCTTTACTTGTTAAAGTTGGAGGAATAATTTCCCCTCACTGGCTCTTCTTAAAAGGGCAGAAGCAAAAGGAGGAAAAAGTAATAATAATAAAACTATTAAGTACTTATCTCAGAGACCTGAGAAAAATTGTTTCATCATTTTCCCCAGGCAGGGGAAAACGTTGCTTCCTTGTTATCAACCCTTATTATTAAATTTTGGTGGCTATAACTTTTTTTCAGATGCTTTGTTGAGAGCTTCAAAGCATCCAAGCAAGAAAAAAATACTCCACACTTGCTATAGGGGCTGAAAAGCTGGGCTTTGATTTAGTTTCAGGATGTGCTGACACTCTGAAAGCCATAATGCTGTTTCTAACATGATGCACAGTGGAAGAAGGAATAGGATGAGTCTGTGAGGTCTGCCATCTTGCTTTCTAAAGCCCAATCATTCACTTCTGATTTTCTTGGTCCCAGCTGACAAAAGTTTGGAGAAGAGTACTGGGAGCTGTCCTGCTAACCTCTAAAATCTGTTGGACTTTCAGAGCTTAAAGTACAACAAAATCAGACAAATCTAGCTCCTGGGAATTCGCTGAAGTACATCAGTGCCTGGTAAATAAGACATGTGGCTGAAAGCAGGCCGACTTCAACTTTGCAAACTACTCCTTGCAGCTGGCTTCTGTGTAATATATTGGAAAAGAGGAGCCTGCTACTTCTCTTCACTTTCCTCAATAGAATTACCAACTAACAGGTGAAATTAATCAATTGCATTTTTTCTCTTTCTCTTTTTCTTTTTTTTAGACAGGTAGGGCATAGATCACTAATATGAACTGTTCACATTTAAATAGAATCTCATGGCTTGAAAAAAAATTACAACAACCCTATGAAGTAGGCAATGTAAGTGTTATTGGCACCACTTTAAGATGAGGAAATTGAAGTTTAAAATAAAATTAAGTGATTTAGCTAATTGAAAGAATGCTTTGTTGAGAGTTTCATAGCAATGAAAGTAAGAAAGCATTCCATCTAGTAAACATATTAATAGAGTGAGCTTTCCAATTCATCGTACTCTTATCTTAGAGCTGAAAAGGGTCTTAGAGATGATCTTGAGCTAGTCCAATACCTGTCTTTTAGAGATGAGGAAACTGAGGTATAGATAAGTGAAGTGTTATGGAACAAGGACCAAACACCCTCTACTCCTGGGATTTTTCACTTTCTTTACATCTGTTTGGTACTCTGGTAATGACTATGGACCCCATTTTGGAATTATCTTTTTAATTGTTTAAAATAAAATACATGTTATTATGAAGGAAATCAATTATATTGAAATAAAATTACCAGAACATGTTTTAAAATTCATAGACCTGAGACTAAGAATCCCTATGCTACTAAGTAACAGAAGGAGATAAAGGCCTCTAAAGAACCAAGCTAGGTGACACAATGGACATGGAATGCTGAGTTTGAAGGTAGGCAGACCTGAGTTCAACTTTGGACTCAGACATTTACTAGCTAGGTGACCTTGGAAAAGTAACTTAACCTGTTTGCCTCAGTTTCTTCATCTGTAAAATAGAGATAATAATAGCAGCTACGTGCAGGATTGTTGTGAGGGTCAAGTGAGATATTTGTAAAGTATGTAGCATAGCACCTGGCACATATATTTATGTGTGTATATAAAATACATATATATATATATATACACATATATATATATATAAATGCTTGCATATGCATGTATGTATATGTGTGTATGTGTGTGTGTGTGTGTGTGTGTGTGTGTATTCCCTTCTCCCTCCCTCCTCTGTCCCCAATCTACTTCCTATTCTTATCTCCTAAGCAACAAAAACACCAAAAGTAAAAAAAGTCTCCTGGCTCACTTTCCACTCACTTTGAAATATACTGTCACTGATAGTTAATATTTTGAAACCAAAAGTCAAATAAGCACATGCTTACACACATAGAAATAAGAAAATACACAGAAGATCTGTGTTTTCATCTTTTCTGGAAAACTCTGGTGGGGTAACTCTTTCTGTTAATATAGACTGTGAGGTGTAAAAACAGCAATAATAGTATAATAACATTTACCTTGTACTTTTAGCTATGCAAAATATTTTATAAATATCTCATTTTATGCTCACAAACACCCTGAGAGGTAGGGCATATTATTATGCTGATTTACAAATGAAGAAACTGAGGTAATCTGAGGTTTCAATGACTTGCTCAAGATCAAACAACTAGTGTCTGAACTCTGATTGGAACAGTGAATCCTCTGAAGCATCTAAAGGTTAATTAATTTGCCCATAGGAATAGAGCTAATGTCAGAAGTTGAATTTGTAATAGTATCTTCCTGACTCCTAGCCTAACAATCGCTCCATTACAAAGGGATATTTAAAATCAGAAAATACATCTCATTCTAGATATAGCATGACTCTTATTGTACCTTAACTCTCTCAGACTGTTAGATACCAAGGTTGCTGTTTCATTACTCTTCCACCTAGCACCGCCACTATATAACAAGGGTAGCATCTTGGAAAAATCCAGTCCTTTGGAATTCAGCTTATCCTCCCCCTACTGGAAGAAGAATCATTTTTTAAAGGTCTCTTTATTTAATGAAATGAAAGATTTAATGACTAGTAAATAGAAGACTCTTTATAGTTGAAATGCAAGCTTTCTGATCTCTCTAAGTGTCAATGATTTCAATTCCATGAATGGTCAGAGCTCTGCTTGAAGAGAGCTACTAATAACATGAGATTTTAATGACCAAAAGGAAGTTTTCGAATATTCATCTGCTTTCTATTCTGATGATAGCTGGAAGGAAACATACTATTTTACTTAAATTTCTAGAAAGAGCAGTGAATGAGGAGTAAGACTGTGCTTGTTATAATGGAAAAACTTCATAATTATTATGGTTCTCTATACGTAGTGAATTCAACAATAATGGAGGTTTTCAAGTGGAAATTGGATTACCACTTGCGAGAAATATCATAGAAAGTTTTCCTGATCAACTGTGGATAATGTTAGATGGGTTCTGAGGTTCCTTCAAGGTATGAAATTTTTTGTGTGAAATCTGAAATCTGCTTTTCTGAAATGCCTGTTTATTGATCATTATTCTTTATTCTCTACTATGAAACTTCTAAAGCTGAACTTTCAATCCTATACACTGAAAACTTCTAATCTTTATTTTGTTTATACAACCATCTAAATCCTGCAAGATGGTTTTTACCCATTGTTTATCAAAGTGCCTCACACATATTAGGTGTGTAACAAATTATAGTAATGGAGTGACTGATTACTATAGGCCTCCTAAACCCTTCCTTTTTCAGTTGAAAAAAAAAATCTGTTTCCTCAAACCTATTCTTATATGTTATTGTTCCAAATTTCTTATCATCCTATTCATTCTCCTTTAGATGTGCTCTTATTTATCTGTCCCTATGAGAATGTGGTACCAGAAATTACACAAATAAGTACAGATATGTTCAGACCAGGGGGTAGTATGTAGTGAAATGGAATTCTTGACTCCTTTGTTCTGGAAACTATGTTCTCATTAATAGAGATTTTGTTGGCACTCACATCACTTTTTACCCCTTAATCAGCTTTCAACCCACTAAACTCCTTATCTTTGTCATATAAACTATTGTTTAGCCATATTATGCTTATTCTATACTTGTGAGGCTTAATGTTTTTCAACTCAGGTGATCCTATTTTTCTCTAAATTAAATTTCATCCAATAATTAATTGTGCTATATTGGTAAAATCTTCCTGGATCCTGACCTATCCTCCAATGTGTTGGCTGTCTTAAGTAGTCTGTCACATAAGCAAATTTGATAATCATACCTCAATATCTTAATCCAAGTCATTGATAACAACCTATTGAATAAAACAGGGCCAAAGAACTATCTCCCTGGAACTCTCCTAGAGACCTCCCTGCTAGTTAATATTGAGCCATTAATTATTATCCTTTGGTTGCAAACACCTTGTAGAGTATTATTGTTTCAACATAAAGAATATTGAGAGTGATCATAAACAAATGTGGTAGTTCCACTGTCATTCTTTGAGAAAATTGAAAATGGTTTATTTTTATAAAATATTTACAGATTCCATTCCAACACTTCCTACAGATCATCTTTGCTTTCTATGTCCAGTTTCACTCTTAAGTGATCTCAGAATATTCTGCTCTTATTAGGTCTCTTGTCCAGCTTTCTTGGTAAAATTTTATTAATCTTCTTATTCTTTATGTTTTATGAAACACTGTTGCTTTGCTCTTTATTATATTTTGGCTATCATCCTTCGCGATAATATTTTATAATCAAGTTTGCATTAACATTATTGCTACTTGTTAATCAATCTGTATTTAGACTCTTTTTCCCCTCTGTTGCAATAACTGATTTTTTTCTTCCATTACACATCTTTAGTCAAGCTCTTCTTAACTAAAAATTGATTTTTCTTTTTAGTTTACAACCTTTTTTCTCTCACTTAAATCACCCTAAAGCATAGCACATTCCTCTTTATGTGAACAAAGTGCTCATTGCTTGGCTTCTTTAGAAGTCTTTAAGTCTTCTTCCCATTTGCCAAATAGATATAATTTTTTTGTGTGTGTGATGCCTGACAACTTTATAACTATTTTTCAACTTTTACTAAAAATGAGTTTGTGGTAAAGCTTCATATGCTCTTTCCCTACAATTTTGTCACTTGCTCTTTCCTCATCCTGGTATAAATAAAAGAGATTCAGAAAAGTTTGTGCTTTTTTCTTGTTCATTCATTTTACTAAAACTTAATTAAGCAAGATTAATTATTCCCAACTGAGTTATTGTTCCATGAATGAGTAAATTACTTATTTGCAAATCTTCTATTGTCTTTTTTCTCTCAATACTTCCTTTACTTCCTTTTCCTCTCCTTTCTGATGCATAAATCTTTAGTGTAAAAGAACAAAATAAACACTTACATATCACTATTTTACAAACTGTTTAAGTTCACTGCTCACAGATAGAATCTATATTTAATATTTCCCTTCTAAATACACTCAAGTATCTTTGAAACATATAAGAACACTTTTTGCACCCCTCAAGGATACACAGAGTTTATTTGCAATCTGTGATGGAGAAAAACATAAAAACAGACTGCCTGAATACTCAAAGAGCTTTATACTCTCCATTGTCCACACACAAATATGTTCTCCTTGTATCATTCCCCCATTTGGTGAAGTCTAGAGGAGGCAGAAAATTATTTGGTGCTGGCTGAGTAAGTGGAAGACTGCCCTAATATGTAGAAGTAATATTTTGAAATGAAATATGTAAAATCTCCATTGATGGATTAAAAGATCTCTAAAAGCATTTAATTTTTTCCTACTTCATATCCTCCATAGTACATAGTACTATGCCTTGGAAAAGTAGTTGCTTAGTTAATATTTATTGAATTAATGAATGGATATTCAATATTCAAGTCTATAAACAGGACAGAAATGGGAAATACAATATAGGACTCAGTTCTGATAAAAAATCTGAAATGTTCAGAGAAGTAGAAGTAATAGCAATCTGGAAAAAGAAGTGACCATTTAATCTTACACTCAAGGTATTTGTAACAGTCAAGGAAAACATGCTAGGCAAAGTCAGACAAATGTCCTAGACCATATCAAACAGATTTCAAAAATGTCAGAGAAAATAAAGGTATTTTCATATTGCCAGACACTACTGAAAGGAGCAGGTAGAATAATTAATTCAGAAATAAGTCATAAGTCCTTTAGATTAAAGAAAACCAGAGGGAAGCTAATGCAGATAAAGACAGCAAAATCGTAGAGTGTAAAAATGGAAAGAGGGGCACATGGGAAGAAAATACAAAAGATTGTCATATATCAACATCATTTTGTCAGGAATGCTACATCTTGTAATTAAACATACTTTGTAAAGAAATATAGCTGCTAAATACATCAAGAGAATATTTTGTTGATATATGATTCTAGCAAGAATAATTAGGAAGAGAAAACAATGCAGTCATAGTTCAATAATGCTGAAGGAAACATGAAGATCACCTAGGCTAACCCCAAGATTTATCCAGTTGAGGTAACAGGTCCAGAGATTAAGGTAGCTTGACCAAACACATAGTTTCCTTTTAGCAGAGATGAAACTAGGATCGATATCTCTGGATCCTTAGTTTGGGCCCTTTCCTCTATACCATATTGCCTCCATTGTCGAACACAGCATAAAATTAGCAAGCACAAGAGAAAAAGCCAAATTTCTCAATTATTATTTTTTCTTGCATCTTTTTTAATAAGAAAAATGATCTTAAAACTATAGAGGATAGGAAATATGCACTTAAGATAGAGAGGAAGGTTAAGATAAGTGAAAAGATACTCAGAGAATATGTAGCTATGCTCATCAAATTAATTCACACCTCCAGACCCAGATAAATTTTAAGGAATACTTCAAAATTTTTTTGCAGATGAGAGTGTAGAATCACTATCCATAAAGTTTAGGAAATGTTAGGATATGGGCAAAGGGTCAGAAGAGTAATAAACATATTATTAAATGGTTAGAAATAGAAGATTTAAATGATATAATACATGTCAAGCACTTTAAAATTCTACAATACTATATAAATACTAGCTACAATATATTGGAAACTATAATATCTGAGACTAAAATGTTCATACTCTGGAAATTATAGTATCTTGGAATTAGATCCAATCATTCTCAAAATTCTATACTGTATTATTAATGATATTTTGGAAAATTTATATTAATACCTTTGTTTTTTTACTCTCGTACATATTCCAATACATCTCTCCTCTTCCCTTAGCCAGGGAACAAATAATAAAAGAAATTTTAAAAATGGGAGGAGGTAGAAAACAATTCAATAAAACTAAACAACACAAAATTCAATTCTGACATATGCAGCTGTATATGAGTGTGTGTGTGTGTGTATGTATATATCACTCTCCTCCATTGTAAAGAAAGGAGTGAAGTGCATTATTATATTTGTTCTTTGATGTCAAACTCTCCTCTCTAATTTGCAGCATTCTATTTAAATTGTTTTGTTGCAATTCTTTATATTTCCATTGGTGTTATCACTGTGTCTATCATCAGGATTCTGTTTCTTTCTTTTTATACCCGTTCTAACTCTTCCCAAGTTTTTATGGATTTCAATATATATCAATATCATCTATATCTATATAAAATTTGTACCACAGCAATATTTTATTAAATTCAAATGTTGTATTCATTTGGCCATTCCCTTGCACATGGTCTTGTACTTTGTTTTCTTTTGTTTTTGCTACAATAAAATTTCTTTTACAAATGTTTTAGTGTATTTGGGACCTTTCCCTTTTATAATTGACTTCCTTTGAAGATAAGACTAGCAAAAGAATCTGTGGGTCAAATAGTATGAACATTTTAATCACATATTTAGCATAATTTTACATTTCTTTCCCAAACAGTTGGACCAATTTATAGATCTATCAAGGGTATATTAGTGGGGGCGGAGCCAAGATGGCAGCTGGAAAGCAGGGACTTCTGTGAGCTCCCTGCCCGGGTCCCTCCAAAACCCTATAAAAATGGCTCTGAACAAATTCTAGAATGACAGAACCCAGAAAATAGTAGAGGGAAGCAGGGCTCCAGCCCAGGACAGCCTGGATGATCACTGTGTGAGGTCTATCATGCACGGAGCTGGGAGCAGAGAGGAGAGGAGCCTAGCATGGGCAGTGGCAGGACCAGACAGACCAGAAGCAGGGCAGAACAGGCCCTAGGGCCTTGAATCAGTGAGTTGTGGCAGTTACCAGACTTCTCAACCCACTAACACCAAAGACAGGCTAGTGGGAAAACCTGGGGGGACAGAGAAAGGAGTTTGCAGTTCAGCCACCACCCTGGGGCAGCAGGGGTGGTGCAACTCTGGGGACAGAACTACAGCTGCAGTTGCTTCTGGCCCCAGGCACACCTGGTGGGAGGAAATAAGTGGCAAATAAGAGCAGGAGTGCAGAGCCAGCTTAAGATCTGAGTCAGGTCCAAGTTGGTGGTTCTTGGGAGAGGAGGAGTGCTGGTGTGGCAGAGCTGGCTGTATAGAAATGGCTCTGAAAACAACAGCGCATCCCCTCAAGCTTGGAACAAAGGACTCTTTGCTCTACAAGCAGTCATACCCCACTGAAAAACTCAAGGGGCAAAGAAGTTGGCTGTGAAAATGGCCAGGCAGCAAAAACGCACTCAGATTCAGTTTCAGACTTTGGAATCTTTCTTTGGTCACAAAGAAGACCAAAACATACAGCCAGAAGGAGTCAACAAAGTCAAAGAGCCTACATCAAAAGCCTCCAAGAAAAACATGAACTGGTCTCAGGCCATGGAAGAGCTCAAAAAGGATTTGGAAAAGCAAGTTAGAGAATTAGAGGAAAAATTGGGAAGAGAAACAATAATAATGTGAAAAAACCATGAAAAACAAGTCAATGACCTGCAAAAGGAGACTCAAAAAATACTGAAAAAAATTTTAAAGAAAATAAAACTTTAAAAAATAGACTAACTCAAATGTCAAAAGAGCTCCAAAAACCCAATGAGCAGAAGAATGTCTTGAAATGCAAAATTAGCCAAATGGAAAAGGAGGTTCAAAAGACCACTGAAGAAAATACAACCTTGAAAATTAGATTGGAGCAAGGGGAAGCTAGTGACTTTATGAGAAATGAAGATATTATAAAACAGAACAAAAGGAATGAATAAATGGAAGACAATGTAAAATATCTCATTGGAAAAATCACTGACTTGGAAAACAGATCCAGGAGAGATAATTTAAAAATTATTGGACTACCTGAAAGCCACGACCAAAAAAAGAGCTTAAACATCATCTTTCAAGAAATTATCAAGGAGAACTGCCCTGATATTCTAGAGCCACAGGGCAAAATAGAAATTGAAAGAATCCACAGATTGCCTCCTCAAATAAATCCCAAAAAGAAATTTCCTAGGATTATTATCACCAAATTTCAGAGCTCCCAGATCAAGGAGAAAATACTGCAAGCAGCCAGAAAGAAACAATTTGAGTATTGTGAAAACACAATCCGAATAATACAAGATCTAGCAGCTTCTACATTAAGGGATTGAAGGGCTTGGAATACAATATTCCAGAGGTCAATGGAGGTAGGATTAAAATAAAGAATCACCTACCCAGCAAAATTGAGTATCATGCTCCAAGGCGAAATACTGATTTCCAATAAAATAGAGGACTTTCAAGGTTTCTCAGTGAAAAGACCAGAGCTGAACAGAAAATTTGACTTTCAAACACAGGAATCAAGAGAAGCGTGGAAAGGTAAACAAGAAAGATAATTCATAAGGGACTTATGTGTGTATGTGTGTGTGTGTGTGTATGTATGTATATATATATATATATATATATGTTTGTATGTATATATGTATATGTATATATATATGTGTATGTGTATGTGTATATATATATGTGTGTGTTTGTATATATGTATATGTATATGTATATGTGTGTGTGTATATGTATAAATATGTGTGTGTTTGTGTGTGTATGCATATATATGTTTATATATATACATACATACATATATATATATATATATATGGACAGAGGGCACAGGGTGAGTTAAATATAAAGGGATGATATCTAAAAAAATAAAATCAAAGTAAGGGATGAAAGAGGAATAATTGAGAGAGGGAGACAGGGAGAGATAAATTATCTCGCATAAAAGTGGCAAAAAAAGCTGTTCTGTAGGAAGGGAAGAGGGGCAGGTGAGGGGGAATGAGTGAATCTTGCTCTCCTAGTATTTGACCTGAGGAGGTAATACCATACATTCAGTTGGGTATCTTACCCCACAGGAAAGAAGGAGGAAGAAGATAAAAAGGGGGTAAAATAGAAGGGAGGGCAGATAGGGGGAGTTGGTAATCAAAAACAAACACTTTCGAAAAGAGACAGGGTCAAGGGAGAAAACTGAATAAAGTGGGATATGTTAGGAAGGAGCAAAGTATAATTAGTCTTTCACAACATGAGTATTGTGGAAGGTTTTTACATAATGATACACATGTGGCCTATGTTGAATTGCTTGCTTTCTTAGGGAGGGTGGGTGGGGAGGGAAGAGGGGAGAGAATTTGGAACTCAAAGTTTTAAAAACAGATATTCAAAAATAAAAACAAAAAAAATGTTTTTCTTGTAACTAGGAAATAAGATACACAGGTAATGGGGCATAGAACCTTATTGTTACGGGGCGAGTTAGAGCCAACCCCTGCCCTCCTCAGACCTCCATGCCCAGGGCTTGCTGAGGTAAACTCAGGGCTCTGAGATATGGGTGGAGCCAGGAGGAGGGGTCTCGCCTTTGTTGCCTCGGTAGCAATTTCATGTCTTTTCCTAGAGCTGCTTGACCACATGGCACTTTTGGCTCTTTGTCTGGGCTTGCTAAGACCACATGGAGCTTCCGGTTCTTTATCTGGACTGCCTGACTGCAGGGAGTTTCGGGTCAGTGCAGTAAGAGAAGGTGAGGAGAGTAGGTGGAACCAGGGCGGCCCTAATGCCTACATAACCAAAGATATGAAAGTTTGCTTTTAACCAGAATAGAATGGATAACAGAACCCAACAAGTTGGGTGTTGGGGTAGAGGACCCCAACACTTTATGTTGCCTTACAAGAAAGTAAGGGAAATGGGAATGGGAGGGGAGTGGGGTGACAGAAGGGAGGGCTGACTGGGGAATGGGGCAACCAGAATATATGCCATTTTAGAGTGCGCAGGAGGGTATAAATGTGAAAATCAATGATGAAACTAAATTATTTTAAATAAATTAAATAAATTTAAAATATTGTAAAATAAAAAAAAGATCTTTGCAATCTCTGCCCCCCCCCCAAATAAATAAATAAATAAAGCAAAAAAGAGTGTTATACTGAGACAGTCATTTTAAAGCCCTCCTACCATTGATTATTTCCATTTTTGTCATCGTTCCTAATTTGTCAGTTGTTTGGTAAACAACAGGTTTGCTTTGATTTGTATCTGATTATTATTGATTTTGGAGGAGGAAATGGTGAACTATTCTACTATCTTTGTTAAGAAAACCCCATGTTAACCATATTGTGGGAAAAAAAATAATCAAGAAAATAAAGAGAAAAAATGCTTCAACATGCATTTATATAGTGCACCAATTGTCTAAGTGGCAGTGGATAGAATTTTTCATTAAGTCCTTTCAAATTGCTATGGAATACTATGTTGATTAATGCTGCTCAACCTTCCTCAGTAGATCATTATCATAATATTCCTGTAACTACATAAATTATTCACCTTGGTTCTATTCCCTCTTTCAATTCTGAAATTTATTTCAACCCCTCATGTTCAAATTCTTTACCCCCACAAAAGGAGGGGTTATAGACATGTGTGTACATGTGAAACAATTTCCTTTTTCTTTTATCCCCTGTGGGTACAGTTGTAGTAACAGTAACGATGAGTTAAAGGGTATGTACAACTTCATAGGTTTTTATATAGTTTTGTTCTAAAAAATCTTCACAATGATTTGACTATTTAACAATCCACCTATTTTCTATATCTCTTCCAGCATTTCAATTTTCTTTTCCTTTCATCTTAGCCAATCTGATGGGTGTAATTTGGTATCTAAAAGTTGCTTCAATTTTCATTTCTCTTATTATTAATGATTTGGAGTTTTTACGTCATTACTGGTAACTTTTATTTCTTCTTCTGAGAAGTGCATATTCATATCCTTTGATCATATGTCTATTGGGTAATAGCTCTTATTCTTACAAATTTGACTCAGTTCCCAATATAATGGAGAAATAAGACCCTTATCAGAGGAACTTGTGAATTTTTAAAATTTTCCTGTTTTCCTTCTAATTTAGTCTAAATTGATATTTTTTATGCAAAACCTTTTTATATTGTCCTTTGTATGTCTAAATCACATACCCACGTTTAGCTTATCCTGTTCTACATAAAGAACTGTTGTTCTGTGCCTAATTTCTGCCAGACTGTTTTCCAGGTTCCCAGCAGTCTTTTTTTTTTTTTTGAAATAATGAGATCTTGCCATGATAACTTGGATCCTTGGGTTTGTAAACAACTAGCATATTTTTTGTAGTGTTGTTGCAAATTGTTTTTATATGTTGTGTATTTACTCCATTCCATGGACTGAGCACTCTATTTGTCAGCCATTAACAAATTGTTTGGACTATTTGTGGTACTGCTAGGCTCCCTTCCTTCATGTTCTTTTCTGTTGATTTAATTTATATTTTTGGCCTTTCCTTCCTCTAACTTATTTTAGTAATGTTTTTCTAGTTCAGTAAAGTAATTATTAGATATATTGGTTATGCACTGAATAAGTAAACTAATTTAGGGAGTATTATTTTATTCTGTTTGCTTGGGATGAACAAGAGCAATTAATATTTTTCCAAATATTTAGATATATCTTTATTTATATAAAGCATGTTTTGCAGTTGTGTTCACATAGTTAATATGTATGTCTGGCAATTAGACGACCATGTGTTTTACATGGTTTGCAGTTATTTTAAATATTATTTCCCTTTCCATCACTTCCTGCCCAGATTTGTTGATAATATATAGAAATACTGATGGTTTTTATAGGTTTATTTTATTTTTTGCAAATTTGTAAAAGTGGCTAATAGTTTGGACTAGTTTTTACATTAATTATATAAGATTCTCCAAGTATGCCATTGTGATATCCACAAAACTGATAGTTTTGTTTTCTATTTACTTATGGTTTTTCCTTCTATTTTGTTTTTCCTTGTGAGCTTGGGATAGCTATTATTTCAAGTACAACACTGGATAATAATTGTGATAATAGGCATCCTTACTTCATCTCTGATCTTGTTGGAAAGGTTTCTAGTTTATCCCCATTATAAATTATTATTCTTTTTGGTTTTAGAAGTATACTAGTTGTCCTTTTGTAAGAGCTCCATTTATTCCTATGTATTCTTTTGTTTTTAATAAGAATGAGTGCTGTGTTTTCTAAAATTCTTTGTTTGCTTCTAGTGATATAATCATGGGTTTTTTGCTATTGATATGGTCAACTATGTTTTTATACTTATAGTTTTCCAGGTATAAATTCAACCTGGTTATAGTGTACGATCTTTGTGGTATATTGCTATAATATCCTTACTAATATTTTATGTAGAAGTATTTCTATCAATATTTATTATTAAGGAAGTTGGTCTTTATTATTCTTCCTCTGTTTTTCCTCTCCCTGATTTAGGTTGCAAAACCACATTTGTATCATAGAAAGAATTTGGTAGGGCTATTCTTTATCTACTTTAAATATTTTTCCTTTACTTTTCATACCACAGCTGTATAATATTTTAACATTTTGTTTTTCATTACATGTAAAAATATTAATATTTGTTTTTAAAATTTTTGAATCCAAATTCTCTCTCTCTGTACCTATCTCTCCCCTCTCATTGAAAAGGAAGGTGTTTTGATATAGGTTCTACATGCGCAGTCATGTTAAACATATTCCCACATTAGTCATGTTTTAGAAATATAGACAAAAATGACAAGAAAAATTTAAGAAGGTAAAAAATGTATCATTTTGTATGAATTTGGCCTCTACCAGGCCTTTCTCTGGAAGTAGATAGCATTTTTCAGCATGATTCCTTCAAAATTGTCTTAGATGATTGTACTGATGAGAACAGTCAAGTCATTAAAAGTTGATCATCATATTATATTGCTGCTACTGTGTACAATGTTCTCCTAGTTCCATTTATTCCACTTTGTATCAGCTTGTGAAATCCTTTCCACATTTTAAAACCAAGAATCACCTACCCAGCAAAACTGAGTATCATGCTCCAGGGCAAAATATGTATTTTCAGTAAAATAGAGGACTTTCAAGGTTTCTCAGTGAAAAGACCAGAGCTGAATAGAAAATTTGACTTTCAAACACAAGAATCAAGAGAAGCATGTAAAGGTAATCAAGAAAAAGAACAAGAGAAAGAAATTGCAAGGGACTTACTAAAGTTGAACTGTTTTGTTTACATTCCTACATGGAAAGATGATGTGTTTGATTCATGAGACCTCAGTATTAGGGTAGCTGAAGGGAATATGCATATGTATATGTATATATATATATATATATATATATATATATATATATATATATATATATACACACACACATATATGTATATATGTATATGTGAGTGTGTATGTATGTATATATGTATGTGTGTGTGTATATATATATATATATATATATATATATATATATATATATATATATGGAGAGAGAGAGAGAGAGAGAGAGAGAGAGAGAGAGAGAGAGAGAGAGAGAGAGAGAGCAGGCACAGGGTGAGTTGAAGATGAAGGGAATATATGTAAAAGAAATAAAATCAAATTAAGGGATGAGAGGGGAATAATATTGAGAGAGGGAGAAAGGGAGAGATAGAAATAGAATGGGGTAAATTATCTTGCATAAAAGTGGCCAGAAAAAGCAGTTCTGTAGGAAGAGAAGAGAAGGCAGGTAAAGGGGAATGAGTGAATCTTGCTCTCATCAGATTTGACCTGAGGAGGGAATACCATACATACTCAATTGGGTATCTTACCCCACAGGAAAGAAGGAGGAAGAAGATAAAAAAACAGGGGATGATAGAAGGGAGGGCAGATGGGAGTGGAGATAATCAAAATCAAACACTTTTGAAAGGGGACAGGGTTAAGAGAGAAAATTCAATAAAGGTGGATAGATTAGGAAGAAGCAAAATATAGTTAGTCTTTCACAACATGAGTATTTTGGAAGGGTTATACATAATGATACACACATGACCCATGTTGAATTGCTTGACTTCTTAGGGAGGGTGGGTGGGAAGGGAAGAGGGGAGATAATTTGGAACTCAAAGTTTTAAAAACAGATGTTCAAAAACAGAAAAAAATAAGTTTTTACATGCAAATAGAAAATAAGATACACAGGCAATGGGGCATAGAAATTTATCTTGCCCTACAAGAAAGGAAGGGAAAAGGAGATGGGAGGGGAGTGGGGTGACAGAAGGGAAGGCTGACTGGGAAACAGGACAACCAGAATATATGCCATCTTGGAGTAGGTGGGAGGGTAGAAATGGGGAGAAAATTTGTAATTCAAACTCTTATGAAAATCAATGCTGAAAACTAAATATATTAAATAAAAAAAATTAAAAAAAATAAAAGAGGAAGAACAAAAAAAAAGAAAGAGGTAAAGTCCTTACTATTCCCTCTCATTGTTCTCCATATTACTATCATACCTAACTTTTCTATAATTGTATGCATCTTCTTAACTTCCTTCTTATTTTATGTTGAATTTTCTTGAGGTGTGGGAGCTGATTAATTAAGTCCCCCCACTGATACGGCTCTAATATTTATCTCTTCCTGCAGCTTATTTAACTTTTCCTTCAAGAATTTAGATGCTATGCCATGTAGTGCATGCATTTTCAGTATCAATATGAGTACATCATTTTACCTTTTAGCAAAATGTAGTTTCTCAGAATATACAACTACTTTTGCTTTGTCTGAAATCATAATTTCTACCCTGCCATTTTTACTCAGTTTAAGTGTGACAGAATTTAGGACAATCACCTCTCTTTAACTCGTGTGTGTGTGTGTGTGTGTGTGTGTGTGTGTGTGTGCATGCACGCGCGTGCATGTGTGTATCTGTTTCAAGTGTATCTATTGTAAACAATATATTCTTATGGGCGGAGCCAAGATGGTGAAGTTCATAGAAGTGAGCCACCAGAGCTCTCCCATAATGTCTGTTGGATCCCTCCAAGAAGTGAATTTGAACAAATTTTGAGGAGGCAGAATCCACTGCAAAACGGAGTGTGGCAGATTTCTAGCCCTGGACAGACCAGGAGGGTTAACAGGAAGGACCTGTTATGCCAGGCTGGCAGACTACAGAGTGTGTTGGCTACACTAGCATAGACTTGACCATAGTGGAGTAGAAGTGGGCCCTGGTAAACTCAATCACCTTTAGCAGGAGCAATCCACAAACCCCTCAGTGCATGACAGGGACTCTCAGAATTGGGTGAGACAGAATTTCATGGCCTGCAGCAGCAGCAACACCTACGACTGGGGATATCAGCCCACAGAGAAGTCACATATTTGAACTTTTAAAGTAAGTCCTCTCATTCTCACCTTTTTAACCTTGAAAAATCTAGAGAATATTTCCCCAGCAAAAATCCTGGAATAGTGGTTCCTAACAGTACTTCAGTCTTTAAGCTAGGGAGGCTATGGAGATTGAAGGGAAGTGTCCTTCCTGTTGTGGCTAAAAGGGTCCGGGGAAGGACCAGAGTCATTCCAGGAAGCCCTCAGAAGAGCAGCAGGAGATCCTGAGCCCCAGGGGGCTGGAGCTAGCAAGTACCAACATCAGGACTACAAGTGTGCCTCTGCACAGCCAGGGAAATTGACTGACACCAGCATGGGTGTCCACCAGTGGCTCAGCCTATCCAGCCCTAGGGGAGGAGGTGACTTCCAGAGGCCCGACCACCACTTGGGTGTAACACCCAAGAAACTCAGGGAGACCTGGCCTCAACAAACACCAACTAGCTCCAGCTCTGCACCAGTTGAGCAGCAGCATCATTTATACAGCTTTTAGCTGACAGAACCAGAGGCTACAGCACACCAGACTAGTAACCAGGACCCTAGTTCCCACCACAAGAGGCATGGGACAGAGACCCCTGTGCCCCAGAGGCAGAGATCAACTTTAAAAGCCAGGAAAAAGGCAACCACCATGAATAAGAAGCAGACTAGAAAAGTAAATATCACTGAATCTTACTATGGGGACAGGGAAGATCAAAACAGGAATTCAGAAGAGGACAGCATTTGCACTACACCCACATCTCAATCCTCAAAAGGGAATATGAACTGATCTCAAGCACAAAAAAAAATTCTTTGAAGAGCTCAAGAAGGAATTTAAAAACCAAATCAGAGAAGTAGAAGAAAAATTGATGAATGAGTTTAAAAATACAAATGATAAAAAAAAATCACTAAAGAGAGCATTTTCTTAAAAAATAAAATTGGCCAAATGGATAAGGAAGGACAAAGCCTATCTCAAGAAAATAACTACTTATTAGGGAAAAAATGGCCAAAGGGAGAAAGAGGTACAAATGCTAATTAAACAGAATAAATCATTAAAAATTACAATTGGGCAAGTAGAAGCTAATGACTCTATGAGGCATCAAGAATAAGTCAAAAAAAATTAAAGAATGAAAAAATAATTAAGAAAATGTAAAATATCTCATTGGAAAACCAAGTGACTTGGAAAATAGATCCAGGAGAGAAAATCTAAGAATTATTGGTCTACCAAAATGGATGATGAAAATAAAAGAGTTTGGACAGTATGTTCCAAGAAATTATCAAGTAAAACTTTCCTGATGTCCTAGAACTAGAGGGCAAAATTGTCATTGAAAGAATCCACTGATCACTTATTGAAAGAGATCCCAAATAGAAGATGCCAAGAAATGTTGTAGTCAAATTCCAGAATTATTATTTTAAGGAGAAAATACTACAAGCAGCCAAAAATATTCAGATATCTAGAAATTACATTCAGGGTCAGGATCTGGCAGTTTCTACATTAAAAAAATTGGAGGGATTGGAATCTGAAATCCCATAATGCAAAGGAGGTTGGTCTACAATCAAGGATAAATTAGCCTAATTGAGCATAAACTTTCAGACAAAGAGATGGACATTGAATGAAATAAGGGATATCCAGACCTTCCTGACAAAAAGACCAGAGCTCAGTGGAAAATTTGATCTTCAAATACAGGACACAAAGAGGCATAAAGAGGGAAACAGGAAAAAATAGGAAAAAAATACCTTGTTTTTCAGTAAAGACAAACTGTTTACATTCCTATATGGGAGGATATATATATATATATATATATATATATATATATATATATATATATATATATATATACACACACACACACACACACACACACACATATATGTATATGTATATATATATGTGTATATATATATATGCATATATATATGACATTTAAAGGAATATACATGCATAGAGGGTGTGTGTATAAATTAATTGATGTGATGGAAAAAAAAACGAAAGGGGTACAAAGGGATTGTAATGGGGGAGGAGGCTGAAAAGGTTAAATTACATCATATGAAAAAGCATAAAAACATATTATAGTAGAGGGAAAGAAAGGAGGGAGATGAGCATTGTTTCAGCTTTACACATTGGATTTGATCCAAAGAGAGAATAACACTTGGTTAAGTACAGAAATCTAATTTGCCCTACAGGCAGTTGTAACAACAATGCTACTTACTGCTACCCTGGCTGTGTGAGGCCAATAACACCAGCACACAGGAGGGCTACTAACCCAAGTTCTTTGATCTGCTTTTCTAAGGAAAGCAACTTTAAGGGGTTAGCAATCTTACTGTAATTAAACATACATATATCATTCATTTAGTTCAGGAGAAAAAGTCAGCACCCTGAAGTTCAGAGAAAATACAAACAGAAATTAAAAGAAGGAATTACAAGCAGACAAAAACAATACAAATAAAGAGGCAGGCTTCTAACCATCTGACCATAGTTATGCAAACATAGTTACCAAGTGAGAGAAGCACCAACATCTGTGTTTTCAATGCTGGGGCTCCAGCAGCTACCCAGAATCTTGTCTGGTCAAATCACATGACATGCTTCCAGTACTTGAGTCCTAAACAAAATGCTAACTGCAGAGTACATATGCAATTCTTCAGGGTCAGAGTGCTTCACCCTCTCTAGCTTCACAAGGCTCCAGGGTTTCAGGCCTCTCTTGACCTAATTAGCAAATAAGGGTGTGGCCCTTCCTACAGAGGAAGGCAAGACTCAGTCAAGGGCACATGATTGCCTTGGTGCTGAGAAGCACTCCAACAGGAAAAAAAAAAAAAAAACAGTAAACAGCCCTGCTTTGCTTGTGCTTACAGCAGCAAGAGAGGAAAGGGGAAAGCAAATGGGGGTGTGGGGTGGGTTAGAAGAGAGAGAAGAAGTAGTAAGGGAAAAGAGTAAGATAAGGGAGGGGGCTGAGACCAAGGGAAAATTGAGGAAGGTGGTGGTCAAAAGTAAAACTCTTTTGAGGAGTGGAAGGGAGAAGGGAGAAATAAATGCATAAATGACTGGGGGAAAGATAGAGAGAAAAACACAGATAGTAATCGTAACTATGAATGTGAATGGTATGAACTCTATTAAATCAAGGTAGATAGCATAATGGATTAAAAACCATAATTCTGCAATATGTTGCCTACAAGAAACCCATTTGAAACAGGGGGATACACAGGGTAAAGGTAAATGGCTGGCATAAAATATACTATGCTTCAGCTAAAGTAAAAAAATAAAAGCAGAGGTAGCGATCCTAATCTCAGATGAAGCAAAAGCAAAGATAGATTTAATTAAGTGAGATAAGGAAGGAAACTATATCCTGCTGAAATACACCATAGAAAATAAAGTAATATCATTACTAAACATATATGCACCAAGTGATATAACATCCAAATTCTTAGAGGAGAAGTTAAGGGAGTTACAGGAAGAAATAGACAGCAAAATTATACTAGTGGGGTCCTCAACCTCCCCCACTCTGAACTACATAAATCTAACCTCAAAATAACCAAGAAAGAAGTTTAGGAGGTGAATAGAATTTTAGAAAAGGTAGATGTGATAGACCTCTTGAGAAAACTATTGAGGATAGAAAGGAATATGTTTTTTTCAGTGGTACATGGCACATACACAAAAACTGACCATGTACTAAGGCATAAAAACCTCACAATCCAATGCAGAAAGGCAGAAATAGTCAAAGTATCCTTTTCAGATCTTGATGCAATAAAACTTATATATAATAAAGGGCCTTGGAAAGATAGACTAAAATTTATTGGAAAATAAACAATCTAATCCTAAAGAATCAATGGGTCAAACACCAAATCAAAAAACAATTAATAATTTCATTCAAGAGAATGACAATAATGAAAGAATGTGCCAAACTTATGAGGTCTATCAAAAGCTATTCTTAGGGGAAGTTTTATATCTCTAAATGCTTACATAAATAAAATAGTGAGAAAGGAGATCGATGAGTTCGGCATGCAACTGAAAAAGCTATAAAAAGAACAAATTGAAAATCCTCAATTAAATACCCAATTAGAAATACTGAAAACCAAATGAGGTATTAAAAACATTGAAATTAATAAAACTATTGAACTAATAAATAAACCTAAGGGCTGGTTTTATGAAAAAAAACAATAAATTTGATAAACCTTTGATGCATTTGAGGGAAAAAAGAAGAAAAGCAAATTTCTAGTATCAAAAAGGAAAAGAATGAAATCACTTCCAATGAAGAGGAAATTAAAATCATAATTAGGAATTATTTTGCCTGATTGTATGCCCACAAATTTGACAGTCTCAGAGAAATGGATGAATATTTATAAAAATATAAATTGCCCAGGTAAACAGAAGAGGCAGTAAAATACTTAAATAATCCCATCATATAAAAATGAAATTGAACAAGCCATCAATAAACTCCCCAGGAAAAAAAAAATCTCCAAGATCAGAAAGATTTATATGTGAATTCTATCAAACATTTAAAGAACAATTAATTCCCATATTTTATAGACTATTTGGGAAAATAGGCAAAGAATGAACCCTACCAAATTCTTTTTATGACACAAATATGGTATTGATACCTAAATCATGAAGAGTCAAAACATAAAAATAAAATTATTAACTAATTTCCCTAAAGAATATAGATGCAAAAATTTTAAATAAAATATTACCAAAAAGATTATAGTAACTTATCACTATGACCTGGTAGGATTTATTCCAGGAATGCAAGGCTGGTTCAATATTAAGAAAACTATCAGCATAATTGATCATATCAATAACAAAACTATTAGAAACCATATGATTACTTCAATAGATGCAGAAAAAAAAACTTTTCACAAAATAAAACACCCATTCCTATTAAATACACTTGAGAATATAGAAATAAATAGAACCTTCATAAAGATGATAAATACCATCTACCTAAAACCATCAACAAGCATTATATGTAATGGGAATAAGCTGGATACGTTTTCAATAATATCAAGGGTGAAACAAGGATGTCCTTTCTTACTACTGTTCTTCAACATGGTACCAGAAATGTTAGTTTTAGCAATAAGAGAAGAAAAAGAAATTGAAGGAATTGGAATAGGCAAAGAAGAAACTAAGTTATCACTTTGCAGATAATATGACGATTTACTTAGAGAATCCTAGAGAATCAAGTAAAAACTAATTGAAATAGTAAATAACTTTCCAAAGTTGCAGGATATAAAATAAACCCACATAGATCTTTGGCATCCAACATTTTATTCACAAAGCCCAATATCAAGAGAGACAAAGAGAAATTCCATTTAAAATTATTCTAGAAATTGTAAAATATTTGGGAGTCTACCTGCCAAAATAAACCCAAGAACTCTATCAAAAACATCAGGTTTTTGTAGTTAGGCTGAGCTAGTATAATAGAAATGAATATTTTGCCTAAATGAATTTGCTTCTTTAGTGCTATACCAATTAAACTACCAAAATATTTTATTGAGCTAGAAAAAATAATAACCAAATTTATCTGGAAGAAATCAGACAACTGGGAGAAGGACCCGTATGTTCAAAAATATTTATAGCAGTTCTTTTTGTGGTGGAAAAGAATGGGAAATCAAGGGGATGTGCATTGATTGGAGAATGGCTAAAGAAGTTGTGAAATATGAATGTAATGGAATTCTACTGTGCTAGAAGAAATGAGGAGCATATGGACTTCATAGTAACCTGGAAAGGCTTATATGATCTGATGCTGAGTGAGGGGAGCAGAACAAGGAGATTATAAATGATTATAGACACATGGTGTCTGTGATGACTATCTTTATGATAAATTTGTCTCTTCTCAGCCATGCAAGGCTCTAAGCAAACTCAAAAAATTCAACATGGAAAAAGTGATTCACATACAGAGAAAGAATTACAGAGTTTGATTGCAGATTTAAAGAAACTATTTGCTCTCTTTTTTTGTTTGTTTTCGTTTTTGTTCCTGTTTCTGTTTTGTTTCTGCTTTACCATGGTTCATTCCATTGGTTATAGTTCTTCTTCACAGCTTCAGTATTACGAAAATATATTTAGTGTGAAGGTATGTGTAGAACCTATGTTGGGTTGCATGCCATTTTGGGTGAGGAGGAGGGAGAAAATTTGAAACTCAGAAACTTGAGGAACTGAATGTTGTAAACTAAAAGTAAAAATTAACTAATTAATTAAACAATTTTAAAAAATTGTTTTCCAATATATTCTGCTATCTTCTTCCATTTTGGGGTGTTATCCCATTTTTTTCTCTATTTTGACCACTAACTTCTTCTATTTATACTTCCTCTTATACACCCCTCCTTTCTTTTTATCCCTTGCCTTCTTATTTCCCTGTTGGATAAGAGGAATGTTTATACTCAACTCTGTATTTATTATCTTTTTCCGTTGAAGAAGTTCAGATAAATGTAAGACTCAAGAATTGCCAGGTCCCTTTCAGATTTTCCTGACCATAATAAAAATTTTTACTTATTTGCCTTTTTATGTCAGGCAATTTTACCCATGCTTCCCCTTCCCTCTTCTCACAATGAATCCTTCTTTCTCAGCCTTACATTCTTGTATTGAGATCATCCAAACATAATACTCACTTCCATGCCTTCTGTCTAAATAGAATCTTAACCAGTCTCATTATGATAATATTTTTAGGGATTACATATATGATCCTCCCATATGGAAATGTAAGTAGTTTAAACTTTTTAAATATCATATGGTTTCTCATTTATTTTTACCTTTTTATGCTTCTCTTGAGTCATGAGCTTGGAAATACATACATACATACATATATACATACATACATATATATATATATATATATATATATATATATATATATATAATTTTACCTCTGATCTTTCATCAGGAATACTGTTAAGTCCTCCACTTCATTAAATATTCATCAGCCTCCTCCTTTAAGATTATACTCAGTTTTGCTACGTAAGTTATACTTGGTTGTAATACTAACTCCTTGGCATTCTGGAAAAAAAAAATATATTTCAAGCCCTTTGACTCTTTAACATGGTAACCTCTAAATCTTATGTGATCTTGACTATGACATGAAGGTATTTTCACCATTTATTTCTGGATGCTCATAGTATTTTCTCCGTGATCTGGGAACTCTTTATTTTGGTTATCGTATGTCTGAGAGTTTTCACTTTGTGATTTCTTTCTTTCAGAAGCTGAATGGTGAATTATTTTAATACCTACAGGGTCCTAAGGTCATATGATATCTGGGGCATTTTACTTTGCATTTTATTGAAATATGATGGCTGTCAAGATGGCGGCTGGAAAGCAGGGACCAGCTTGAGCTCCCTTCCGAGTCCCTCCAAAAACCAATGAAAAATGGCTCTGAACCCACTCTAGAGCAGCGGAACCCACAGAACAGCTGAGGGAAGCAGGGCTCCAGCCCAGGACAGCCTGGATGGTCTCTGGGTGAGGTCTATCCCACACGGAGCTGGGAGCGGGGAGCTGGGAGCTGGGAACAGAGTGGAGCAGAGCCCAGCCTGAGCAGCGTGGATCAACCAGAGCAGGAGCCGGGCAGAGCAGGCCCTGGTGCCCTGTGTTGGTGAGCTGTGGCAGTTGCCGGTCTTCTGAGCCCACAAACACCAAAGACTGTGGAGAAGGTTAGTGGGAAAAGCTGCGGGAGTGGAAGGAGTTCGCGGTTCAGCTTCCAGCCCCAGGGGCAGTGGAGGTGGGGCAGCTATGGCTGTTGTTGCTTCTGGCTCCAGGCCCACCTGGTGGGAGCAATTAAGTGGCAGATCAGAGCAGGAGTGCACAGCCTACTGAAGATCTAAGCCCAGTTCGGGTTGGGGGTTCTTGGGGAAGGAGCAGTGCTCGTGTGGCAGAGCTGGCACCTCCCCCCCAAACATGGAACATAGAACTCGTTAGTCTACAAGCAGTCATACCCCATGGAAAAACTCAAGGGTCAAGTTAGTTGGTTGGGAATATGGCCAGGCAGCGAAAGTACACCCAGATTCAGCCTCAGACTTTGGATTCTTTCTTTGCTGACAAAGAAGACCAAAACATACAGCCTAAAGAAGACAACAAAGTCATAGAGCCTACAACAAAAGCCTCCAAGAAAAACATGAACTGGTCCCAGGCCATGGAAGAGGTCAAAAAGGATTTGGAAAAGCAAGTTAGAGAAGTAGAGGAAAAATTGGGAAGAGAAATGAGAAGGATGCGAGAAAACCATGAAAAACAAGTCAATGACTTGCTAAAGGAGACCCAAAAAAATACTGAAAAATACACTGAAGAAATCAACACCTTAAAAAATAGATTAACTCAAATGGCAAAAGAGCTCCAAAAAGCCAACGAGGAGAAGAATGCCTTGAAAGGCAGAATTAGCCAAATGGAAAAGGAGGTCCAAAAGACCACTGAAGAAAATACTACTTTAAAAATGAGATTGAGGGGCAGCTAGGTGGCGCAGTCAGTAGAGCACCGGCCATGGAGTCAGGAGGACCTGAGTTCAAATCTGGCCTCAGACACTTGACACAAGTACTAGCTGTGTGACATTGGGCAAGTCACTTAACCCCAATTGCCCTGCCAAAAAGCAAAAAAAAAAAAAAAATTAGATTGCAGCAAGTGGAAGCTAGTGACTTTATGAGAAATCAAGATATTATAAAACAGAACCAAAGGAATGAAAAAATGGAAGACAATGTGAAATATCTCCTTGGAAAAACCACTGACCTGGAAAATAGATCCAGGAGAGATAATTTAAAAATTATTGGACTACCTGAAAGCCATGATCAAAAAAAGAGCCTAGATATCATCTTTCAGGAAATTATCAAGGAGAACTGCCCTGATATTCTAGAGCCACAGGGCAAAATAGAAATTGAAAGAATCCATCGATCGCCTCCTCAAATAGATTCCCAAAAAGAAATCTCCAAGGAATATTGTTGCCAAATTCCAGAGCTCCCAGATCAAGGAGAAAATACTGCAAGCAGCCAGAAAGAAACAATTTGAGTATTGTGGAAACCCAATCAGAATAACCCAAGATCTGGCAGCTTCTACATTAAGAGATCGAAGGGCTTGGAATGCGATATTCCGGAGGTCAATGGAGCTAGGATTAAAACCTAGAATCACCTACCCAGCAAAACTGAGTATCATGCTCCAAGGCAAAATATGGATTTTCAATAAAATAGAGGACTTTCAAGCTTTCTCAGTGAAAAGACCAGAACTGAATAGAAAATTTGACTTTCAAACAGAAGAATCAAGAGAAGCATGAAAAGGTAATCAAGAAACAGAAATTGCAAGGGACTTACTAAAGTTGAACTGTTTTGTTTATATTCCTACATGGAAAGATGATGTGTATGATACATGAGACATCAGTATTAGGGTAGCTGAAGGGAATATGCATATATATATGCATATATATATACATACACATATATATGTATATGTATATATACACACACATATATGTATGTATGTATATGTATGTATGTTTATATGTTTATGTATATATAGGTGAATGTGTATGTATGTATATATCTATGTGTGTATATATGTATATGTGTGTATGTATGTACATATATATACATATATACATATGCATATGCATATGCATATATATATATATAAAGAGAGAGAGCAGACACAGGGTGAGTTGAAGATAAAGGGAAGATATCTAAAAGAAATAAAATGAAATTAATGGATGAGAGAGCAACATACTGAGAGAGGGAGATAGGGAGAGATAGAGTGGGGTGGATTATCTTACATAGAGGTGGCAAGAGGAAGCAGTTCTGTGTGAGGAGGGGAGAGGGCAGGTTAGGGGGAATGAGGAAACCTTGCTCTCATCAGTTTTGGCCTCTGGAGGAAATACCATGCATACTCAATTGGTTATCTTACCCCACAGCAAAGAAGAGGGAGGAAGATAAAAAAAAATAAAAAGGGGGGGATGATGAAGGGGAGGGCAGATGGGGGTGGAGGTAAACAAAAACAATCACTTTGGAAAGTGGACAGGGTCAAGGGAGAAAATTCAGTAAAGCGGGATGGGTTGGGAAGGAGCAAAACATAATCAGTCTTTCACAACATGAATATTGTGGAAGGGTTTTGCATAATGATACACATGAGGCCTAGGTTGAATTGCTTGACTTCTTAGGGAGAGTGGGTAGGAAGGGAAGAGGGGAGAGAATTTGGAACTCAAAGTTTTAAAAACAGATGTTCAAAAACAGAAAAAAAATAAGTTTTTGCATGCAAATAGAAAATAAGATACACAGGCAATGGGGTGTAGAAATTTATCTTGCCCTACAAGAAAGGAAGGGAAAAGGGGATGAGAGGGGAGGTGGGTGATAGAGGGGAGGGCTGACTGGGGAACAGGGCAACCATAATATGTGCCATCTTGGAGTGGGGGGGAGGGTAGAAATGGGGAGAAAATTTGTAATTCAAACTGTTGTGAAAATCAATGCTGAAAACCAAATATGTTAAATAAATAAATTTAAATTAGAAAAAAAATAAAATAAAATAAAAATAAAATTAAATTAAATAAAATGAAATAAAATAAAATAAAATAAAATAAAATAAAATGAATCTCAAAAAAAATATAATGACATGGGTTGGGGAGTCATGGGTATGTATTGGAGTGTATGGGTAAGGGGAACAGGAAAAGGTTTGTCTCCTGCACTTTTTAATTCATTTTTAGTTAACAATGAGAAACCTACTGTTTTGGAATTTTTGTTGTATGGCTCAGAGTTCAACTTCATAACACTTATTAGACAACTGATTTTTGGGGTTTTTTTTAAATTTTTAAAATTTTTTTCATTTTTATTTTTTCTTTTAATTATTATATTATTATATTTACATCTATTATTTATTTATTATTATTATATTTATTATTTATATATATTATATTTTATTTTTTCTTTTTAGACAACTGATTTTGAAAGGATTCAATGAGTTGGATAATATAGAGATTTTATTCATGAAACTTTTTTCCTGAGCTAATTAATTTTATACTACATAATCTGGCCACAAATAATCCAGTATTTGTGTGGAGACAGAAAAATCACTTCTTTTAGGGTAAATAGAAAAAAAAAAAGAAATATGATGCCTGTGCTTTAACTTTTCATCATAATTTTCTGGTAATTCATTAATTCTTAAGTTATGTAACCTTGATATAGTTCCAAGTAACTTGTTATTACTATGAAGTATTTCAGAATTTACTTGTATTTGTTAAGTCTTTTGACTTTTTTGTTGTTTCATGATGTCACATTTAAACATTATATTCTATTCATTTTTTAAATATTTTTTCCATGTGCATATACAAACAATTTTTAACATTCTTTTTTTTTTTAAATTGAGTTCCAAATTCAGGAAGTGATTGTAGATTCTTTCAATTTCTATTTTACCCTATAGTTCTAGGATATAAGGGATGTTTTCCGTGATAATTTCTTGAAATGTGAACTCTTTTTATGACCATGGCTTTCATGTAGTCAAATAATTCTTAAATTATCTCTCGATGTAATTTCCAGATCAGTTTTATCTCCAATGAGATAGTCAATATGTTCTATTTTTTCATTATTTTGATTTTGTTTTAAAGTTTCATAGTGTCTTGTGTTGTAAATAGCTTACACATGCCCAATTCTAGATATTAAGGAATTATTTTTTCACTGAACTTTTGTACTTTTTGCATTTGGCTAACTCTAATTTTTCAGGAATTCTTCAGCGAATTTTTCTACATCTTTTTTTTTCCATTTTGGCAAGTCTGCTTTTTAAGGAGGTCTTCTTTTCAGAGGTTTGTTTTTTTTTTTTTTTTTGTACTGTCTTTTTTATATTTAATTTCGTTTTTAGTTTTCACCATTAATTTCTACAAGATTTTGAATGACAAATTTTCTCCCCATCTCTACACTCCCCCCCTACCCCAAGATGGCATATATTTTGATTGCCCCTGTCCCCAATCTGCCCTCCCTTCTATCATCCCACTCCCCCCATCCCCTTTCTCCATACTTTTTTGTAGGGCAATGTAGATTTCTATACCCCATTACCTGTATAACTTATTTCCCAGTTTCATGTAAAAACAATGTTTTTGGCATTTGTTTTTAGAACTTTGAGTTCCAAATTCTCTCCCTTCTTCCCTACCCACCCACCCCCCTTGAGAAGGCAAGCAATTAAATATGTATTATGCATGGATCATTATGCAAAACACTTCCATAATAGTAATGTTGTGAAAGACTAACTACATTTCCCTCCATCCTATCCTGCCCGCTTTATTGAATTTTCTCCTTTGACCCTGACCCTTTTCGAAAGTGTTTGCTTTTGACTACCTCCTCCCCCAATCTGTCCTCCCTTCTCTCATTCCTTCTGTCTTATCCCCTTTCCCCCTACTTTCCTGTATGGTAAGATACCCAATTGAGTGTGTATGTTATTCCCTCCTTAAGCCAAATCCGATGAGAGTAAGGTTAACTTATTCCCTTTCACGGACTCCCTCTTCCCTTCCAGTATAACAGCTTTTTCTTGCCACATTTATGTGACATATTTACTCTCTTCTGTCTCTCCCTTTCTCCATCTCCCAATGTATTCCTCTCTCATCCTGTAATTTTATTTTTTTTAGATATCATCCCTTCATATTCAACTCACCCTGCACCCTCTGTCTATATACATACATGCACACACACACACACACACACACACACACACACACACATATGTGTGTGTATATATATATATGTTTATTCCCTTCAGCTACCCTAATACTGAGAAAGTTCTCATAAGTTACAAATATCATATTTCCATGTAGGAATGTAAGCAGTTCAACTTTAGTGAGTCCCTTATGATTTCTCTTTCTTGTTTACCTTTTCATGCTTCTTTTGATTGTTTTATTTGAAAGTCAAATTTTCTATTCAGCTCTGGTCTTTTAATCAAAATGCTTGAAAGTCATTTATTGCAAAGCTATGCAAATCCAGGAGAAGAATTATGGAGTCTGAATGCAAATGGAGACAAAACTATTTGCTCTTTTTCTTTTCCTTTTCTTTCTTTTTGGTTTCATTTCTCCATTTAAACAATTCATTCCCTTGGTTATGATTCTTCTTTACAACTGTACTATAATGCAAATAAGTACAATGTGAAGGTAAATATAGAACTTACATTGGATTACATGCTGTCTTGGGGGGAGGGAGCTGGAGAGGGAGGGAGAGAAATTTTTGATCCCAAAACCTGTGGAACTGAATGAAGGACAAAAAAAGAAAACTGAAAATAAATGAATTAAATTTTTTAAAAACGTAGTTTATTTCATTGAAAATCCATATTTTGCTCTGAAGTATTATAATCAGTTTTGCTGGGTAGGAGATTTTTGGTTATAATCCTAGCTTCTTTGACCTCTGGAATATCATATTCCAAGCCCTTTGAAACCTTAGTGTAGAAGCTGCTTGATCTTGTGTTATCCTGATTGTGTTTCCACAATATTTGAATTGTTTCTTTCTGGCTGCTTACAATATTATATCCTTGACCTGGGAACTCTGGAATTTGACTACAAAATTCCTAGGAGTTTTCTTTTTGGGATCTTTATCAAGAGGTGATCAACAGATTCTTTCAATTTCAATTTTCCCCTATGGTTCCAGAATATCAGGGCAGTTTTCCTGGATAATATCTTAAATGATGATATCTAGGCTCTTATTTTAATCATGGCTGTCAAGTAGCCCAATGATTTTTAAATTATCTCTCCCAGATCTATTGTCCTGGTCAGTGGTTTTTCCAATGAGATTTTTCCCGATGTCTTCCATTTTTTTTCATTCATTTAGTTATGTTTTATAACTTCTTGATTTCTCATAATGTTTCTACCTTCCACTTGCTCCATGCTTATTTTTAAAGCATTGTTTTCTTCAGCGATCTTTTGGACCTCCTTTTCCATTTGGCTAATTCTGCCTTTTAAGGCATTCTTCTCCTCATTGGCTTTTTAGACCTCTTTTGCCATTTGGGTTAGTCTAATTTTTAAGGTGTTATTTTCTTCAGTATTTTAGGGGGTCTCCTTTACCAAGCTGTTGACTGTTTTTTCGTGATTTTCTTGCATCACTCTCGTTCCTCTTCCTAATTTTTCCTCTATTTCTCTTACTTGATTTTCCAAATCACTTTTGACCTCTTCCATGGCCTGAGAGCAATTCATATTTTTCTTAGAGGTTTTTGATGTAGGATCTTTGACTTTGTTTACTTCTTCTGGCTGAGTGATTGATCTTCTTTGTCATCAAAGAACAATTCTATAGTCTGAGTCCTTTTACACTGTCTACTCATTGTCCCAGGCAATTACTTTACTTTTGAGCTCTTTGTTGGGGTATGACTATTTCCAGGGTGGAGTGTGTGCAGTCTCAAGCTTCAGGAGTTTGTGCTGATGTTTTCTGAGGTACTTCTATTCTGAGGTGGTATGAAGTACCCCATCTACTGGCCTGCACTCTGGTATGTGAGTGCAAGCAGTCCCTTCTGCTGTGTAACTACCAGGAGGACTCCCTCTTCATAGCAACCACAAGGTCTGCCATACCAGTGCTCCTCCTCCCCCAAGAACTGAAAACCAGCACTGAAACCCAGATGCAAGCAAGGCTAAGCAAGAGAACACTGTCTCAGTGCAAGCCAAGAAATCCTAGCACTCCTGCCCAATCAGCCACTTACTTCCCCCACTGTCTGGAAATATCTGCCACATGGTACATATATGTTTAATAACGATATAACTTTATTGTCTATGGTGTCTTTCAGCAGGATGTAGTTTCCTTCCTTGTCTCTTTTAATTGGATCTGTTTTAGTTTTTGTTTTCTCTGAGATTAGGATGGCTACCAATGCTTTCCTTACTTTAGCTGCACCATAATATATTCTACTGCAGGCTTTTACCTTTACTCCTTTTCTGTCCCTCTGTTTCAAATGTGTTTCTTGTAAACAACATATTGTAGGATTGTGATTTTTAATCTATTCTTCTCTCTGCTTCTTTTTTATGGCAGAGTTTATGCCATTCACATTCACAGTTATGATTACTGTGTCATTCCCTCCATCCTATTCCCCCTTTTATGTTTTTCTTTCCTCTTTCTCCCTTTATGTCCTCACTAGAATTTTGCTTTTGACCACCACCTCCATCTGTTGGCCCTCCCTTCTATCAGCCCCCTGCCCTTTCTTTCCCTTTTCTTTTACTACTTTCTCCCTCTTTTTTATCTACCACTCCCCTCTCCCTCCCTTCCTTTTCTTTCCACATTCCCCACATACTCCCAATAGGGAAAGTTAGATTTTTATACCTATGTGGATATGTTATTCCCTCTTTCAAGCAATTCAAGAGTATGATTCAAATGATGCTTATCTCCCTCCCTTCTTTCCCTCTACTATAATAGGTTTTTCTGCTTTTTCATGTAATGTAATTTACCCATTTCTGCCTCCTCCTATTTTCTCATTACAATTCCTTTTCACCACCTAATTAAGTTTTTTCAATCAAATCAAAGTCAACTTATACCCACACCATCTGTCTATGTACATCATTTCTAAACATCATAATAAAGATACAGTTATGAAGAGCTACAAGTATCATCTTCTTATATAAGAATGCAAACAGTTTACCCTTATGCAATAACATTTTTTGTTGTTGTTGCTGTTTTTCTTTCCTATTTACCTTTTCATGCATCTCTCCAGTCTTATATGTGAAGATCAAAATGTTTGTGGAGCTCTGTTCTTTTCATCAGGAAGTTCTGGAAGTCCTGAATTTCATTGAATATCCATCTCCTCCCCAGAAAGATTATGCTCAAATTTCCTTGGTAGTTGATCCTTACTTGTAATCCAAGCTCCTTTGCTTCATGAATTATCATATTCCAGACCCTCCAATCTTATTTTTTAATTTAAAATTATTTATTTAACATATTTGGTTTTCAGCATTGATTTTCACAACAGATTGAATTACAAATTTTCTCCCCATTTCTACCCTCCCCCCAACTCCAAGATGGCATATATTCTGTTTGCCCTGTCCCCCAGTCAACCCTCCCCTCTATCACCCCCCTCCCCTCACATCCCCTTTTCCCTTCCTTTGTTGTAGGGCAAGATAAATTTCTACGCCCCATTGCCTCTGTATCTTATTTTTTAGTTACATACAAAATCATTTTTTTTTTGTTTTTGAACATCTGTTTATAAAACTTTGACTTCCAAATTCTCTTCCCTCTTCCCTTCCCACCCACCCTCCCTAAGAAGTCAAGCAATTCAACATAGGCCACATGTGTATCATTATGTATAACCCTTCCAAAATACTCATGTTGTGAAAGACTAACTACATTTTGCTCCTTCCCAACCCATCCCACTTTATTGAATTTTCTCCCTTGACCCTGTCCCCTTTCCAAAATGTTCGTTTTGATTACCTCCACCCCCATCTGCCTTCCCCTCCATCATCTCCCCACCTTTTATTTTTTTTATCTTCCTCCCTCTTCTTTCCTGTGGTGTAAGATACCCAACTGAGTATGTATGGTATTCCCTCCTCAGGCCAAATCTGATGAGAGCAAGGTTCACTCATTCCCCCCTCACCTGCCCTCTCCCCTCCTCCCACAGAACTTCTTCCTCTTGCCACCTTTATGCGAGATAATCCACCCCATTCTATCTCTCCCTATCTCCCTCTCTCAGTATGTTGCTCTCTCATCCCTTAATTTCATTTTATTTCTTTTAGATATCTGCCCTTCATCTTCAACTCACCCTGTGTCTGTTCTCTCTCTTTTATATACACACACACACACACACACACACACACATATATGTGTATATATATATATACATACGTACACAAACATACATAGACACATAGATATATACATACATTCACATTAACTTCTATATATACATAAACATATATATATATATATATATATACACATACATACATATATACATACATATGCATATTACCTTCAGCTACCCTAAAATTGACGTCTCATGTATCATACACGTCATCTTTCCATGTAGGAATGTAAACAAAACAGTTCAACTTTAGTAAGTCCCTTGCAATTTCTGTTTCTTGATTACCTTTTCATGCTTCTCTTGATTCTTGTGTTTGAAAGTCAAATTTTCCATTCAGTTCTGGTCTTTTCATTGAGAAAGCTTGAAAATCCTCTATTATATTGAAAATCCATATTTTGCCTTGGAACATGATACTCAGTTTTGCTGGGTAGGTGATTCTAGGTTTTAATCCTAGCTCCATTGACCTCCGGAATATCGCATTCCAAGCCCTTCGATCTCTTAATGTAGAAGCTGCCAGATCTTTGGTTATTCTGATTGGGTTTCCACAATACTCAAATTGTTTCTTTCTGGCTGCTTGCAGTATTTTCTCCTTGATCTGGGAGCTCTGTAATTTGGCAACAATATTCCTTGGAGATTTCTTTTTGGGAATCTATTTGAGGAGGCGATCGATGGATTCTTTCAATTTCTATTTTGCCCTGTGGCTCTAGAATATCAGGGCAGTTCTCCTTGACAATTTCTTGAAAGATGGTATCTAGGCTCTTTTTTTGATTATGGCTTTCAGGTAGTCCAATAATTTTTAAATTATCTCTCCTGGATCTATTTTCCAGGTCAGTGGTTTTTCCAAGGAGATATTTCACATTGTCTTCCATTTTTTCATTCCTTTGGTTCTGTTTTATAATATCCTGATTTCTCATAAAGTCACTAGCTTCCACTTGCTCCAATCTAATTTTTAAAGTAGGATTTTCTTCAGTGGTCTTTTGGACCTCCTTTTCCATTTGGCTAATTCTGCCTTTCAAGGCATTCTTCTCCTCATTGGCTTTTTGGAGATCTTTTGCCATTTGAGTTAATCTATTTTTAAGGTGTTGTTTTCTTCAGTGTATTTTTCAGTATTTTTTTGGTCTCCTTTAACACATCATTGACTTGTTTTTCATGGTTTTCTCGCATCCTTCTCATTTCTCTTCCCCATTTTTCCTCTACTTCTCTAACTTGCTTTTCCAAATCCTTTTGGAGCTCTTCTATGGCCTGGGAGCAGTTCATGTTTTTCTTGGAGGCTTTGGTTGTAGGCTCTATGACTTTGTTGTCTTCTTTAGGCTGTATGTTTTGGTCTTCTTTGTCACCAAAGAAAGAATCCAAAGTCTGAGACTGAATCTGGGCATGCTTTCGCTGCCTGGCCATATTCCCAACCAACTAACTTGACCCTTGAGTTTTTCCATGGGGTATGACTGCTTGTAGACTAACGAGTTCTATTTTCCACGTTTGGGGGGGAGGTGCCAGCTTTGTCACACCAGCACTGCTCCTTCCCCAAGAACCCCTACCCTGGGCTGGGCTTAGATCGTCTACAGGCTGTGCACTCCTGCTCTGATACGCCACTTAATTCCTCCCACCAGGTGGGCCTGGGGCCAGAAGCAGCAGCAACTGTCGCTGCCCCACCTTCGCTGCCCCTGGGGCTGGAAGCTGAACCGCGAACTCCTTCCACTTCCGCAGTTTTCCCACTAACCTTCTCCACAGTCTTTGGTGTTTGTGGATTGAGGGTGTCTGGTAACTGCCGCAGCTCACATATTCAGGGCGCTAGGGGCCCCATCCGCCCGACTCCATGTTTGGTTGTTCCACGCTGCTCAGGCTGGGCTCTGCTCCATTCCGTTCACAGCTCCCAGCTCCCAGCTCCGTGTGGGATAGACCTCACCCAGAGACCATCCAGGCTGTCCTGGGCTGGAGCCCTGCTTCCCTCTGCTGTTCTGTGGGTTCTGCCATTCTAGAATTGGTTCAGAGCCATTTTTATAGGTTTTTGGAGGGACTTGGTATGGAGCTCACTCTAGTCCCTGCTTACCAGCTGCCATCTTGGCTCCGCCCCCCCCCTCCAATCTTTTAATGTAGAAGCTGCAACGTCCTGCATATTATGTTTTTTAATTGTTTTATTAAGACTTTTATTTTATTTTTAGATTACAACACTCCATTCTGCATGATCCTTAGTTCTAGATTTTCTTCCCTCCCCCTCCCCAAGACAGCATGGAATCCGATATAGCTTCTATATATATCTTCACATAGAACTTATTTACACAATAGTCAAGTTGTAAAGAAGAATTATTACCTATGGAATGAATCATGAGAATGAAGAAATAAAACCAAAAATAAAACCAAAAGAAAAAAAGGGAGAGCAAACAGTTTGCCTCAATCTGCATTCAGTCTCCATCGTTCTTTCTCTGGTTGTAGATATCTCTCTTCCTCATGAGTTCTTTGGTGTTATCTTTGAAACTTGTACTCCCAAGATCTAAATTTATCAAGGTTATTCATTACAGAATCAAAATATATCTGTGATTGTGTATAATGTTCTCCTAGTTCTGCTCTGCTCACTCAGCATTATATCATATAGGTTTTTCCAGGTTATTATGAAGTCCGTATCTTCCCCATTTCACATAGCACAATAGTATTCCATTCCATTCATATACCACAACTTGTTCAGCCATTCCACAATTGATGGATATCCCTTTGATTTCCAATTCTTTGCTACTACAAAAAAAAAAGCTGCTATAAATATTTTTCTGCATTTGGGTCCTTTTCCCACTTGTGTGATTTCTTTGGGGTACAACCCTAGAAGTGGTATTGCGGGGTCAAAGGGCATGAACATTTTTATAGCCCTTTGGGAATAGTTCCAAATTGCTCTCCAGAATGACTAGATCAGTTCACAACTCCACCAGCAATGTAACAATGTTCCAATTTTCCCACATCCTTCCAGTGTTTATGATTTTCCTGTTTTTTTCATTTTAGCCAATCTGACAGGAGAGATGTGGTACCTCAGAGTAGTTTTGATTTGCATTTCTCTAATCAGTAGTGATTTCAAGCAATTTTTTCATATGCCTATAGATATCTTTAATTTCTTCCTCTGGAAATTGCTTGTTCATATTATTTGACCATTTATTTCTCAATTGGGCAATGAATTTTATTCCTATAAATTTGGCTCAGTTCCCTGTATATTTTAGAGATGAGGGCTTTAAAACAGACACTAGTTGTAAAGATTTTCCCCCAATTTTCTGATTTCCTCCTCATCTTTGTTACATTGGCTTTTTTATACAGAAACTTTTTAATTTAACATAATCAAAATTGTCCATTTTGCATTTTGTAATGCTCTCTATCTCTTGTTCTGTCATGAATTCTTTGCTTTTCCATAAATCTGATAGGTAAACTATTCCTTGCTCCCCAAATTGCTTAAAGTATCAGCCATTATTCCTAAATCATGAACCCATTTTGACTTTATCTTGGTATATGGTGTAAGATATTGGTCTACGCCCATTTCCTGCCCTACCATTTCCCAATTTTCCGAGAACTTTTTGTGAAAAGAATTTGGTAGTGCTCCTTCCTCACCTATTTTCCCAAATAGTCTATAAAGTATAGGAATTAATTATTCTTTGAATATTTGACAAAATTCACATGTAAAACCATCTGGCCCTGGAGACTTTTTCTTTGGAAGTTCATTGAAGGCTTGCTCAATTTCTTTTAATGAGAAGGGTTTATTAAGGTATTTTACTTCCTCTTCTGTTAACCTGGGTGATTTACATTTTTATACATATTCATCCATATCCCTAAGGTTGTCAAATTTATGGGCATAAAATTGGATTAAATAGTTCCTAATTATTGTTTTAATTTCCTCTGCATTGGAGGTGAATTTACCCTTTTCATTTTTGATACTGGTGATTTGATTTTCTTCTTTCTTTTTTTAATTCAACTGACCAAAGATTTATCAATTTTATTGTTGTTTTTTTTTTTCATAACACCAGCTCTTGGTTTTATTTATTAATTAAATAGTTTTCTTGGTTTCAATTTTATTAATCTCTCCTTTGAGTTAAGTGTTTCGAATTTGCTATATAATTGGAGATTTTCAATTTGTTCTTTTTCTAACTTTTTCAGTTGCATGCCCAATTCATTGATCTCCATTTTCTCTATTTTATTCATGTAAGCATTTAGAGATATAAAACTTCCCCTAAGAACTTCTTTTGCTGCATCCCATAAGTTTTCATCTGTTGTCTCATTATTGTCATTCTCTTGAATGAAGTTATTAATTGTTTCTATGATTTGTTCTTTGGCCCACTCATTTTTTAGAATCAGATTATTTAGTTTCCAATTAATTTTAACTTATTTTTTCATAATTATTTGTTACAAATAATTTTTATTGTATCATAATCTGAAAAGGGTGCATTAACTACTTCTGCCTTTCTGCAATGGATTGTGAGGTTTTTATGCCCTAGTAGATGGTCAGTTTTTGACTATTTGCCATGGACTGCTGAGAAGAAAGTATATTCCTTTTTGTCCCCATTCAGTGTTCTCCAGAGGTCTATCTGCCCTTTCTAAAATTCTATTCACCTCTTTAACTTCTTTCTTGTTTATTTTGAGGTTAGATTTATCAAGTTCAGAGAGGGGGAAGTTGAGGTCCCCCACTAGTATGGTTTTGCTGTTTATTTCTTCCTGTAACTTCCTTAACTTTTCCCCTAAGAATTTGCCTGCTATACCACTTGTTTCCTATATATTAAATAATGACCTTTTTTCATTGTTTATGGTGCCTTTTAGCAGGATGTAGTGTCCTTCATTATCTCTTTTAATTAGATCTATCCTTGCTTTTGCTGTGGCTGAGATTAGGATTGCTACCCCTGCTTTTTTACTTTAGCTGAAGCACAATATATTCTACTCCAGCCTTTTGCCTGTACTTTGTGTATATCCCCGTGTTTCAAATGTGTATCTTGTAAACAGCATACTATAGGATAATGGTTTTTAATGCATTCTGGTATCTGATTCTGTTTCATGGGAGAGTTCATCCCATTTACATTCACAGTTATGATTACTATCTGTGTCTTTTTCTCCATCCTATTTACCCCCTGTTTATGCTTTTGTTTCTCCCTTTCCCCTTCCACTCCCCAACAGAGTTTTGCTTTTGAAAACCACCTTCCTCAGTTTACCCTCCCTCTTGATTCCCCACCTTTATCTTACTGTTTTCACCTTGCTACTTCTTCCCTACCTTCTGAGTAACCCCCTCCCTTTTTTCCCATTTCTTCTCTTACTGCCTGTAGGACAAATTAGATTTCTATACTTATCACAGTATGTTATTCCCTTCTTGAACCAAATATGCCGAGAGTAAAGCTCAAATACTGCTCTTCTCTCTCCTTTCCTTTCCTCTACTACAGTATGTTTTGTGCCTCTTCATGTGATGTTATTTACCCTTTTCTCCTACCTCCTTACCTCTTTTCCCAGAACCATCCCTTTTTATCTCTTAATTATTTTTGATCATTATATCAGTTATTTTATACCGAAACCCACAGTCTACAAATATCCCTTTCGATTGTCATAAGTATACAATTCTCAAGATTGACATATATGTATAAAACATACATAAAACAAAATAATCCTGTATCAGGATGTGACTAATTAGTCTTATTGATTACTGGGGGGGGGACCCTCATTTTCCTTTTTCTGTCTCCCTTGACTTTTATATTTGGAGATCAAATTTTCCATTGATCTCTGGCCTTTTCATCAGGAAGCTCTGGAATTCCCTTATTTCATTGAATGTCTATTGCCTTGCCTTGAAAATTATGTTCAGTTTTGCTGGGTAGTTGATCCTTGGTTGTAGTCCAAGCTCCTTTGCCTTTTGGAATATCATATTCCAATTTATCCTGTCATTTAAGGTAGAAGCTGAAAGATCCTGCATATTCTTGACTCTGGTTCCATGAAATTTGAATTGTTTCTTCCTGGCTGCTTGCAGTATTTTCTCCTTGACCTGATAATTTTGGAATTTGGCTACCAATATTCCTTGTCATTTTCAATTTGGAATCTCTTTCAGGAGATGATTTGTGGATTCTTCCAATGATTATTTTACTCTCCAGTTCTGGGACCTCAGTGAAGTTTTCTTTGGTGATTTCTTGAAAGATGCTTTTACTGCTCTTTTTTTTTTTTATCATGGCTTTCAGATAGACCATTAATTCTTAAATTATCTCTCCTGGATCTATTTTCCAGGTTAGTTGTTGTTTTTTTTTTTTTTTCAAATGAGACATTTCACATTGTCTTCCCTTTTTCATTCTTTTGATTTTGTTTTTTTTCTTGATGTCTAATAAAGTCATTAGCTTCCACTTGCACAATTCTAATGATTAACAAATTGTTTTCTTTGGTTAGGTTTTGTACCTTTTTCCAATTTGGCCAATTCTTTTTGTAAAGGTTTTTTCTCTCCAGTTTACTTTTTTTTCCATTTTGTGTATTGTATTTTTAAATGAATTTTTCAATTTTTCTTCTATCTCTCTTATTTCACTTTGAAAATCCTTCTTGAGCACTTCTAAGAAGGCTTTTTGGGCTTGAGACAATTTCAAGCACATTGAGGTTTTGGATGTGAGTATATTGTCAATGTTATCCTCTCCTGAATTTTTGTTTTGATGTTCCCTGTCACCGCAATATTTCTCTATGGTTATTGTATTTCTTTGTTTCTTTTTGCTCACAGTGTTTATTCTTTTTCTGGCTTTTAGAGTTAGTCTCTGTTTTGGGGGCACAGGGGGCACTATCCCACTCTTCTTGTGCTGGGTGATAAGGGCTGGGTTAATAGTTTTCTGTGCTGGGGCCTCAGGTGTTGGCAGCTGGAGGCTGTAGGGATCTGGTAGCTTACCTAGTGTTGGCACTTTCCCTATCTACCACCCTGGGGCTAAGGGTCTCCTGCTGGTTTTCTGAGGAGGCACTTGCTGCTGATCCCCTTCAGCCACAATAAGAGGGACTTTTCCCATTAATCTCCCTAGGCTAAAAAGCTTAAAGACTTCTGCATCCCATCTTTCTGCTGGTTCCACTGTTCTAGGATTTTTCCTGAGGCAATATTATCTGTGTTTTTCAAGGTCAATAAGGGAGGGTGAAAGCAATTTACTGCTTACTCCACCACCTTGGCTCCCAGAAGTCAAAATAGGTGACTTTCAAACATTCCATCTGTTGGGTATGAGATTCAGAAGCAGTTGCTGCCAATTCAGTCTCGGTCCAGGGCTGTACTCGTAAGTGCTTGATTGCACTCCTCTCTCAGCTTTGTTCAAAAGAACTTTCCTGTTGACCTCCCATGTTGTCTTGGGCTGGAAATCTGCCCTTCACACTGTCTCTCTGTGTGTTCTGCTGTTCTAGAATTTCTTCAGTTTCTTTTTAGAGATATTTGAAGGGGTGTGGGGGAGAACTCACTGCTTTCACTCTGCCATCTTGGCTCCACCCAACTTTTTTTTTAATTTCTTAAGGCCATAAGCTGGTCAGTGGAAAGGAGCCAGGGAAATTTCCTCAGATATTGTTCAACCAAATGCTGCTGAAATGTTTGCTGGAATGATTTGATTCCAAGCTATCTCTTCCACTAATCCTATTTCATTTCTTGTGTTGCCATCAACTTTTAGCCAATCAGCAAAATACCTCCTCTTGATCAATTTATTAAAGACATGTGGAGCCTAGTCTATATGTTTGATTATTTGCTTTATTGTTTGCATTTAGAATTAGTTTGTGATATCCTTCTTCATAATTATGTACATTTGAAAAATAGTAAAATGTTCCTTACCATAAAAAACATAGAATTTGAGTTTCAGGGCACAATAAAGATCACTGGATTATTGTTTTTGACATGTAACAGGTCTTAAAGGATATCTAATCCACCTCCTTATTCTCGAGATCAAATACTGAGAATGTCAGAGATGAAGTCATTTATCCAAGGTCATACAGTCTGTAAGCAACAGAACCAAAATTCAAATACTTTCTCTGAATCTAAATCTAGTATATTCTTCTCTGTGTTGCAATCCTTCAAACAGTCCAGCAGCTTCATTTTACTGATGGCAAACAAACAAACAAATAAACAAACCTGAGACATAAAGAGACTCTAAGCAACTTCTCTATTGTCACATGTTTAATTAATGCAGAACTAAAATTAGAGCCACAGGAGCTGAGTGGTTCATTGGATAGAGCACTGGGCCTGAAATCAAGAAGATTAGTACAGAATTGATCTCAGGTGCTTATTAGATTTGTCTCCATGGACAAGTGGCTTAAACCTCTTTCTGTCTTATTTTTCTTAACTGTAATTGAAGATAACTAGCAACTACCTCTCAGGGTTCTTTCGAGGATTAAATGAGATAATAATTATAGTGCTTAGCAAAGTGCCCAGTACATAGTAGGTATTTAAATATTCCCTTCCTTCCTTCCTTCCTTCCTTTCTTCCTTCCTTCCTTTCTTTTTTATTCCTTCCTTATTTTCTACCTTCCTTTCTTATTCCAGTCCAGGGATTTTTTGAGCCCCAAAATAGGTCTTCTTCTTTATTAGTTTTAATATCATTTTTAACATTTCTATAAATTTTTACTTTCCATTTGCCACAGAAATTTATATGAAATATATTTCACAATGTGCATTACTTTAGCATTAAATTCTAGAATTTTCTGTTGATTGATTCAAATATTTTAATTATTAAAATGTTAATTAGAATACATTTCTTTCTGCAGAAGCTATACATGAAGAAGACTGCTCAAAAAGAACCCCTTAGATTTTTAAATTTAAGAATCAGAATGTGTTACTAAGGGTGGAAAGAATATAGAACTGATATCAGCTTAAAATAAGAACTACCATATACTCTAATTCTATCATACACTTCTAACATTAATTTCAATGACATAGAAGAGGTAGCTAAAACATCAAAAGTATTTGTTATTCATTTTTAGAGGATTCATACTTGACACTGAAAAATATCTGATTTTGATATTACTAGTATTTTTTTTCTTAATTATCAAAAGTTCTCAAAAATCCAGTTCTCAGAGAGTAAATCCAGTTAATACCTCCTCTCACAGTCTTCTCTTTTCTATGGCCTTATTAACTTCTATTCATTTGTGATTCAAAAATGGTGACATTAAAGAAAAGCCTCTACAAATGTAAGCTTTGTTAAATAAATGACCTTTGCAGATAAATCCACAAGACAAATTTGATATTTGAACTGAAACTAAAATAATGAATTAAAATGTGGTTGTTTCTGCTAGAACCAAGCATGCAAATAGTCTCTTAAAATTTCCATTTTACACTATTATCTCAAGAGGTTAGATTTGTATAAGAAGTAACAAAGAATCATATTTTCCTAAATGGGAACACTGTGGAATATGTTGTTATTTATTTAGCCCATTGGATATAAAAACAAAATTATGTTTCTATTTACCTTGGGATTCACAGTAGTGGGAATTGTAATGATAAACATACTGAGTACTCACATGAACAATCAAACCATATTAAATTTATAGTTATTTGTAGTAACTTATTCTGAATTGATTGTTTCAGAATTAGTGATCCTTAGAAATTAAAGGACATCTTTTTCTTTTCTTTGAACATGTTGCTCTATCCATTCCAAAATAAGAAGTCCCTCCAATAATATCATACATTAATATAATGTAGCTTAAAATTACATTTCTAAAGTTTATATTTCACTTTTTATAAAGTGTTTTCACATCATCATTTCAGTAATTTTTAAAACAATAGATTGATGCAGATAGTTCAAGACTATTTCATTGTAAAGATTAAGAAATGAAGGTTTAAGGAACATTGTGTGATTTGCTGAGGGACACACAAGCTATTAAAAGGCTGAGCCTGGACTCAAACTCTACTCTTTTGTCCCTACATTTCTATGCTGTTTCTGTCATACTTAAACAGCGAAGTGACTTTAAGTAAAATTGAAGAAAACCTTTTAAGGACAGCACAATTAAGGATGGCTTTTGTGGTGAAGACAATGTTTAAACTACACAGATTAACCCCAAAGTTTTTATACGTATAACATATTCTTTATTCATTACCCTTGTTTATTACCACCACCATTTATTCATCATTCTTTTCTCCAAAATTCTATGGATGATGATATTGGTACTACTTAAAGCAATCTCTGGGTTTGACTACTGCCATTGTCATTGCCCTCTCCCACCTTGGTGTAAGGTACCATGTTTTCCCCTCACCTCTAATTCATGATTCACTTTTAGGAAGTTTGATTCATCACAACCCTGTGCAACAGGTGCTGTTATTGTCATTATTTGACAGTTACAGGCTCATACAGTGTATCAGTAAGGTAGGATTCGTAATATCTGCTAACCATAGTTCAGGAATTTCAAAGTATAAGAGACTCTCTGTTTAGAAGGCACAAGAAATAAAACATTTATTTAGACACCAGAGGATCAAATCCGAGAGCCAATAATCCCAATTCAAAATACCAGCAATTGTATTCCAGAACTAGTAAGTCTACCTCAATGTAACAGCAAAGAGGTTAAAACACAGTATCACAGCAAAGAACCAAGTCATTCTGTAACCTTCCCTTCCGCTGCGCCTTCCTGTAAACATTCACTCATGAATCCCAACTGTTTCCTTGCCTTCATCCTCTCTTCCCGTAGTTCTGAAAACCCTTGCTGTTCTCAGAGCCTTTCCAGTTCTCTCTCTTTCTCTGCATCTCTTCCAATTCTCTGTCTCCCATGGTTCTCTCACTACTCTGTCTTCTTCTCATAGGTCTCTTGTCTTCACTCTCTGCTGTTCTTTAGTCTGAGCTTAATGGCAACCCACAGGGTATCTATACCTAGTGTAGGGCCCTTGGTCTTAGCACCTATTTATCAAAAGGGTATAGGCCTGGGTCTTAGCATCTACTTAGCAAATGGGCCTTCCTACCAACAGACCTTTCTTAATCAAGCTTCCCTTAACTAGCTCCACCTCAGGCCTATTAAATGTGTGGGGAAGATTTTTTTTTATCACATTAACATTAAATTTGACCCTAAGATATTTCAAGACCATTACATAGGCAACTTGTTTCTGACAGTGTACTAACTTTTCTTAGGTGCAACAAAATCCTCACAAAATAAAAACATCATGAGGTTCACATTTACATAATACTTATCGTAACATCTCCTTACTAGCATGGCCACATGGCTCACTCTTTTGGCCCCTGGGTCTTTCATATCCATTACATAGGTCAATGGGAATTCTGTTATAATTGATGTAACACCATAACAATATAACAGGAATAACATAAAATGACTATAAAGAACAATGTCATCATTCACCCGCTCCCTCACACATGAATGGGGCTCAAAATCTTGGGGCAAGGGGCAAACTTCTCATCCTCCATAGCTTCTTCATGCTGAAATTGGACATGGGGCTGTCGCTGCCACAAGAAGTCAAGAGTCTTATTCGAGAGGTCAGTTCTTTAGCAAGCTGACATCCAGAAACTAGATTTATTCCAGGTCCAGGGATGACATGTCATAGTTGTGGATAGTAGGTGAGGTCCAGCTTAAGTAGTTAATCATCCACAACTGTAGGGTACTTAAGCCTGGAGGGGACAAACCTAGCAAAAAGGTTAAATAAAACAAAGGCCAAGAAGAATACGTAAATATGGGATGTTATCCTTCAAATAGGGTGATCTCAATTTTGACTGAGACTCTAACTATGCAATATCAATTCAACCTCCTAAGAGAACGCAGGTTGGAAATGTTGCTTTTCAAAAGTAACACAACGAGGAAATTAAGTCAGGAGCATCCCATCCTAGACTGAGACTAAGATTGTCCTCACAGCTTTTTCCCAGATGTACAAGGGAACTCAATGGGGAAACTAAGCCAAGAGGATCCCATCCCAGATAGAGACTAAGATTGTCCTCACAGCTTTTTTACCCCAGACACAAACTTCCATTTGTTGTTTTTTTGGCAGGGCAATTGGGGTTAAGTGACTTTCCCAAGGTCACACAGCTAACAAGTGTGTCAAGTGTCTGAGGCCGGATTTGAACTCAGGTCCTCCTGACTCCAGGGCCGGTGCTCTACTCACTGTGTCACTGAGCTGCCCCCCATTTGTTAATAGTACAAGATCGAATTCCCTCTGAGTGGCTTGTGGCATTTATCAGTGTTAGTCATGCTTCTGGAGTCCATGAACCCACTATCACAGCCTTATTCATTGTAAAATATATGAGATCTTATTTATTTGCAGATTTGTGATCACCACTCTGGCTAGAAGTGTACTTTCTTTAACCTGAGTCTCCCTGAAAGTGTGACACACTTGGATACAACGGTATAAGATGTGTATGATTTGTAGCATCTGTAGGGACAGCTCTTACTTCTCTGTTTTGTCTATTATTAAGCCCTTTATCTTGGTACATTATGTAGAGTTTATTAGTTGGAATACCATCTATCATTTTAAAATCTGCCCCTCTCAATAGAGCAGTAAACATTTCTTTTCTTGTTCCTCTATTCTGATGTCGAATCTGTTAGGTATTCACTCTACTCTGTTGAGGAAATGTATCTTTTCCCCAGTCGACTAATTCACTTAACTGTGAAATCTTATCTAGCACCTCTGAAACAGGGTGCCACACTTCCCCAATTAGCAGAGTGAAAATCAGGTGTTTATAAGCAGGAGGATCTGTCTTAACTATTAAATACCTATGAGAGACTCCCAAGGGAGTATCATAGTATGCAACCTCGTTTCCTATCATAATAGCAGTCTTCATCACGTCCTCCTTTAACTTTCTCGTGTCGTCTCTTAGTGAATAGCAGGGATTATCCCCACTGGGCCACATAGAATCAACCGGATATTTTCTATGATATCTTTGGCTGCTAAAGCTAACAGAATAACCTGACTCCTGCCACTTCCTTGCAGATGATAATCCCTAAAAGCTTGTGGCACAAAAGGATTCTAATACTGAGGAATTTCATACAATCATCATTATCAACAGATACCCCTGTGGTCCCTTCATCACTGATTCTCACTATCCATGATATTAATAATTCTCCCATTGTCTGGGTGAACCTACTCAAGATATCTATGATTTCTTGCTGTGAAAAATCTTTCAGAATTTCCCTAATAACAGAATTATCATTTTGGCGTTTTCTTCCTTCTTTGCAGTATGGGGCACACTTTTGTCTGAGAATCTAACAATGTCTAATTCTCAGTGTGAGGAACATCATGCAATATAGTACCATTTCATGCCACAGATTCTAACATTGTTTCATTCTCTCCTGACTCTTCCCCTGTCACCATGGCAACAAGACTGGCAGTTAGACTCAACTTGGGCTGAACTGAAAGGCACTTTTGACCTCCTTGGTTTCCTCTTTCTCCTAGCCACATTAACAGCAAAATCCTCATTCAAGTCAGTAGGTTCCTGAACAATAACCTGTTCTCCTGCCACCTGAGATTGCCCATCTTGCTGTGGCATAGAAATATTCCCATTTCTTTCTCTTAACAATCCGTTCATTCTTTCATGTACCAGATGGTAAGCTGATAGCAATATCCAGCCTTACCTGGAGAGTGCTGTTGGAAATTCTCTCCCTGGCTTGATTTTAATCTCTCCCAAGCATCTTTCCAAATCTTTGGGTCTCCCCTCTATATATTCTGCTCCCAGATTTCACAGACTCCAGCACCTTTACCCATTCCCTTGCTAGTGAGGAATAAAATAAATCCTCCCATCCTGGGATATTCATCTCTCCCTCTAAGGTCCTTCTGCTGAGATTTTATACCTTGTAATCCCATTCTTGTTGCCAAATGTATCAGTAAGACAAGATTCATAACATTGATGGTGACCATGAATATGTCTGTATAGTTTGGGAATTACAAAGTATAACAGACCCTCTGTATAAGGCAGAAGAAGTAAAACATTTATTCAGGCACCAGAGGAATCAAATCCCAGAACCAATAACCCTGATTTGACATAACAGTAATTATATTCCAAAACCCATAAGTCCACCTCAGTGTAACAGCAAGGAGATTAAAACAATATAAACACCCACTCATAAATCCTAACTGTCTTCTTGCCTGTGTCCTCTCCTCCTGAAGTTCTGAAAGCCCTTGCAGGCCTGGGGCTTAGCACCTACTTAGCAAATGTGCCTTCCTGCAAACAGGCCTCTCCTGATCAAGATTCCCTTAACTAGCTCTACCAGATGTCTTTTAAATGGGCAGGGAAGATCTTTGATCACATTAGCTCCACATACAGCTAGTATGTATACAAGGCCAGATTTCAATTTAGGGCTTCCTGACTCAAGGTCTATTTCTCTTTCTGCCTTGCCACCTAGTTAGTTCTATAGACACAAAGGAAGACTTAAGGAATGGCCGATGGGAGATAAAGGAGGCAGTGGATCAGTAGTTATAAATATAGAACTCTTAATGTAAACGTTCATCTAGTTCAGGGTTTTGTTTTGTTTTGTTTTTAACCTGAGTTCCACAGATTCCCAAGGTATCTGTAGATGGATTTAGCCAGAGTGGGGATCTGTGAAATTTGAAAAGGAATCTATATCTACATATTTCTATACCTATATAATTTTTATTTTTACTAACCTTTAATTGAAATTTAACTTTTCCATCCATTTTTCAAAATGCTATTTTGATAAGATGTCCATGGGCTACACCAGACTGCCAGAGTTGTCCATGACATAATGAAAAGTTAAAAAACATTTCTCTAGTTCATGTCTCTTGGTGGCTGCCTATAGGCCTTTTTTTAATCTTTTAGGAGAGTATGGGATAAAAATTGGCAAAATAATCAATTTTCCTCTGTGTAAGACTCATTATGTTCCCAAGTATTCCGAGATTGGGAGGGGGAAATAAACCTTTTCCTTTGGTTGTCAGTAATGAGACCTCACAATAGATTCTGGTAAAACAAGATAACAATAAATTAAATTCAATTTAATAAATATTTATTCAGTGACTATTTTGTGCAGAACACTGTTTTAGTCTTGTGAATACAAGAATGAACAATGAAACTTCCATTTCCCTTAAGTATCTGATTGCCTTAAAGAGCAAGCTCCTAATAGAGGCAGCTTAGAATAGTGGATAGAATTTTGAACTTTGAGTCAGGAAGACCTCTCTGAACCTCAATTCCCTAATCCATAAAATTAAGCGTTAGATCATATGGTTGCTAAGGTCCTTTCCATTTCTAAAGCTGCAATACAATAATCCTATCACTATCAAATATGGGGATACCAAATGGATACATGTAAAAATCCTAAAAATTATAATGGCATAGAGACAAAGGAACCAAGGAAGCAATTGAAGAGGGAGAAAAGACTATTAAATGTAGAAAACAGGGGAGATTTCATAAAGGAAATGACTCTCGAGTCACCTTGCAAAAAGAGAATGATGTCAATAGGCATCTGTATTACATACAGTGAATATATTCCAGAAACAGAGGTCGTTTTGTGCTAATGAATGTGGCAGAAGAGCACAAGGCAAGAGATTTAGTGAGCAGAAAATAGTACAATTTGGCTGGAACATTTAAAAGATGAGAAAAAGCATTGTGTAATAAGAGTAGAAAGGGAAATGCCAGCCAAATTGTATAGTGTTGATAAATAAAAACTTCTATAGGAAAATAAAAGAAAATACCTCTAAGGTTTTTTGTGGAGCCAAGGTGTCCAGTGAGGAGGCTGTTATAATATTATGCAAATAATAAGAGCCTGAACTTGAGCAGTGATAGTTTGAGTGGAGAGAAGAGAAAGCATGTAAAGGTCATTGAAGATTCAAATTTGTCAGAAGTTGGCAATTGGCTGGATTTACTCAGTGCAGAAAGGATAAAAGTCAAGAAACACTGATGTTTAATATCTGGGTGACTAGTGATATAGTGATATCAGCACGAGAACTAATGAAATTAGGAGGAAAAGAAATGTTTGGATGAAAGAAGGCAAGTCATGTTGGCAACATGTTAAATGTGTATGGAAATGTCTATAAGTCATTTGAAAATGTTATATGAAAAGCCTAGGACTGAATCATACTGCATGTATTGGCTTTAGGGTGTGTGTGTATGTGTGTGTGTGTGTGTGTGTACATATATTTGTATATACACTTATCTATGTGTATATGTCTATGTACATATACACATATATACACATACATACATATGTTTATGTATGTGTATATGTATATGCTTATGGCATATATTTTCTTTATACATAATAATTGAAAACAAGGAAGTTTGGTAAAGAAAGAAAGCAAACATTTAGAGAGAGAAAATAAGAAGAGGGCTGAGAAGAGGAACTTAGGGGAAAGCCACAGAAGAAAGTAAAAGAACAGAGAAATAGGAAGAAAATAATGAATTAAGGAAAGAGAAAAAGGAGTGTTCAGACAGAATGAAGAGCGGGAAAAATGCCATGGAAGCCAAAAAAGGAGAGAGTCTCTGGAATATATTTATCAGTGCTATCAGATTTAGGATATTGTTGATAACCTTGGAGAAAGTGGTTTCAGAAGAGAAATATGAAAGAAACCTAGGTTGCAAGGAAATGAGGAATGGGTAGGGAGGAAGTAGAGAGAGCAGTAGAGAAGTATAAGAAGAAGGTATAATAGGTTATGAAGATTTCACATTTTTCTCTATTTTGACAAATATTAATTAATCAATTTATTTTTAGTTTTCACCAGTCTCTTCCATAAGATTTTGAGATAAACAATTTCTCACCATCCCTGCCCTTTGCCCACCTTAATATGGCATGAAATCTGATACAGACTCTCTCTCTCTCTCTCTCTCTCTCTCTCTCTCTCTCTCTCTCTCTCTGTGTATATATATATATATATACATACATACATACATATATATATACATATATATGTATATATATACACACATTCATATTAAACATATTTTCACATTAGTCATGTTGCAAAGAAAAATTAGAACCAACAGGAGAAATGAGAAAGAAGAAACAAAAAACTAAAAGAAAAGAAAAAGTAAGAAAATGATATGTTTCAATCTGCATTAGGCTCCATAGTTCTTTTTCTGGATAAGGATAGAATTTTCCATCATGAGTCTTTTAGAGTTGCCTTAGATGCTGGTATTGCTAAACAGAGATATGTCTATCAAATTTAGTCATCACACAATGTGGCTAATATTGTGTACAGAACCAGCTGGGCTGGTTTCTTCATGGTACAGTGTCTGTAGGGGATGGATTAATCTAAGCTTTCTTTTTTCACTCACTGAGGAACAGCCTACACAATCTCCAGCCTAAGATTTGGGTGGGTGTTACTGAGCTCTTTCAGAAGTGATAGTGACCCTCATCCTATGATTGGCAGAAGCCCCTCCAATTCTCTACCATCTGGGTCTTAGCTTAGATGTTTGCTGTCTATCATGCAAGAGGAGGAAGAGGCATAACCTGTCTTATTTGATCATACTTTCAGGATCAGAAATATGTTCTCTAAATGAGGGACCTCAATAGAATTTATGATGACCACCTCAGTACATGCCCTTTGGTAAGTTAAGTCTTATGCAAATGAGTGGGTGGGAACACAAGTACTGAGACTGTCTGCTGCCAAGATTACTGTGTTCCTCCTTGCTTTTTCTTACACGGTTGAGTTATTTGAAATCTAGACATCCTTTCCAAGTTTTGGAATGACATTTGAAAGTGTACCCATACATTTTTTTCTTTCTGGTTTTAATATTTGAGAGCTTCAACTTTGCTGAAGTCTAAATTGAGCACATCCCTAGGGAGGTAAGAGAACTGACCTCCAGAGAGATAAAATAACTTGTTTAATGTTACAGATGGAGGAAATCACAATCTGGACTAAAGTCCATATCTGCTCACTCACAGTCTAGTGCTGCTTCCAATATAGCATGCTGTCTTCCAAGAAACAGTTTGTTAATTTTATTTTTCTTCTCTCTCTCTTCTTCCCTTTCTTTCTTCCCTTTCTTCCTTCTTTCTTTCTTTCTGTCTTTCTTTCTTTCTTTCTTTCTTTCTTCCTTCCTTCCTTTCTTTCTTTTTCTTTCCTTCTTCCTTCCTTCCTTTCTTTTTCCTCCTTCCTTCCCTTCCACCCTCCTTCCTTTTTTCCTTCCTCCCTTCTTTCCTTCTTCTTCCTTTATTCCTCATGAGTCATAATATTTGGGTACAAATTCTGCCATTTACTGTCTGTAAGACATTAAGTCATTTTGCCTCCCTAGACCTTCGTTTCCTCATCATTTAAATGTTGACTTTGGGATAAATTATCTTTAAGTTCACAAACAGAGAAATCTAGAATTTTAAATTTTTCATGTAAGTATTTTATAGTTTATAAATCATTTTGAATACATTAATTTTGTAACCTTATAAAAAGGTTATAACCTTATAAAATCATCCCTTCCTGGATCACTGTCCTTTTGTGGATGAAGTAATTGCATAGCTCAATAAAACTATGTGCTATGCCATGCAGGGTTACCAAGATGGAAAGGCTACAGTGGAGAGTTCTGAAAAAGGTGATCCATTGGAGAAGGAAATAGCAAACTATCTTTGCAAAGAAAACCCCATGGAAAATATTAAAAATTATAAAATAAAAGACATCAGAAAATTAGTCCCTCAGGTTAAAAGGTGTCCAACACACTACTGGGTAAGATTGGAGGACAACTACATGTACTTCCAGTAATAATAAAGCAGCTAGGTCAAAGTCAAAAGGAAGCTCAGCTGTTGATGTGTCTGGTAACAAAAAAAAAGTTTAATGAGATAGAGATCAATATTGCATAGGATCCTGGAATATAAGTTCAACGAAACAAGGTAACTTGTTCAAATAGGAGATTGAAAGATAAAACATTGACATCTTTAGTGCTGGTGAACTTAAATGAATGGGACCAGGAGAATCTAATTGAGGTGATTATTACATATACTACTGTGGGTAAGATTCCCTTAGAAGAAATGAAGTAGCTTCCATAGTCAATAGCAGGGTAAGAAAAAGTATTACTGGGGTATAATCTCAAAAATGACAGAATGATCTCTGATTCCAAAGCAAACCAATTAACATCACAGTCAATGCGATTTTGTGCTCCAACCACTAAAACCAAAGATGCCAAAAATGATCAGTTCCATGAAGACCTACAACATCTAGAAATAACACCAAAAAGATGCCACATTCATCAAAGGAGATTGTAATGATAAAGTAGGAAATCAAAAGGTAATTGAATTACCATTTGTTTGGCCTTGGAATACAAAATAAAGCAGGGAAGAAACTAATGGAATTTTGACTTGGTAGTGATAGATAACTTGGTGGTGATAGAAACATTCTTTTTCAAAAAAAAAGGCAACTCTACAAATATACATTATCAGACAGTCAACATCAAAATCAAATTGATTAAATATTTTGTAGACAAAGGCTGAAAAGCTCTATACAGTCAGGCGAAACACGATATGGAGCTCACTGTGGCTTACATCATGAGCTTCTTATTGCAAAATCCAGACATAAACTGAAGACTGTATAAGGAGGATGTTAATAAGAAACTTTTATAAATGTGAGGTGGAAGCAATAAATATATTTAAGGATTAGATCTGATAGGTAGATTGCCTAAAGAACTATGGACAGAGGTTTGCAATATTGTTGTTGTTGTGTTTTTCCTTTTTTCTTGAAAAGGACTATGACATCAGGGAAATGATGACATGACTTGGCATTGACTTTGATTTGAGTGAGGGAGGGTTATGCAAGGTCACCAGCCTCACTTTCTCCTCCACAGCCATCTGGTACAGTAGCATGATATTCATCAGGATGACTGAACATGGCCCAAGATGCATTAGGAGACCCTGGCAGATTCAGACTAAGGTCTTTTCAGGTTCTCACTTTGAGTGAGGTAACCCCCATTCAGTGAATAGGACTCTTTAAGAAGTTAATTGGGGATGGCCCCTTTAATCAAAAACTCAAAAAAAATCAAACTGGGAGGGAAAGACCCTCAGGGTTCCTTCACAAAAGAGACATAGTTACTATTTATTATTTACATTCACTCTATGCCAGGAGGGCAAGGGCCTATTGTTCAATCTATGAGTTCCAGAGTGAGTTGGGTTCAAGGCTTGGTTTTGACAAAGAAATCTAGTCAGTAAATGCAAAGTTAAGGAGGCAGCCTTCAGCCATCAAAATGTACCTTCCTTTGGGTAGAGCACTCTGAGGGGAGGAGAGGAGAAAAGAAGAGAGGGCAGGAGAGGAGAGGAGAAAGGAGGACAGGAGAGGAGAGGACAGGTTGTGTTTGTCCTTCATTCCAGAAGAGGACCATGGCAACAAGGAAATGATGACATGACTTGCAATTGGCTTTGATTTGAGTGAGGGAGGATGGGCAAGGTCACCAGCCTCATTTTCTCCTCCAGAGCCATCTGGATCCAGTGGCATGATATTCACCAGGATGACTGGAGATGGCCCAGGATGTGTTGGGACACCTTGCAATATTGTTCAGAAAGAAGCAACAACAACAACAAAAACAAATATTCCAGATAAAAAGAAGAGCAAGAAAGCAAAATGGTTGGTTGATGAAGCTATACAAGTAGCTAAAGGAAGTAGGAAAGTGACAGATAAAGGAAATAGGGAAAGATATTTCCAACTGAATGCAAAAAAAGAGATTAAGAAAAGGTGGTAAGACTATACAGAACTATATAAGAAAAATCTTTCCATCACTGATAATCACAATGCTGTGGTTACTGATCTAGAGGCAGGCATTCTAGAGAATGAAATCAATGAGTCTTTGGAAGAATTGCTAACAATAAGGCAAGTGGAAGTGACAGAATGCCAACTGAGCTATTTAAAATCCTAAAAGATAATACTGTTGAAGTGCTGCAATCAACATGCCAACAAATTGGAAAATTCAACAGTGGCCAATGGATTATAAAAGACAATTTGCTGCCCCAGGCCTAAAGAAAGGCAATGCAAAAGTATGTTCCAATTACCAAACAATTATGCTCATTTTACACACCAGCAAGATTTTACTTAGGATTCTGAAAGCTAGCCTTTGGCAATATGTTAACCAAAAATGACCCAAAAAAAAAAAAACAAAAAACATCCGGATGGTTTTCAAAGAGGCAAAGGAAATAGAGACCAAATTTCTAACATTTACTGGATTATAGAGAAAGCAAGGAAGTTCCACAAAAAATAAAAATGAAACAAAAAAATCTGCTTCTGTTTCATTTACTACACTAAAGCCTGTGGCTTAATGAATCACAACAAGCATGGATCTCAACAAATAGAGCAAGTCCTCAAAGAAATGGGAGTACCAGATCATCTTACTTGTTTCCTGGGGAACCTGTATGTGGGTGAAGAGGCAACAGTTAAAACCAAGCATTGCACAACTGATTGATTTAAGTTTGGAAAATGAGTACAAGGCTGTATATTTTCACCTTGTTTATTTAAATCACATGCAGAGTACATCATGTGAAATGCCAGACTGGATGAATCAAAAGTCTGAATAATGGTTAACAGGAGAAATATCAACAATCTCAGATATGCAGGTGATACCACTCTGATGGCAGAAAGCGAAGAAGAATTAAGAAACCGCTTTTTGAGGGGGAAAGAAGAGAGTCTATATGCTGACCTGAAGTTTAACTTGAAAAAGAAGACAACCTAAGATTATGACAGCTAGTCCCATCACTTCTTGGCATACAGAAGGAGAAGAAATGGAAATAGTGGTATATTTTATATTCTTGGATTTAAAAATCACTGGAGACAGCTGCTGTAGCCATGGAATTAAAAGATGGTTTTGACTTGGAAGGAAAGCTATGGAAAATCTGGACAGCATACTAAAAAGCAGAGGCATCGCCTTACCGACATATAGTCAAAGCTATGGTTTTTCCAGTAGCAATGTATAAAGGGAGAGTTGGACTATAAGGAAAACTGTGTGCCATAGAACTGACACCTTTGAATTGTGGTGCTACAGAAGATTTTTAAGTCTCTTGGACAGCGAGGAGAACAATTCAATTAATACTTACAGAAATTAATTCAGATTGTTCATCAGAAGGTCAGATACTGAAGCTGAAGTTTAAATACTTTGGCCATCCAATGACAACACCAGAATCATTGGAAAAGACACTTCTATTGGGAAAGAAGGAAGACAAAAGGCAAAGGGGATGGCAAAGGATGAGGTAGATAAATAGAGTCATGAAAGAAACAAACATGAGCTTTGACAAACTTTGTGAGATAGTGGAGGATATAAAGGCTTTGTGTGCTACATTCCATGGGGTCATGAAGAGCCAGACATGACTTAATTACTGAACAACAAAAGACAGTCAAGGATATGGTAATACACCCAGTTTATAGATGCCAACAGTGAGGCTAAGTGGCTTGAACCAGGGTCAGATAATTAATCACAGAGAAAATTCTTGATCTTAGGTCTACTGATCCTCTCAGTTTGGGTTTGTTCTAGGTTATTTCCCATTCTACTAGGAGAACAAGAACTAGTTAAAAGATTGTATGTTAGAGATTATAGAAGTAAAGTTGAAAGAAAGAGGATATCTCAAGCTGTGCTGTCACCTGAAACATTTCACCAAGTAAGATGGTGATCACATTGATTAACTGAAGTGTTGTTAAAAGGGAAAATGCTATTTTAAAAATATTTTTGCTCCTTCTTTCATTTCTTTTTATAATTTAAAATAAGTTTAATTTATTAATATGACTATATTAGAGAGTGGTTTTACATAAAAAAAAACCAATATTGAGTTTTTGAAATGACTATCTCTTGGTCTTCAGTAATCCATTCCTATAAAACCATCTTCATCATATTGACTTAGGTCTTGACTTTCTGATGAGGGAAACATATCATCTGGTAGATACCAGCACCAAATTGCAGTTATGTACCCTAAAATGTCACTCTAGCCCAAGAGAATTTATGACCAAGCACTAGTTTAACACTAGTATTAAAGATACGAACATCCCAGAAGACAAAAGTAATCCTCAGATACTGAGATAAAAAATTTAAAGTATGTAGACTAGTAAACAGTTTGCCAATTTTATTGAACTTTAATTAAACATCTTAATGCCCCTTCCAAAATTATGACACCATTAAGAAATATTTAATACACAATAACAAAATAAATTTTTTCACATTGTTTTTATTTAGGTGGCTGACAGGTTCTCTCAACCAATGATTCCATAAAACCATATCTATATCTGTATATATATATATATATATATATATATATATATATATATATATATATATATATATATAGACACACACATATATCTATCTATTACTTTACTTTTCTTTCACTTACATAAATCACCAATTAAATGGTAGCATGTTCTCTTTGAAAAGAGATAAATACATATGAGTATGTGTGTGTATATATGCATCTATCTATGTGTCTGTCTTCTACTTGAAATTAAAAACTAGATCCAAATGCAAATAACAATTGACAACAATGAGCTGAATTCCCATATTTGCATTTAGATAAAATACCTCCTCCATCTGGTGTGTTCCAATTAGCTCCAACTGACCTCAGATGCCAAGTGGTTACAGTTGAGGTAGAGTTGGACTCGGCTGTGAGTAACACTACATTAATTTGTTTTTTCATTTTGAATTTTCTTCTTGAAAGCATATGTTAAACTTCCTGTACCTTAAGAGAGAATCTGGTATGAAAGTTTAGCTCAGATCTGGCCTATGCTGCTGCTCCAGTTCCCTTTACAATGTCCTACCATTGTACCTTTTGTGAAATAGAAGGGAAGTAAAATACCAAGAAGAATGTGTCTGTTGACAGTTTATTCATTGAAAACCCTAAACAGTCTCTCAATGTTCCTTTTATCCTACCTCAATTTAGAACTGATAAAACATTATTGCTAAAGAAGTGTGGTGTTTATTTTTTAATCACTCATCTGTGCCTCTCAAATGGCTTTAGTCTGTGAAGAGGCAGCAAGCCAAAAACAAGCAGAGAAGCACTTGACTCACAGAGATAAACAAATGAGTCTGTGGTTATCAGAATATGCATGTGGTTGAATAAACACATAGAAAATGAAAAAGAAGAAAAATTAATATGGATGTGTATGTCATAATAGTACAGCTGAATAGGAGAACAAGTTTTTTTTTTTTACCCCCAGTTTACTGCAGCACAATGGAAAGAGTGTTCTGTTAGCAAAAGCACTTTTTTAGCTGACACTCTGCTCTTAGAAAAGAAAAGCTAAGCCATTTGTGAGTCAATGCTATTGTTGTGCTTGTAGTTTACTTAAACTAGCTCAGGTTCAGAAGAATGAAGTTTCAAAGGCCAGGCAAGCATAGATTCAGGAAAGGCTCAATGTTCTTTGATGGGCACTTGCCTCCTTTGAACAATGCCTTAAAATTTTCTACATATCCCATGTTCCCATAAGGATAAAAACTAAATCTCTAAAAGTTGTTCCCCAAAAGTTGAAGGTAATAAGATAGATGTGACCTGTATGTTATATTCCTAGAAATAGAAAGCATTCATCTGTATTGTCTCCAAAATAATAAAAGAATTATTTACTGAATACCACTCTCCTTCCAATAATAGCCCTCAATATAAAAGCACTAAGGTCTGAAACACCAAAGCACATTTTGGCTCAGCGCTTAGAGACGTTACCTTGGAGTCAGGAAAAACTGAGTTAATTATCATTTAAGATACTCATGTTCAGTGACCATCAACTTACTTCAGACTTACTAGACCTCTTTCAGTCTCGTTTTCTTCATCTATGAAATAGGTCCAAAAATGGCACCTACTTCAGAGGATTATAGTTCCCTGAAACAAGTTGTAACCAGAATGGCCTTTGTTTTCTTTGAGTGACTCAGCTTGCCTCATTGAGCCTCTGGACGCTGTGGCTTGCTCTTCCGGGGTAGGAAGTCCAGCGACCATGCCAGGAATCAGAACTTCCTGTGTGATGAGTCATGGGGCTGGCTGAGGGGAGGTGTTAGCTCCAGAGCCACACCCTATTGGGTGTTAACCTGGTCTACACTAGGGGGAGGGGCCAGCTCAAGAACCAATTGGCTCTGGTCATTCAGGTGGCACTTGATGATGTCAAAAACTCTATAAGTGGGGAGAGGACAGCTTGAAGAGCTCTCTTTCCTTTTCCGGTTGGTGTGGGAGCAAGCGCGGAGCGTGACTCTGGGCCAGCCCTTGCTCTCGGGCCAAGCCCAGATGTTGGTAACTATGAATTGTATTGGGTCTGTCTGTTGATATTTGTAATTTGTTTGTATTTTGGTTTTGAGGTTCAGGGTGCTGGTTTGTTTTCCCCTGAACTAAATTAATGTTTTGAACCTCAGTGTGCTGGTTTTTTCCCCTGAAGTAAGTCAATGAATCTGTATTTGGTCTGTCTCTTGATGCTTGTCTGTATGCTCCCCTGAACTAACTGAATGCTGGTGTTTTCCCCTGAACTAAATGAATGTTGTCTGTATGCTAACTGAATGCTGGATTACAGTAAGCTGGTCAACCCCTTCACCGTGATTTCCTTGTTTAAGCAGATAAAAAGAACCTGTGCTTTCCTGGCGTCCCATCAGCCTCCTGGGTCCCGGCAGCCTCCTGGGTCCCAGCAGCCTCCTGGGTGCTGGCAGCCCCCTGGGTGCCGGCTGTGGGAGGCGGGGATCTTACGCCCCCACCGAAGCTGCTACCTGGGTTGTTAATACACAAGTCCACTGTAATTTCCACTACATTATGCTACATACTCCATGTGGAATCTAACATTAAACTTGCATTATGATTTTCGACATGGGCACTATGGCTTAGCTTAGACACAAATTATATAAACACATGCATATACATGCATACATATGTACACACATTTGTGTGTATATGGCATAAAGTTTAATCCAGGTGTGTTATACATTAATATCTGTGCAGCAGCTTCTCTTAGAAAGTAAACAAGTATAGGAATTAGTCATTGGCACTGACTTGCAGTGATTTCCTCAGTCACTGAGCATCAACCTTAGGATGATGAAGTTTTGTTTAACTAAAGTGACATCAAGTACCAATGAATCACATGAACCCTTTAGACTCTGAGAATCTGGATTCAAACTCTGACTTGGCCATGTACTACCTGTAAAACCTTGGAGAAATCACTCAAATTTTGTGGGATTCACTTTCCTTATTTCTAATAAGCGGGAGATTGGATAATATGACCTCTAATGCCCACCCACTCTCCAGACCTACAATGCTTTCCAATACTAATAGCTAAGTTTAAAAGGTGCTTTACAAATATTATCTTGTTTGAACTTTAAAACAACCCTGGGAAGTATTTATTATTATTATCCTTTCTCTGCTAACTGAGACAAAAAGAGGTTACATCACTTGTGCACAGTTATACAAATATTAATTAATGTCTGTTATGAAATTTGAGCCCAGGTTATTCTTGACCACAGATACAACATTTTTATTCACCATAGCAGGGGTGGGAACCTGTGACCTTGAGGCCACATGTAGCCTTCTAGGTCCTTGGATGCAGCCTTTTCACTGAGTCCAAGTTTTACAGAGCAGATCCTTTTAGTAAGGGTATTTGCTCTGTGAGCTTTGGACTCAGTCAAAGGGCTACTTTTGAGGATTGAGAGAGCCTTCTGTGACCTTGATGCTGTAGGTTCTGCACCCCTGCACTGCACCATCTGGCTCACTAGAAAAACGTCTGTGAAGTTGGCTTAAGCAAAAAAAAAGTGGTGTTAGTAGCCAAGTATAGATAGATCGATAAATAGATAGATATATAGACATAGATCTATGTATACTGTAACTAATTTACATATTAGTTATATAAATTAGTAATCATTAAAAATTGTGTTATATTTGTATAAAATATAACTAATTAACAATCAGAAGTATATAATTATGTAATGTAATATAACATAAAATAATATTATATTATGTTATATTAGCTCTAACATAATATTAATAATAGTAACATTAAAATATATTTTATATTTATATTTCCTGGGAACTGCACAATAACATTGTGAGGTAGACAAAATAAGACATTTCTAATTCTGCTTTTTTAAATACAGATAAAATGAGGACCAGAGATGCAGAGCTAAGAAGTGTTGGAAGTCTATCTGCCAAGTCAAACCCAGGGCCTATATGAACATAATTATGAAACATGTTTCACATAAATCAAGTCAGATCTAAATAAATAGAAAAATATCAGTTGCTCATGGTTAGGCCGAGCTAATATAATAAAAATGACAATTTTACCTAAATTAATCTATCTACCAATTGAACTACCAAAAAATTATTTTACTGAGCTGGACAAAATAATAACAAAATTCATCTGGAAAAACAAGAGGTCTAGAATATCTAGGGTATTAATGAAAAGAAATGCTAGAGAAGGTGGCCTAACCATACCAAATATTAAACTGTACTACAGAGCAGCAGTCATCAAAACTACCTGGTACTGGCTAAGAAACAGAGGTGTGGATCAGTGGAATAGGATAGGTACACAATATGGACAAGTCAACAACTATAGCAATCTACTCTTTGATAAATCCAAAGAATCAAGCTTCTGGGCTAATAATTCACTATTGCACAAAAGCTGTTAGGAAAATTGGAAAATGGTAGGGAAGAAACTGGGCATACACCAATACCTTACACCATATACCAAAATAAAGTCAAAATGGGTTCATGATTTAGGAGTAAAGACTGATATTATATGTAATTTGGGAGAGCAAGAAATAGTTTCCTTATCAGATTTATGGAAAAGAAAATAATTCATGACCCAACAAGAGATAGAGAGCATTACAAAATGCAAAATGGATAATTTTGATTATGTTTAATTGAAATGTTTTTGTACAAAAAAAGCCAATGCAACAAGAATTAGGAGGGAAGCAGAAAATTGGGAGAAGGTCTTTGCAACTAGTGTCTCTGATAGGGGCCTCATTTCTGAAATATGCAGGGAACTGAGCCAAGTGTATGGGAGTGCAAGCCATTCCCCAGTTGAGAAATGGTTGGAGGATATGAACAGGCAGTTTTCAGAGGAAGAAATTAAAGCTATATATAGGCATATGAAAAAATGCTCTAAATCACTACTGATTAGAGAAATGCAAATCAAGGCAACTCTTGGATACAACATCTCTCCTGTCAGATTGGCTAAAGCAACAAAACAGGAAAATGATAAATGCTGGAGAGGATGTGGGAAAATTGGAAGATTGTTGCGTTGCTGGTGGAGTTGTGAGATGATCCAGCCATTTTGGAGAGTAATTTGGAACTACGCCCAAAGGGCCATAAAGATGTTCATGCCCTTTGGCCCAGCAATACTGCTTCTGGGGTTGTGTCCCAAAGAAAGCACATGGGTGGGAAAAGGACCCATATGTACAAAGATATTTATGGTGGCTCTTTTTGTGGTAGCCAGCAGTTGGAAATCAAGGGGATGCTCATCAATTGGGGAGTGGCTGAACAAGCTGTGGTATATGAAGGTAATGGAGTGCTGTTGTGCCATAAGAAATGAGGATGATACGAACTTCACAACAACCTGGAAAAACCTACACAACATAATGCTGAGTGAGTGGAGCAGAGTGAGGAGAACATTATACACAACCACAGATATATGGATTCTGTGAGGACCAACCCTGACAGACTTCCCTCTTCTCAGCAACACAAGGTGCAAGGACAACTCCAAAGGACTCAGGATGGAGAATGCTATCTACATCCAGAGAAAGAACTATGAAGTTTGAATGCAGATTGAGGCACACTTCATGCTCCCTCCCCCCCCCCTTTTTTCCCTTGTCTTTTGTTTTTGTTTTTGGGGTTTTTTTTGGTTCTGTTTCTTCTTTCTCATGATTCATTCCATTGGTCATAATTCTTCTCCACAACTTGACTAGTGTATAAATTAATTCAATGCGAAGTTATACATGGTAGTTATATGAGATTCCATGCTGTCTTGGGGAGGGAGGAAGAAGGGAGGGGAGAAAATCTGGAACTCAAAATTATGTAGAACCGTGTGTTGCAAACTAAAAATAAAAATAAAAAAAAGAAGTGTTGGAAGTGGAATTTGTGTCCAAGTCTTACTGATTTAGAGATGAAGAAAAAGCATGGTTTCTAGGCATAGGTAAATGGCCTAAGGGGGAAAAGTTGGCTTCTACTGCTTTCTATCCACTCCCACAGGGGAGAGGAGTGGTTCAGTGGAAATAACAAACAAAAAACATGAGTTCAAATTCTGTATCTGCTGTTTACTACCTGTGTGACCTTAATTTAGTCATAATGACTCTGAGCCCCGATTTCCTTATGTGTAAAATGTAGGGTCTGGATAATGACCTTTACAATTCATTGTAGCTACAGATAATGAACTTATACTTCTAAGAGCAACACCCTATCTACTATTAATCTATTATCTAACATTTGTGGACCTACTGTGTGCCAAGTACTGGGGAAACAAATTCAAAAGTGAAATATTTCTGCTCTCAAAGAGTTCACATTCTAGCAAGCAAGGCAACATGTAACACACACATACACACACACACACACGCACACACCCACACATGCACACACATACACACTAGAAAATAAATCTGGGGCAGGGCAAGAGGAAATCTGCTACAGAAGTAGAGTACTATCAATTAGGAGGATCAGAAAAATTACTTTATAGGAGATAGTATTTTACCTTTCTCAAAGACTTGTAAGGGAATCTATGGGATAGAGAAAAATGGGACACTACTTGTGAAGGAACAGAATGTTGAGGGAAGCAAAAAGTTTTCATTAAACTGAATAGGTCGTTTGGGGACAGGTTGTAAAAGGTTTTGAAACCCCTAAGGAAAATCTTATAATTTATCCTGAAGACAATAGGTAATGACTCGTAGTATGCATCTCGAGTAGGGGAATAAAATGGTCAAATCTATGTTTAAGGAAAATTACTTTTGCCACTCTATTGGATTAAAATTGGGAGAAACTTGAGATGTGAATACCAATTATTAGTCCAGATAAAAGGCAATGAGTGCTCCTCCAGAAGTAGTGACCATTTGGGTGGAGGTAGTCAACTAGCATTTATTATCTCCCTACTATGGGCCGGGAAGTAGACTCAACTCTAGAACATAAAGAGGAGGGAGCATATTCAAGAAATGTTTTGGAAATGAAAAACAAAAAAATCAAAACAAAACAAAATTTGGCTACTAGTTTGGTAGGCCTATTAAGGGAGAGTGAGGCTTTGACTATTGGAAGACAGGTAAATTTGGGAGGTAAAGATAAAAAGCTCTGTTTTAAATATGTAAAATTTGACATGTCAATGAGCCATCTAGTTTGTTATGTCCAGTAGGCAATTAGTGAAAAGAAAATAAAGGGTTTTTTATGTAAACATCCTTGGCACAGTCAAATGATTTGACCTCAGATATTTTTATCAATGGGAATAACACTAATTAAGGTGCATTACCATTTACTTTGCCACTGTACACTAAACACTGCAGACCTTTCCATCTGAATTTCAGTGAAAGCTGGTATATATTGCCTGTTCTTATAAATATGCAGTCTCCTTTAGAATAGAGCCTATTTTCCTTTTCTTTATATGCCCATTTCTTAGTTATATGTTTTACACACAGAAAGTACTGAAGATATTCTTTTTCCTTCATATGTGCATTTACTCTTTCATTTCCCCTTTGGGGTCTTATAGAAATGAATGTTTTGGGACAAACATATTAAGGTATTTTGTGCTCCGGGTCAAGTTAATTTTATTTGCTGGCATTTTCATATAGAGTTGAACTACTCAAAGCTTCAATCTACTTTCAAAGTATGGAATGGTTCATTTACCTCTGAAAAGGCCTCACCTTTGCATTTCATTTTCTCTGGTTTTGCCTTTTTCAACTTTCCACTTTGACAAATTCTAAATGGGGTACACCTTTACTTACACAGAGAAAGATTTATCATATTACATAATTCCAAGTCCTTTCTTTCCTTCCTTAAAAAGAAAAAGAAACACTTCCTGAGGTACATAAGGACTGCAATATGAATTAATGGATGGGAAATATGTAGCTGTCAGAAAAATATACTGTATCTGGGCATTGACCTGTCTAAATAAACCTGACCAAGTTAAGAAGGAACAAAGGAAAGGGAAAGAAAACAAATTAGCAATAGTTAAATGAAACTAGTGTTCAAGAAGAATGTGAAATGTGTTGAGTCATAGTGGAATGCCTTTGTTTTATATTGCAGAGAAAAGGATGAATTCAAATTGATGGGAACAGACAATTAATTCTGGATTAGCTTGGAATAGATAGAGATAGATAGATAGATAGATAGATAGATACATACATACATACATACATACATAATACAGACATACAGACATACATGCACACATGCATACATACACACATACATACATGCATATAGTTATTCATATTCTTTGGGTTACATAATACTTTTCAAAATTCTATAAATTGTGGTATTGTGGATAGAAAGCCAACTTCAAAGTCAATAAGATCTTTTTTCCCTTCCTATATTTTTCTCTCGCCCTGGCCATGACACTTGATCAGTGCCTCAGAGAGGAGTTCTTAACCTTTTTGCATGTGTCATTGATCCATTAAGCAATCTAGTGAAACTTATAGACATCTTCTCTGAATAACATTTTAAAAAGTTATAATTCAAGGAAAAGTGAAATTACAGTTAAAGGTTGGACAAATACTATGGGCATGCGTGCGTGCGCACACACACACGCACACACACATACACACAAACTCTAGATAGATAAACAGATAGAAAGATAGACATATATGTAAGCATTACCATTATATGTGTGGTGTATATGTATGTGTGTGTGAAATTTAGACTATGATGGGGACTATGGTGACTGTGAATTGGTAATATTATATATATATATACATACACATATGTATACACACACACACGCGCGTCCACACACACACACACACATATTCCCATCCATAATAAATAGACATGAGGTTTATCCACCGATTTCTTAGACCCAAGCTTATGCAATTGCTCTAGGGTCACAAATTACAAAACAATTGCCAATCTGTATTAGTGAATCCATTTTAGTTATTATGACTTTGATATACAAATGACATCACAGATGTAGATTAGAAAATAGAAATCTGTAGCATCGTGATAATTTAAAATTAACTACTTTCCTGAATAATATTGTGCATATGAATCAGAAAGAATAATTTTATTTTGATTTCTGTTTATCATTTTATTTTTTTCAGAGCCTATATTTTCCCAAATGTAAACTTCTAGTTGTCTCCTAGGAATTTTGAATATATCTACAAACTAAAGCATATGGCTTCATTTGAGAATAAAGCCCTTTAAAATAAATAGCTATCATTTGAGACATTGGCCCCTTTTAAGGAAATTGTTTCTAATGATATTTGAAAAACACTGGATGCATAACCACTGTAAAATAGGGCAATTCAAAAATCATCCCATTTCTGAGTAGTTAATACACCCACATTGAAAAGATTCTTCAATTATTATTTATCAATTATCATAACAAAAGTAAATCAAAATAAGAAAATTTGCCATGTCAATGATAATTACAGAAAAGTTATCTTTGAATAATATTTGATTAGTGATAGATACTTTAAAAGTCTAAGAGAAGAATTAATCTGTGAGAAATACAGAAAGTATTGACTTTTGCACAGCTTGGGGAGGAATTTCTAGAAAAATATTTGCTCAAAAATTTAAAAAGACATACTACTGGCTCAGATATGTTTTTGGTTATCTCAGGTAGAAACTGAGATATTATTTTTCATATCAATGTCATATTCAGAACTCAGAGGAAAAATGAATCCTTAGTAGCATCCTCCATGCTTGAAGAAAGCAATCATATTCATCCCTATTCATTCACTTCTCTTCTCCATGTTACATATACCTATTTGCTTGAACTGACCCTCATAATCCATGAACTCAACATCTTTCATCCACCTGTGGATAATTTTTAGTTTAACAAAGACTTTTATTAAATATGATGCCAGAAACTGAAGAACATTTATTCTGCATAAGAAATTGTTCATTTAAGTGCAATGAATGCTGATTAAGCACCTATTATTTGGAAGCCACTACCTGAAGGAGGTAGAAAGAAAAAAAAAGATACAAAGTTTAGACAAGACATGGTCCAACTCTTCCCAAGGTTTGAATTTACAGTTCAAGAAGCCTAGAAGTTATTGATGGAATAAATTTATAACTTGTATAGGTACATGTAGTTACCATCCTGCTTTCTACTTCTGACTATACAAAATATTAAATTCTGAGAATAAAGCCGATTTTATTGCAATGCTTTTTAACTCAATGTTAACTTAGTTCTTCCATGGAATTCTGGACTCAATGATTTGGATAACCGTAATATTGTTACTTATGTTTTCCATAAGTCCTTAATAGAGGCCCTACCCAATGTGCTACAGGCCTTCCTCTGAATTTTTTACTATCTCATGGTTAGCTGTGCCACACTCAGACTATTCAACTGTGTCATCTCTCACTCTCACTACATAATCAGCTATCTTCCTTTTGTAATAAATAAATTCTCTTTCTTTCATGCTAATAGTTCTATTATACTTCAATCTACTTATTCTTGGTATATATCTTTCCCTTAATAAGAACTGACATTTACGAAACCTTTTTCATACGTTATCTCCATCATTCATCACAGCAATTCAGTGAAGACATGTACTGGCAAAATTTTTTATGGGGAGGACATATTTCATCAGTATGCAGAATTTCCAGTGCAGTCTAGCCTTATATGGTGTCTTCCTTGGCTCCTTATTTTCAATCGTTCCATATATAAAACAGGTTGTTAAATCTTGTCATTTTTAATTTCATAAAATATATATATATATATATATATACACACATATATATACATATATATACATTCATATGCATATGCACGCACACACACACACGCACACACACATATATATATGTGTGTGTGTGTATATATATATATAGCTGACTTTCTACTTCCACAGCCAGCATTCTCATACAGGTACACATTGCCTCTCACCTAGAATATTGCACTAGCTTTTTAATTGGGTTTGCTCCATAGAATTTCTCCCCATTTCTCATGTGAATAGTCGATTCTTCCTCTCATCTGCCAGAGTGATTTTCTTTTCTTTTCTTTTTTTAAAACAAAATCACAACTTAATTACTGTCATTTAAAAAAAACACAGCAAATGAGAGTTTTATAAAATGGTGTTGTCTTAAGTCCATTTTCTGTGCTCCAGTGACAATCATGGTCAAATACTTCCTTTAGTTAGTGAGTAAGGATGAAATTACACATAATGCAGTTGTTTCCTGAAACAGTCTTTTCAATAAAGTGTCATCCAACCCTTTGTCCCATCTCAAAGGAATAATAGGTGTCCTGATGGTTAAGAAAAGAATACTACTATGTGATTACAAGCCTGTTTCTCCCTCCTTCACCTCTTTTAAATTATTTTTTATTTTAGTTTACAATATTCAGCTCCACATCATTCCGAGTTCCAGATTTTCTTCCCCCCCACCCCCTCCCTCCCAAAGACATCATGGAATCCAATATATCCTCTACATATAACTTCACATTGAAACCATTTACACAATAGTCAGGTTGTAAAGAAGAACCAGGAGCAATGGAATGAAACATGAGAAAGAAGAAACAAAACCAAAAAAATAAAAAAAACGAAAAATAGAAAAAAAAAACAAAGGAAAAAAAGAAAAGGAGAGCAAACAGTGCACCTCAACCTGCATTCAGTCTCTGTAATTCTTTCTCTGGATGTAGATATCTCTCTCCATCACGAGTCCTTTGGAGATGTCTTTGAATCTCATTTTGCTGAGAAGAGCAAAGTCTATCAGGGTAAGTCTTCACAGAATCCATATATCTGTGGTTGTGTAGAGTGTTCTCCTGGTTCTGCTCCACTCACTCAGCATTATATTGTGTAGTTTTTTCCAGGTTATTATGAAGTCGTTATCTTCCCCATTTCTTGTAGCACAATGGTAAGCCATTACATTCATATTCCACAACCTGTTCAGCCATTCCCCAATTGATGAGCATCCCCTTGATTTCCAATTCTTTGCTACTACAAAAAGAGCCACTGTAAATATTTTTGTACATAGGGGTCCTTTTCCCACTTGTGTGATCTCTTTGTGATACAACCCTATAAGTGGTATTGCTGGATCAAAGGGTATGAACATTTTTATACCCTTTGGGCATAGTTCCAAATTGCTCTCCAAAATGGTTGGATCAGTTCACAACTCCACCAGCAATGTAATAGTATTTCAATTTTCCCACATCCTCTCCAGCATTTATCATTTTCCTGTTTTGTCATTTTAGCCAATCTGACAGGAGAGTCATAGTAAATATGAGTTATTTTGATTTGCATATCTCTAATCAGTAGTGATTTAGAGCATTTTCTCATACGCCTATAGATGTCTTTAATTTCTTCCTCTGAAAATTGTGTATTCATATCCTTTTACCATTTCTCAATTGGGGAATGACTTTTATTCCTATAAATTTGGCTCTATTCCCTGTATATTTTAGCAATGAGGCCTTTATCAGAGCTACTAGTTGTAAAGATTTTCTACTTCCCTCCTAATATTTGTTGCATTGGCTATTTTCATACAGGAGGTAGAGGTGCTTCCTGAAGCTGCCCTGTCACTGGTGTCAATTTAACATAATGAAAATTATCCATTTTACATTTTGTAATGCTTTCTGTCCCTTGTTGTGTCATGAATTCTCTGCTTTTCCAAAAATCTGATAGGTAAACTATTCTGCGCTCTCCCAGATTGCTTATAGTATCAGCCTTTATATCTATATAGCCTTTATTTTGGTTTATGGTGTAAGATATTGGTCTATGCCCAGTTTCTGATCTACTATTTTCCAATTTTCCCAGCAATTTTTGAGAAGTAGTGAATTCTTAGTCCAGAAGCTTGATTCTTTGGGTTTATCAAAGAGTAGATTGCTATAGTTGTTCACTACTGTGTCTTGTGTACCTAATGTATTCCACTGATCCATGACTCTGATTCGTAGCCAGAACCAGGTAGTTTTGATGACATTTGCTTTATAGTACAGTTTAATATCTAGTGTGGCTAGGCCACCTTCCCTAGCATTCCTTTTCATTAGTTCCCTAGATATTCTGGAACTTTTGTTCTTCCAGATGGATTTTGTAATTACTTTACTGAGACCTATAAAATAATTTTTGGTAGTTAAATTGGTATGGTGCTGAATAAATAAATTAATTTAGGTAAAATTGTCGTTTTTATTATATTAGCTCAGCCTAACAATGAGCAAGTAATATTCTTCCATTTATTTAGATCTGACTTTATTCATGTGAAAAGTGTTTCATAATTATGTTCATATAGGCCCTGGGTTTGTCATGGCAGATAGACTCCCAAATATTTTATAGTGTCTACAGCAACTTTAAATGGAATTTCTCTTTCTATCTCTTGCTGTTGGGCTTTGTTAGTAATGTATAGGAATGGTGAGCATTTATGTGGGTTTATTTTATATCCTGCAACTTTGCTACAGTTGTTTATTATTTCAAGTAGTTTTTTGCTTGATTCTATAGGGTCCTCTAAGTAAATCATTATATCATCTGCAAAAAGTAATAATTTAGTTTCTCCTTTGCCTATTCTAGTTCCTTCAATTTCTTTTTCTTCTCTTATTGCTACAACTAACATTTTTAGTACCAAATTGAATAGTAGGGGTGATAATGGACATCCTTGTTTCAACCCTGATCTTATTGGGAATACATCTAGCTTATCCTCATATCAAATAATGCTTGATGATGGTTTTAGGTAGATGCTATTTATAATTTTAAGGAAGGCTCCATTTACTCCTACGTGTTTTTAATAGGAATGGGTCTTGTATTTTGTCAAAAGCTTTTTCTTCATGTATTGAAATGATCAAATGGTTTCTGCTGATTTTGTTGTTGATATGATCAATTATGCTGATAGTTTTCCTAATACTGAACCAGCCTTGCATTCCTCGAATAAATCCTACCTTGTGGAAGTATATTATTATCATGGTAAATTGCTGAAATCTTTTTACTAATATTTTATTTAAAATTTTCGCATCAATATTCATTAGGGAAACTGGTCTATAATTTTCTTTCTCTGTTTTGACTCTTCCTGGTTTTCATATTAGTACAATATTTGTGTCATAAAAAGAATTTGGTAGGACTCCTTCTTCACCTATTTTCCCAAATAGTATATAAAGTGTAGCAATTAATTATTGTTGAAATGTTTGATAAAATTCACATGTAAAATAATCTGGCCCTAGAGATTTTTCCTAGGGAGCTCATTGATGGCTTGCTCAATTTCTTTTTCTGAGATGGGTTTATTTAGGAATTTTACATCCTCTTCTGTTAACCTGTGCAATTTATGTTTTTGCAGATATTCATCCATATCCCTAAGGTTGTCGAATTTATGGGTGTGCAATCGGGCAAAATAATCCCTAATTATTGTTTTCCTTTCCTCTATATTGGAGGTTAATTCAGCCTTTTTTATTTTTGATGCTAATAATTTTACTTCCTTCTTTCTTTTTTTAATCAAATTGACCAAAGTTTTATCAATTGTATTGTTTTTTTTTTCATAAAACCAGCTCTTGGTTTAATTTATTAATTCAATAGTTTTCTTGATTTCAATTTTACTAATCTCTCCTTTGATTTTCAGTGTTTCTAATTTGGCATTTAATTAGGGATTTTCAATTTGCTTTTTTTTTCTAGATTTTTCAGCTGCATGCCCATTTCATTGATCTCCTTTTTCTCTATTTTATTCATGTAAGCATTTAGAGATATAAAACTTCCCTGAAGAACTGCTTTTGCTTCATCCCATAAGTTTTGGTGTGTTGTCTCATTACTGTCATTGTCTTGAATGATGTTATTAATTGTGTCTATGATTTGTTCTTTGGCCCACTCATTCTTTAGAACTAGATTATTTAGTTTCCAATTAATTTTTAGCTTATTTTTCCACTGTTAATTTTTAAAAATAATTTTGATTGCATCATGATCTGAAAAAGATGCTTTGACTACCTCTGCCTTTCTGCACTGAAATGTGAGGTTTTTATATCCTATTACATGGCCAATTTTTGAGTATGTGCCATGTACTGCTGAGAAGAAAGTATATTCCATTTTATCCCCATTCAGTTTTCTCCAGAGGTCTATCATATCTGCCTTTTCTGAAATTCTGTTCACCTCATTAACTTCTTTCTTATTTATTTTGAGGTTGAATTTATCAAGTTCAGAGAAGGGGAGGTTGAGGTCTCCCATTATTATAGTTTTGGTGTCTATTTCTTCTTGTAACTCCCATAACCTCTCCTCTAGGAATTTGCATGCCATACCACTTGGTACATATATGTAAAATAATGACCTTGCTTCATTATTTATGACACTTTTTAGCAGGATGTAATGTCCTTCCTTATGTCTTTTAATGAGATCTTTGCTTTTGTTTTGTCTGAGATTAGCATTGCTACACCTCCTTTGTTTTTTACTTTAGCTGAAGCACAATATATTCTACTCCAGCTTTTTACCTTTACCCTGTGTGTATCCCCTTGTTTCAAATGTGTTTCTTGTAAACAGCATATTATAGGATTATGGTTTTTAATCCATTATGCTATCCACTTTCACTTTATGGGAGAGTTCATCCCATTCACATTCACAGTTATAATTACTGTCTGTGTCTTTTTCTCCATCCTATTTCCCCTCTGTTTATGCTTTTATTTCTCCCTTTCCCCTTACTCTTTTCAATAGAGATTTGCTTTTGTGTGCTGCCTTCCTCAGTTTAGCCTCCCTCTTGATTCCCCTCCCTTATCTTATTGTTTGCTCCTTGCTACTTCTTCCCTCCCTTCGGACCACCCCCCTCCCTTTTTTCCCCCTTTCTCATCCTACTTCCTGTAGGACTAGTTAGATTTCTACACTTATCAGGGTATGTTATTCCCTTCTTGAGCCAAATCCAATGAGAGTAAAGCTCAGATACTGCTCTTCTCCCTCCCTTCTTTCCCTCTACTACCATATGTTTTTGTGCCCCTTCATGTGGTGTAATTTACCAATTTCTACTACCTCCTTACCTCTTCTCCCAGAAGCAGTCCTTCATGTCTTTCAATTATATTTTTTATCATTATATTGGTTATTTTATACTGATATCCACAGTCTATAAATATCCCTTTCAAATGTCATAAGGATACTATTCTCAAGATTGACAAATATATGTATATATATATATATATATATATATATATATATATAAAACATAAATAAAACAAAATATTCCTATATAAAGTTTCAACTAATTAGCTTTATTGATTAACTAGGGTTTTTTCCCCCTGTTTACCTTTTTAGGTCTCTCTTGAGTTTTGTATTTGGACATCAAATTTTCCATTGAGATCTTGCCTTTCCATCATTGAATGTCCATCTCCTTGCCTCTAAAGTTATGCTCAATTTTGTGGGTGATCCTTGGTTGTAGTCCAAGCTCCTTTGCCTTTCAAATATCATATTCCAATTTCTCCTGTCATTTAATGTAGAAGCTGAAAGATCCTGCATGATCCTGACAGTAGTTCCATGATACTTGAATTGTTTCTTTCTTGCTGCTTGCAGTATTTTCTCCTTGACCTCATAGTTCTGCAATTTAGCTATAGTATTTCTTGGAATTTTCAATTCGGGATCTTTTTCAGGGGGCAATCGATGGATTCTTTTGATGACAATTTTACCTTCTGTTTCTAGGACCTCTAGGGAATTTTCCTTAAGGATTTCTTGGAAGATACTGTCCAGGCTCTTTTTTCATCATAGCTTTCAGGTAGACCAATAATTCTTAGATTGTCTCTCATGGATCTATTTTCCAGGTCAGTTTTTTTTTTTTATTCCAGTCAGATATTGTGCATTTTCTTCTATTTTTTCATTTTTTAGATTGTTTTTGAGTGATTCTTGATGTCTCATAGAGTCATTAGCTTCTACTTGCCCAATTCTAATTTTTAATGTTTTGTTTTCTTCCTTTATCTTCTCTCTCTCCTTTTCCATTTGGTTCATTTTACTTTTCAATGAGATATTTTCTCCATTTGTATTCTGATTTTCCTTAACCAATTCATGGATTTTACCTTTTAAAGTTTTGTTTTCCTCATTGAACTTTTTTTTTCCATTTTTTTCCATTTTTTTCTTTTACCTCCTTAATTTGGTTTTTAAAATCCTCCTTGAGTTCTTCCATGAATGCTTTTTGTCTAGTGACCAGTTCACTTTCCCTTTTGAGGTTTCAGAGAGTGAGGATTTAGTGTCCATGCTGTCCTCTTCTGAATTGGTATTTTGATCTTCTCTGTCTCCATAATATGAATCAATCATCTTTGAAAGCTTCTTACTATTCTTTTTCATGGTGTTTTTTTTTCTCCTGTTTTCTGAAGTGGATCTCTGCTTCTGGGGCTCATGGGGCTCTGTCCCAAGTTTCTTTTGTTAGGTTCCAGCTTTATGGACTGTGGCCTCTGGTTTCCTGAAGTGTGAGGGAGGGGCGGTCTGGTTGCTGGGAGTCTCCTCTTCACCAGTATTGTTCTACAGCATGGGTGGTCTCAGATCTTGTCTGTGCTGGTGTCTGCCATGTCCCCTGGCTGTGCAAATCCATGTCTGATATCCTGGTATTGACATTTGTTCACTCCACCCCCTGCAGCTCAGTTACTCTCCTTGTTCTGCTGAGGTGAGGGTGGCTGGGATCCCACTCTTCCTGTATTAGTTTCCATCTGCCACCACAGGAAGGGCCCTCTCCTCCACTTCTTTCACTACTGAAGCCCCCCTTCTGGCTCCTCTGTTCCTCCTGGGGTATTATTCTCTTCTTTCATCAAGGGAGGGATAAAAGCCATTTTACCTGAATATCATGGATCCCGGAAGTTCAAGAAAGTGAGTTTCAAACTTTAGACCGTGGGTTGGAGGCCTCTGGGTTAGCTGCTCCAGTGGCCACAGGGTCTGCACTCCAACAGACTCCTGTCCTGGAGCTGAGAGGCCTGGGGCTCAACTGCTGCCGTAGTCAGTAATTCTGCCCTGGGCCTGTTCCTGCTCTGTGTTTCACTCACCCACCCAATGTTCCCCCTGACCTGTGAGTTGGCTGGATTCCTCTGCTGTTCCAGGTTGGTTTGGTCTGGTTCCATGTGTCTGGTGCTCCTACCCCTCTCAGTCTACCAGTGGCTTCTAACTCTCTCAAATCTGCTTAGATTCACATTTTTAGATGTATCTAACAGAATTTGTGAGATAGCTCAGGTCGTTCCTTCCTTTCACAGCATCATCTTGTCTCTGCCCCACCAGAGTGATTTTCCTGTTGTTCAAATGTGACTAGATTACTTCCCTACTCAATAAACTTAGAAGGCTACCTGTTAACCAAAGGAACAAATATAAAAATCCTCTATTTGGAACTGAAGACCCTTTACACCTTGTCCCTTTCCTGCCATCCTAATTTTTCTGCATTTTACTTCCTCAAACCCATGTTAAGTTCTAGTTACAGTGGAATACCTGTGAAACTCCCTCTCCTGACACTGTTCCTTTGCACTAGCTCCCCCTCCTCCATGGTAGAAATGGTCTCCCTCCTTATCCCTGTCTCTTAGCTTCCCTTGCTTCCTTCAAGAATCCCTTGCAGGAGCTCTTTCTCCACTCTTCCGCTCTATGCCTTCCCTCTGATATGACCTACCATTTATTGTGTACTTCCTACTTATTTACAAGTTGACTCACTTTACAATGTGAGCTCTTTGAAATAGACATAAAAATAAATGCTCTCAAAAAAACTAACATTGTAGGAAATGCACCACAAAGTCTATCTGGAAAATATGGGTGGAGAAGCAGGGTAAAAATGGTTTATGTTGTGGAAAGATTACCGTAAAGGAGATAGAGGAGAAGCCCAGAAAAGAAGTAGATTGTGAGTGAAATGAGCATCTTTAGGCTCCTTGTGATCTGTTTGTTTAAGCTATCAGTTAATCAGGAAAGTGGCCTTCAAGGTATAGGCATCTTCAGCCAGGAAGGCTTCAGGTAAAGAGTTGGATAGCAAGTTAGAAGATGGATTTCAACCTTGAAATTTTTTATACAATGAGCATTTTCCCCTTTCATTTAACCCTAGAATATATCGCAGTCCCTGGCACACGGCAAACACTTGATAAATGGTTATTCATCGGATGGATGACAACATAGACCACTTTAAGGAAAAGCATACAAGGAGAGATCCATAAAAAAATTAAAAAGTTGAAAACCAAGATTTCACTTTATTTAGGGGTGAGGCTGCAATTCATGAAAGATGGATACAGCTTCTGAGCTGGATACTTAAAGGTTTGAGGAGGTGGAGATGGAGGAGTGTGTTCTAGGAATAGAAGAGAGGCAATATAAATGTATGTAATTAAGAAAGAGTAGGATAACATCAGGGAAATGAATAATGTATTTCAAAAACTGTGAAGGTTTTCTTTGTATATACTTTAGTATGGTCAGAATGTACTCAGGGTGATGTGCATAGAAGGAAGAGTCTATCTTGACTAGAACAAGGGCATTGAGTAAGAAAGTGGTGGAATTGATTAAGAAAGTAGAAGAAATGAGTGAAATAGGCAAGAATATTTTATGTTACAGATCATTCTGTCCAGAAGTAAAAAGAAACTACATAGATTAAATTAAATTGTCACTTTTGTCTCTTGAAAATTAGATTTTTTTCCTGAGAGAGAGAGAGAGAGAGAGAGAGAAATTCTAGGAGCAGACAGAATGACACGGTCTCACATACAATTTCATATTAAAACTAAGTTGCCAAAGGCAATGTGAGCAAAATTTCTCCCACCTCTTCACCAGCTGTCTGAAGAGTAGAATTATTTTTAAAGCAGTCAATTCATCTGGCATTTCATGAAATCACAATTATAAACAGTAATACATACTCTAGATAGATGTTTCATAAAAATTAGGCTTAAAAACTGATCCTGAGATTGCTTCTGTTGACTACATTTTACTCTGCTACAAAAAAGAATTGAAAAAGAGCAGAATGGGTAAAATTTTAAGTGGGTGTTACAGGACCCTCACCTATATGACCTTTCCAGAGCTGGGCTGGAGCCAAATCAAACCAGCTCTTGAAAGCTGATTGTTAACTTTTCAGTGTGATCATCAACAAATGCTACAAATCAAGCCATCATTTATTATTTTTTTATTATTTAGATTTAAGAAAGTGATGCAGAAAATGAGGATAATGCAGATTAAACTTAAAAATGTATTGTGCAGGCATTTGTTTCAGATTGCCAGTCGGTAATTATTTACCAGAACATGTATGCTTCTTGTATCCATAAGTCAGCTACTTCTAAAGCAGGAAGGGATTCTAGTCCCCTTGTCTTTTCCCTTCAACTTCACCTCCATTTGCTCAGTCTCCTTTTGCAATCTTATTTCAACTTCATTTTCAGAGAGAACTTGACAAGTGTGTAAGTGGAAGTGTTCTTGATGCCAAAAAAAATTACCTATATGTGCATGGACTTGAATATGAGATGAGTGGATCACACTAGATGGATTGCTTAGTCTGGTTAATCACCACTATCAACAATAATAAAAATCCAAAAACAAGTTGCCCTAATGACAGGAACACTAAACTGAGACTCTTAGAATTGAAAATGGGAGAGTGGTGAGTTGACTGCAAATTGAATAAAAAATCTTGGAGTTTCAATAGAATGCACAATTAATCTAAAAATCTTATGTGCCAGCCAAGGAAGCAATACAGTTAATAGAGGTGTCACATTCAATATTTGAGTATTTTTTCCCCACTGTACTCAAACGTGCTCTGGCCAGAACACTTCTGAAGCATTTTGTTCAGTCTATCTAGGCAATAGATTATAGGAAGAACATTAATAAACTGATGTTTATATAAAGGATGGCAGGAAGGATGTGTATTATACAAGATAAATGGAAGAGGCTTGGGGATGTTGAGCTCGGAAAAAAAAGATTTAGGGAGAACATGTTTGTTGTTGCTAAGTGTTTGAAGGGTTCTAGGATGGAATCAAATTCAGGATTATTTGACTTGGTCTCAGAGGGTCAAATTAGGAGCAATAGATGGAATCTGAAATGAGGTAAGTTTGGATTTACTGTAATGAAAAATATTTCTAATAATTAGAACTATTCATAATTGGAATAATATGGTAGTGGTATTTACCTCACTGAATAAATCATCCTTCAAACAGAGTGGATAACCATATGTTGGGTTGTATATTAAGGTATAGGTAGGACTAGATGCCTCTGAAGTCCTTGCAAATCTGAGATTCTGTGCCAGTAATCAATTGGATAAGATTGAAGATATGACAGGTTTTTCCCTTGCTCTGTTTTCTCACTGATAAAATGGCAATAAGAATATATCACCTGGGTTAACTTTTATGATTTTTATGAAAATTAAAAGAAGAAAAGCAAAATGTTTTCAAAATAAAATTTAAGTTATATACAAATGTAAACATTCCTATCAAATGTTTGCCATACTTAGTGATTATATTTCCTAAAAGTTCCAAGTCATTGGTTTCTGGATAACTTGCAAGCAGAGACAATGTTTGGCAGTTTATGGTCCAGAGTAGTACTGAATAAAAAATTAGGAAAAATGTCTTCTACTTTGATGGCAAACAATACACATCTCACCAAATAATTGTACCTATGGAGTTCACAATGATTATAGATGAGAACAATGAAAATGAAGACACCTAAAATCCCACATTCCTAAACTCAAGATCATAATAACTTGTTTGATCAGGCAGAAGGTCAAACCAGATATGCTCTTAATGTTCCTTTTGGTGTTAAGTTCTATAATCTCTCTCTCTCTCTCTCTCTCTCTCTCTCTCTCTCTCTCTCTCTCTCTCTCACACACACACACACACACACACACACACATAATATGCATATATGTGTGTGTATTTCAAGTTTCATTGCTATATTATGAGATGTTAAAATTCTGATAAGTTAACCAAGTAAAGGGTGTGAGTTGAGAGGCTATACATGAATGAATTGAAAGTTATAAAGAATTAGAATCATAATCCAGCTTTTTAAAATATGGTCACAAAAGTGGTATCATTTGGGAAAGGAGACAATTAATGTTGATAAATACAAGGTCATCATTATAGGATCATAGGACTACAGATTTCTGTTCAAAGACATATAGCAACATATCCAGGGTCAAAGAGCTATTGTGAGTCAGAAGTGGAATTTGAACTCACTTCTCCCTGAATCAAGTGCACCTACCTATGGTAGGTTACCCAAAAATATATAATATCTTGTATGATAATAAAATGATAATTCATGCTCCTTTATGGACTTCCCATTGAAAAGCATCAAAATTAATGTAGAAATGGTTTGTGTAAATAGTGTTTTAATTTTTCCAATTACATGTAAAAAATTTTCAACATTCATTTTCATAAAATTTTGAGTTCTAATTTTTTCTCCTCTCTCCCACTCCTCCCCTTCTGCATCCACTCTCGCTTCCCTAAAATGGGAAGCAATCTGATATAGGTTCTACATATGTAATCATGTTAAATATATTTCCACATTAGTCATCTTGTAAAGGAAGAAACAGAACAAAAGGAAAAATACACACAGAACCCCCCCCAAATGAAAATAGTATGCTTCCATTTACATCGAGACTCTATCAATTCTCTTTCTGAAGGTTCAATAACATGTTTCATCATGAGTGCTTCAGAATAGTCTTTTATCACTGTCTTGCTGAGAAGAGCTAAATCTATCACCATCGATCATCATATAATGTTGTTGTTACTGTGTACAATATTTTACTTGTTCTGCTCAGTTTGCTCAGCATCAGTTCATGTAAGTCTTTCTAATTTTTTTTTCTGAAATCTACCTCCTCACCAATTCTTATGGAATAACAGTATTCCATTACATTCATATACCACAACTTGCTTAGCCATTCCCCAATCGATTGGCACCCTTTCAATTTCCAATATTTTTCTACCACAAAAAAGAGCTTTTATAAATATTTTTGTACATGTGGGTCCTTTTCCCTTTTTATAATCTCTTTGGGATACAGACCTGGAAGTGGTGTGGCTGAATCTAAGGGTAAGTATAGTTTGATTGCCCTTTGGGGATAGTTCCAAATTGCTCTCCAGAATGGTTGGATCTGTTTACAACTCCACAAACAATGCATTACCATCTCAATTTTCACACAGCCTCTCCAACTGTTTTGTCATATTAGCCAATCTGATAGGTATGATGTGGTACCTCAGAGTTGTTTTAATTTCTATTTTTCTAATCAATAGTGATTTAGAGCATTTTTTGAAATGATCATAGCTTTGATTTTCTCATCTGAAAACGGACCCTTCATATTGTTTGACCATTTACCAATTGGAGAATGACTTGTGTTCTCATAAATTTGACTCAATTCTCTATATATTTGAGAAATGAGGCCTTTATCAGGAAAGCTGACTATAAAAATTATTTCCAAGATTTCCACATTCCTTCTAATTTTGGCTGCTTGTTTTTGTAAAATCTTTTTAATTTAATGTAATCAATCATTCATTTTGTATTTCCTAATGTTCTCTATCAATTATTTGGTCATAAATTCTTCCTTTTCCCACAGATCTGGCAGGTAAAGTATTCCTTGCTCTCCTAATTTGCTTATGGTATCAGTCTTTACATTTAAATCATGTATCCATTTTGACCTTATCTTGCTTTGCCATACTGTTTTCCAGTTTTCTCAACAGTTTTTATCAAATAGAAAGGATTTAAAGAAGGAAATATTCAAATAGGGAAAATGATGAATAATGATATCACGTTTAACACCAAGACTAAAACCTTAGCTCAAGCATTCTGTACAGTGCAACTACTAACACCTCACTTTGCACTAGTTTGTTTTTTTTTAAGGCAAAAGTAAAAGCAAACACTTTACTACTTTAATCCTCTCCTTTTTTTCCTGAAGAACAGAACTTATAGAAAAATATGAGAGATGGGATGTTAAGGAAATCAATTTAAACCCAAAGGTGGCTTCCAATCAAATAAGAAACAAAATAAATCTCCAACAAAGGGTTTAAGTTCCTCTGGATAATGAGCCTCTAAAACTCTATGCTCTGTTTTAATAAGGAAGTTATGAGAAAGAAGATAAAAATTAGATAATTCAGAAGTAGCATGTCATCGTGGATGGAGTACTAGATTTGAAGTATGGAAAGCTTGGATAGAAAACATGACACTAATATTTAGTAGCTGTATTAGCCTGGGCAACAAGCCATTTCACTTAACCTCTCTGATCCTCAGTTTCCTTATCAGCAAAAGATGTTTTAACTAGGTAACTCTTCAGTTCTCTTCCATTTTAAATCATTCATTGAATACTGTCATGTTCCATTCCCTTTTGGGAATTCACAGGGCATTTTGCCTGATCAAATGTTGAGTTATTTTCCTTTGTCTTTAAATATTTATTCATAGATGCCTGAAATCTTTAACCTTATCTAGAGATCATATTCCCTTTTGTTATTAACAACCTTCATGTTGATTTATTTCCTTATGCTCAAGGTCTTTAATTGAGTTTTCTTTTTCCTGCTACCTTTGGTAATTTTGTTCCCCTCCCCATACACATTTCCCTTTGTTATTCACTTTCTGATTCCCTCCCTCTGGAGGTTGAGATATTATCTCAGCCTCCTACTATAATGGAAAATTCAAGGCTTCTACCTGTGTCTGTCTCTGACCCAAGTGATTTTTCAGAAGACAGAATTGGCCCCAGCTGGATCCTGGGCTATTTACTTTAGGCTAGGTAGAGTACCACACAGGCACACTTATGAGCTCTACCCTATTTCCTTTGTTCCCTGAGTTTTCTTATGGCACAGTACTCTGTCCTGCTTTATGTTGCTCTTTCAGCTTCAGAGTCCGAAAGAAGACTTAAAGAATTCAAGAGACACATGATGCAAGGTGCAAATAGGAAAGCAAAGAGCTTGGTATAAGGGTTTGTACATAATTTATTGGATCAAGTTGATAAACTTATTGGAGTCCTTTTAAGATGTGGCATGTGGTGTTATACCCACCAACCTTGTGCTGAAACCTCACCTGTTTTTGCTTCATGAGAATGGAATCTGTGTTAGTGGCATCAGACACCTTACAATTTTAAGCATTATGGTAATATTTTTATAATGTCATATGACTTATTAATCTAAGGTCTAAGAAATAAAGTGTAAACAAATGGATTAATGAATCAATGAGTAATGAATGAATGTGTAAATAAGGAAAATAAATGGAATGGAATGAAAGAAGAACATACAAGAGTAGTCTGTGTCTATTGTAACTTCCAGGTGTCCATATTTATATATGGTTGTAGAATTGTGTATCAGTAAGGCAAGATTCATAATATCAATGGTGACCATGACTATGCCTGTATAGTTCAGAATCAAAAAGTATAAGAGATTCTCTAGGTAGAAGTCAGGGGAAGTACAACATTTATTTAGATACCAGAGAATTAAATCCCAAAACCAATAACTCCAACCCAACATAGGAACAGTTGTATCCCAAAGCCAGTAAGTTCACCTAGATGTAACAACAAGGAAATTATAACACAGTATTATAGCAAAGAACCAAGCCATCCTGTAACTTTCCCTTCTGCCAGGGCCTTGCTGTAAAGACTCACTCATCCTAACTGTCTGCTTCCCTGCTTCTCTCCCCACTCAGTTCTCTGGTCTCCACAGCCCTCTGGTTTCCACTCTCCACTCTGCACTCTCTCTGCAGCTGTCTTGAATTCTGTAGCTCTCTAGTGCGCAGATAATCAGCTCTGTCATCTCGGAGTTCCTACTTCTTCTTGGGATGAATTCTGACCTTAATGGCTACCTTCTGGGTGCGTGTGTGTGTGTGTGTGTGTGTGTGTGTGTGTGTGTGTGTAGCCTCACGTCCCGTTCAGTGAAAGGTTATAGGTTTGGGGCTTAGCAGTTAGTGAGTAAATGGTGTAAGTCTGCCTCTAATCAAGCCTCCCTCAACTAGCCCCACCTGAGGCCTATTGAATGGATGGGAAAGATCTTTAGTCACTGATTGGCATCACAAATTGATAGTTTTCTAGGTAACATAATGACCATTTTTTGCAAAATATTTGGATAAGTCTTAAAGTTTTTCTGTTTCTATTATTATACTGTCCAAAATGTCATGCTGACAGAATTTTAATTACATAGTTATTATAATATGCATAGTCTGGGTCAAATTTCATCATTAAACTTGGAGATGACAATTCTCCTTCATTGTGATCTCCCATGTACCACAGATTCTATATTGACTCCTTAGAAAATTCTTCATTTTCAAGCATTACAATTTTTCATGTCAGTTTTTTCAACTTTTCTTACTTGATGTTCTGCTATTTCTTTAATTCCAGGTATAATACTGGAAATATTTAAAATATTGATTAGGCTTATCTGTACATTTATTTTCCTAATCTTTTATTCCATATAACCATGACAAAAGTTTCTTTCATAATTTAATATTGTAATTAATTTCATATGAAAAAAATCTCACTAATTAAACTAACAGAGTTTAGGCTATATCTATCAACACCAGTTAAAGTACACAGTGTCCCAAAAGTTTTAGTACACAGTTTTGGGTTACTAAAGCTTAAATTCTTATTACTTTAAGCTTTAAAAACCTAAGACTTCACTAAACCTTTGGAGACTTGCTATAGTTTAACATTTGCTCTATGAAACCTAAAAATCATCATGCCATCTATCAGCTCACATAGACAGGATTAATCCAAAGGGTACCTCAACGACAATTCAACGACAATTTCTTTACCTTTTCAGGCTTTGCCCCAGGTAAACTTGGAGAACTTCTGAACCTGGCTCATTCCTGGCACTCCTATAAGTATAAGGTTAACAATAAACATTAGCACATAAAATTGATGTATCAAAGCCTAAAATGGATAGAAAAATCAATTTACATCTTTCCCCATAGAGAGTCATTTTAGCATTCTTCTCTCCGCCTTCCCCAATTCATGGCACCATGAATTCAATCTATATTTATTAAATTTGATGTGTATTTATTAAGCACATTGTATAAGGAAGTTACTGTGCTCAGGACTAGGGATATAAATACAAAAATTATCTACAAGTCCTCAAGAACCTTACATTCCATTGATGAATAAAATCTATACATGTACAAATAAATGAAGAAAATTTGGAAACAGAAAGCACTAATAATTCTGGTGGTATGTGTTTTTAAGGTGGGAGAATGGACACTGAGCTCAAGAAAGTCTTTATGTAGGGGAGAACACATCAATTGGACCTCAGGGGAATTGGTATATTTTAAGAGGAATGAAGTGGATAAATTCAAAATCATACATGAGACAATAAGAGATAAAATTCCATTTTCTGATAAACAGATTGCAGTACAATTTGATTCTAATTCTGAGTATACAAAGAGAGGAAATGTGAGATAATACCTGAAAAGTAGGTCCATGCTAGTTTGTAGAGGGATTTAAATGTCAGGCTAAAGAACTTTAATTTTATGCTTGAAGCAAGAGAGAATCACTCATTTTTTTTAATTAAATTCCTTCCCTCTTTACTCCTATCATGTGTCTCAGACCTCATTCAACGTCAGTTAGAGTCTCCTCATTCTAGTTTGTCCATTTACTGTAGAATCTGCTGCCTTCATCGCAGGTCCCAGTAAATGAAGACAAAACTGTGCATTTACCAGGAATCCATGGCCTCCCAGTGTGGTCCCAAAACTGATCTGGATTCCAAAATTCTCTACATGCTAAGCCATTTTTGCCACTACAGTTAGTCATGCCAAACAGGAATGCTTTCTTCTTATACCTATTGCATATGAGTCTTGGGTCTGTGGTACAGTGGGAAATGATCTCTTACCTCTCCTTGCAAGTTCCTTAGCTGTTTTAACCTTTGTCCCCTGAGTATCCTAGGAAGGGACCATTCAGCATCTCTCATAGTTTTTTTTTTTTTTTTTTGTTAGAGCTTTAGCACTCCCTTCACACAATCCCCAGTTAGGGAATAAGAATTTGGATGGCTAAGGAGTGTTTGATGATATGGATTAGATACCATTTGTTAAATTTCATTGTATATAGATCACAACCATGTGATTTTATAGAACATCACCTAATTATGTAGACATTCTAATTTTATATATATACATTATATATGTAATATATATTATATATATATTATATATATAATATATATATATATATTATATATATATACTCCTCATTGATATTCTTATGTTGTTAATATATAGTTATAAAGACTTTTTCCCCCTCTGAGAACTGATGTGGCCAAATCTTAAGAATTTTTATATGTTTTCATTGTTATCATTTTCTTTCAGACTTAGAGTTTCTATGCTTTGTTCTTTGACTCACATTATTTATGATTTCATTGTTAAGTCTCTGTTTGGGCCTGTGTCTTTTGTCTTGTACTCCTTAGACTGATTACTATTTTTATTCTGTTATGTAGAGAAAAGAATGCATAATTTCTGCTTTCTTATTGTAATTTGCAAGAAATCTATGCCTTAATATATAGGTAGTTTTTGTAAATGTCCCATGGAGTTGTGAGAAATATGTATATAATTTTATAATGCCTCTTAAAAGATGCCAGAAGTTTTTATCTCTAGTTTCTCCAGCAATTTTCTAATTTGTGTGTATGCACACACACATATACACACATACACATATGTACACACACATATATACACATATGCATATAAACATATGCATACATACATATGCACGTGGACATGTATAAATATAGATATATGATATGATATCTAATTACACATATTCGGATCTGAGTGTGGAAGATTATATTTGTCTGCATACTTTATTTCTAACTATATCTTCTTGAATACTAGTTAATTTTCCCATTATGAATTAGGTACGATAGCATTTGGAGCAACAATATCTTAATACTGCTATGTTGCTTCAGTTATGTTTTAGCTTAATGTAGTTTCCTGACATATCTTTTTATGCTGTGCATTTCCATTTTTTTTTACTTTTTTGTGTAGAATTATTGTAACTCCTGCTTTATTTGTACTCATTTTATGTATGGTAAATTTTGTTCCATAAGCTCCCTTTTATTTATTTATGTCTATGGTTTTTACGTGTGTTGATTATAAGTAACAGACTATGGGAATTAATTTTTCTTATCCAGTCTATCACTGATTTTATTGAATTGTTTATCCATCACATTTAATGTTATGTGTTACATTCATATTTTTCTCCTTTCCTATTTCTAATATTTATTTCTGTTAATTAGTTTTTTACTTCTTTAAATACTACCTTGTTCCTACAAATAATTTTACTTAATCCACATTAATTAAACCTTATTCCTACAAGGTCCCTTCCTTAAACATTCATACCCTCACTTTTTTATGTGGTACCCCTTTGTAATTTCACTTAACTTCTATTTCTTTCCTTTCTTCCTTTTATTTATCTAAAATTTCTGCTTTCCCTTTTTATTTTTTCTCTCAGTTATGTAGATAACTAAAAATCTTTTTTTTGCCTCTTCTAACTGAATTTATTTTATTTGATAATTTTTATTTGTCTTTTTTCTATAAAGAAATTTACATTTTTCTACTAATCCTTTTCCCTTTCAAATATAAATTTTTATTCTTTGGTTTATTTTTATACATATTTGTACCTTCTTTAATATCTTTGCATTTGTAACAGAATTTAAGGTCCAAAAGTATCATTTTTACCTCCTAGTACTAAACAATATCTGCATCACTGCTAATTATGTTAATGGTAATGGGGAGATCTTTGCCATCCGTTAATAGGCCTGTGCGACCTGCTCTAGTCACATGGAAGCCTGAGTCACATAAGTGTGAGTCTGTAGCAACAATGTTGCTTATAGCTGCTATGGAAGTGTAAGACCAATAACAATAGCACACAGGAGGGCTGCTATCACAGATTCTTTTATCTGTTTTTCTAAGGAAAGCAAATTTAAGGGGTTTACAATCTCACTTTAATTAAACCTACATACATCATTCATTTAGTTCAGGGGAAAAAGTCAGCATGCTGAACTTCAGAGAAAATACAAAAAGAAATTATATAAACAGAACAAATAGCACAAACCGGTCTATCCATAGTAATACATGCATATTTACCAGAAAGAAGCAACAACATCTGGGTTTTTCAAAGTTGTGGGGCTCCATGGCAGCTATCCAGAGTGTCATCTGTTCAAATCACAGGACCCTCTTCAGGTTAGTGAGAACCCCCAAACAAAATGCCAACCTCAGATAATATCTACCCTACTCAAGGGTCCTGGGGTTTATTACCTACTTAGCATAAGGGGGTGGGGCATGTTGCCTGAGGCTTTCTTGTTTCTTAAGCAGGTCATCAGACTCTTGATTCAATGAAAGACTCCCAACTGAAACAAAGGCAAAATTCAGCAAAGACACTTGATTACCTGAGAGCTGAGAGGTATTGAAACAAACAAACAAACAAACAAAAAAACAGGGAAAAGTCCCACTTTGCTTGCCATTACATTTGAAAGGCAAGACTCCACAAAGGTACTTGATTGCCTTAGCATTCCAAAAGAGAAAACAGTAAAAAAAAAGTCCCACCCTGCTTAACATTACAGAATCATATGAAGCCTGTGGTGAGAGGAGCTTGCTGAAAGAGTGGAGCAGGAAGAGGTACAGCGAGAAGTTGGAGTGAGTTGAAGCTTGAGAGAGAGAACAGGCAGAGATAGCAGAGCAGCTAGCCTGGGGGAGAAAAGAAGTGATTTTGTTTAAGGGAGTTTGTGGGGAGACCTGACAGAGGGAAGGCTTGGGGTGGCAGTGTCCCCTGCATTAATAATGTGTATAAATTTCTTTGTTACCATGATGGATTTGGCTTTCTGGTGTTTGAATATACATCTTGGTTTCATCATCAATGAAGAGAGTCTGTTAAATCTAGCAATTCAAACCTGGGAATACTCCCACTCCTCTATCTTCTTCTTTCCCTCTACTTTAATGCATTTTCTTATTTTGGAATTTTTTTCCATAAAAATATGTTGAAACATACATAAAAGGGAATGAGGAGGCAGTGGAGTTGTACAGTTCAGCCCATAGAGTTTTAGATGTTTTCCCCTATTCTCATTGCTTCTATTTTTAACAGCTTTCATCTTTATCACTTTATGTACTTTCAGAATTACATTCTTTTTGTTTATTTAATATTTTTAGTTTTCATCAATTATTTCCACAGGAGTTTGAATTACAAATTTTCTCCCCATTTCTAACCTCCCACCCACTCCAAGATGGCATATATTTTGATTGTCCCATTCCCCAGTCAGCCCTCCCTTCTGTCACCCCATTCCTCCCATCCCCTTTTCCCTTACTTTCTTACAAATTTTCAATTTGTTTTTTTTCTAGTTTTTGAAATTTAGTTGCATGATCAATTAATCAATTTGATTTTCTTTTGTTGATGAAATTATTTAGGGATATTTTCCCCTATAAATCTGTTTGAGCAATATTTGAAAATCTTTGCTTTTTTATTTTCTATTTAATATAAGAATTTATTAAAGAATCAGTTATTTATTCAATTTATTTTAGATCTTTTCCTTAAATAAAAATTATTGATTATAATTTTATTTTATTGTGGTCGGTAATGAATGTTCATTATTTCACATTTTCTGTACTTGTTAATGAGGTTTTTTGCTACCCAGAACAGTTTCAGTTATGTATAGGATTTATTAAATTTGTTATACAATCTAACTTGCTAATGACTGATAATAAAATTTAAGACATCCTCAACTCATAGCATGCTATAGTGATCTACCTCAGAACTCTTTTTGTTATTCTCATGATTCACAGGCATCATAATCTTCCCATTCTTTTTTTGATGCTCCACTAAAGAGTACCACAGATTGTGAAACTGTGATAATACCATTGAATAACAACTGCATCAATGACTTCCCTGGTTCTTCATCTCAGATATGAGGATTTTTCTATGATAATCCCCCCCAAAAATTGTGAGTTGTGGGTTCGTGCCATCCATTGTTTTCCTACACTACGCCCATGTTGTAAAAACAAAACCAAATGGAACATCCTGGTTTTTGGTTTGAGTTTCCTCCTCAGAGAATTATTTTATTCTTTTGAAAGTGTGAAGTTAATAAAATTGAGCCTCTATAAATCTACTACTTAAGTGGATAGTTCAATGAATCTTTAGAGCTGTCAACTACCAATATCTTCTATCCCCATGTGTATTTTGCAACCATTTCCATGCCCAAATGGTCTGGAAGATACTGAAGGGGAAACCCTATAATTATGCCCTTTTTCTTATCCTCCCCACTCTTCAAAACATAGCTCAAATGCTTCCTTTTCAAAAGGTCTTTCTTGTTTTGTTTCTCTCATTCCCAGAAGTGATTTCTCCTTCATCTGAACCTAAAGAATTTTATCCTTCTCTCATACAACTTTCTAATGCATCAGTATCCATGAACCAACCATCCCATCTCCTACTAGTTTGTAATTTCTGGGGGTCAGAGGTCACATTTCTTTTACTTGCCATATCCAGCTATCACCAAACACAGTGCCTTGCATGAGGTAGCTCTTTGTTTTTGAGACAATGGATATTAATAATGAATAAAATTTATATTATTATTAAAGTTTATGAAGTGATAATTTAAAATAATCTTGGAAAACAGGTAGAGACAGGAAAGAGGGTTTTAAGATCTCCAGTCTACCAATAAGTAAATTAAAATCAAGGATGTTAAGTGACTTGTTTAACATCATCTATCTATTATATGTTAAAACCCTGCCTTGATCTGAATTCTTATTAATGTTGTCTTGAAGGTGATTTTGACCATGGAATATTGGTCTTGAATAAATTGAATAAATGAAAAAAGAATGTGAAAAATAGGGGAAAAGATTCAAATGGATATAACAATTTTCAAATTGAGGGGCACAATAACTACATTTCTTATATATATATATATATATATATATATATATATATATATATATATATATATATATATATATATATATATATATATATATATACATATACATATATTGTTTTTGCTGTGTTTTGTTTTGGTCACAGAGAAGTATAGTTAAGGAAAATAGAAGTTATTTGTGTTTTTTTGGGGTTTTCAACTGAATAAAAAAGTTAACTGAATGACTTCTGATTCAATCACATTTGTGTTCTTCATTTTTCTTACTATTTTCTGCTTTCTATCCCTTTGGTTATCTCAGTTTGTCTTGATAATACTAATTATTCAAAAATTTGTCAGAGAAATGCACACACATAAAACTTTTATCTTTGGATTAGCAATATTTTAATGCTGATAAAGTATTTCCAAGTGTAATTTATTGCTATTTTCTAATTTTGTCTTATTCTATTATTTGCCATTGTGTTTAAATGAGCTGTAGGATGCAAAAAAGTGATATTTTCTTTTTTAAAAAAAGGCGTTCTTTTGGGATCTTATGTACTTTTTATGTTCTCTTTTCAACTTTCTAAACACTAATTTTCACCATTGATTTATATATATGGATAGTTTATCTCTGTGCAGTGTTGGTATTTATTCAGCTTCTGCCTACTTCTTCAATTCTTGAACAAATTTACTCACCAGAAGAGTATAAGAATGTTTGCATTGATTAAAGTTTCCTAATACATATCATAAGCCCTGATTTATTGTGCACACAAATTATTCATGTTACTCATTTTCAAGAACATAGATTTTCTTTAAAAAAATAAACTTTCATTACAAAGAATGTAAGAAATTCCCTAAGAGATAAAAATACAGTGTTTCAGAAATAAGACTTTCCTGGAGGGGATTTTAAAAAACCATGAAGGAAATATTAAAATGTAAATGTACAAATCTGCTCTTTCTTGCAAAAGTGTTTGAATTAAATGGGGAAACCTTCCTTACTGAAGTCCATTTTTAGTTCTAAATGAATTCACAAAAGAAATCTCAGAATATATATGTTAGTTATACTCATAACATTCCTACTATTCATGTTATTTTTATTTAAGGATATACATGTGTGATATAAATTTTATCTTGATATGTTTCTATTACTCAGTCAAAGCAACATTTCCATTGCTTCTGAGTAGTTATTAGAATAATGTACTGTATAATTATCCCTATCATTTCAATAACATTATAATTTAGAAAGCAATAGTGAATTCTTTTCACATGGCTGAGTGAATTGGATTGGTAAGCACAACTCCATTATATCACCTCAAAGCCAAATAAATTACTTCAATAACAGCAGCAGCAGCAGAAACACCAATAACAATAACAAAGATCATGAGAGAAAAGGAAAGACATTCTCAGAATAAAAACTTTAGGTTGATAAAACATCATAAAACAGCAGAGACATTGAAAAATTAGCAAATGTAAAACTCTCTAATAAGATAAAATTCATGAAGCAAATTAAAACGTTGAAATTTCCAGAACAACAAAAGAATAGTCTTGCAATAACTACAAATGGAACCTCAGAAAATTGTAACTGAGAAAGGTAAGAACCCTCAGAATTTTTGATAATATTTATCAAATGATTTATGGAAGATATAGAGAATGAAATTAGAGCTGTTATTTGAGAAAAACGATTTTAAAAATTGATAGTTTATAACAAGATAGAAAATTCTACTGAAATTGTGTATTGCCTGGGGAAAATCATCATGATAGAAGTGCTTTTGGAGATCCTGAAATGTATGCAAAAATACATTTTGGCAAAGATAAAAGACAACCAAATTGGGGGAAAAAAACATGTCAGTCCTGTCCAAATTGACTTCATTGTTTCTAAATAGAGGGTTCAGTAAGCAACTCAGTGGTCAATCAAGTGGAGATGCATGAGAAAACAAGAAGTTTGAATACTGTATTTTAATAAATCACTAAGAAAAGGAAACTTGAAAATGAACAAGGGAATAAGGCACAGTTAAACATTAATCTCAAGGTTTAATTTACTTAGAAATGTAGTTGGCAAGTTTCATAACTCAAAGATTAAAAAAAAAAATATAATCTTACAAGTAATGAGGAGAAGAAAGCTTCCATATGAAAGAATACTCATTATTATAAATTCCCAGGACTACTCATCAACTTTCAGAAGGAATACACACACACACACACACACACACATATTTATATACATTTATAAACACACATGCATACATATGGAATGCTATATGCTAAAAACCAAAGAAAAATGTTGCCTCTAAGCATAGCTTGTGCCCCATCTCTGGGTTTATTTCATATCAATAATACATGAATTCTGAGGAACTGGATCACACCATTCAAAATTATCATTGGAATCTTAAGACATAAGCCTCCTTTATGACAGTGATTGGTTGTAATGAAAAATGGTTATGACAACTTTAGGGAAACATGAAAAATTTGCACAAAGTGATGCAGAGTAAAAGAAAGCACAGCTGAGAGAACAATCTTTATGTAATGAAAATGTATATAAAAACAGTGTATAAATACAACAATTTTCATTTTTAGAACTGAATTGGACTTCATAAGCCATCTAAAGTTAACCCCTCTTTTTTAACATGAGAAAAATAAGGTATAGGGAGGGTAAGGCACTGGTAGGTTAAATGACTTGCTTAAAATTTGAACCTGGTTTGCCTGAATATAGAAATTGTTCTCTTTCCATTTACCATTCCGGTGCCCTATATTCAGAATTCATGTAAAAACAAGATAATGGTACAGTTATTGAAGTTAAAACACACACCCTTCTTTTCTATTAGTAAGCTAAAAATAAAATAATGTTTAATTTCATTTGCAAGAACTATTGAGTGATTATGGTGTTTGATGTTGAACATATACTGTGTATGTGTTGGAGAAAATATTGTTAGTGTTTATTGGATGTCATGCTTTTATGAAAAGACAAAAGGTACCAATAGCATATTATTTTAAAGGAAAGTAACGTGAAAGCTGATACCTCTATGACCCTAGTAAGGCTACATTTAGTCATCATAGAAGTCCAGAAGCTGGGGGCCCCCAAAAAGTCTTTATTTGCCATCTTATGGATTGCAAACTCCCACTTCTTGCTTCTTTTATTCTTGTGATTAATAGTCACCATCTTTGGAAGTGAAAATCCTTTCCTCTCTTTTTGCTCTTACTTTATTGCCTTAATTCTATCTTTCATAGTCCAAATCTCCTCAAACTTTTCCTTTAATTGCATCTTCTAACAGACATTCTCTAATATTAACAACCCTCCCCTCATTTTAGACTTTCCTTTATCTTGTAGTTGTTTCCATATTTCTACATTCACAAAAAGACTTTTTTAAGAAAACTCAACACTCCAGTATAACTTTTTTTAGTGAATATTGCTTCTTCTTGTGTGCATCCTATCATATTGGACCAGGTGGAGAAGCTAGATTGTCCCCTTGCTTTTCTATTGTTACTTCCATATGCTTCTTCTGCCTTTCATTAATGTACTGTTTCTCCTCTGATGTTTATTCAATCCGTCTGTATCATTGCAATCTACTTCCTTGATACTGAAATATATTGGTCTGTTGGTGATTCATGTCTTCCCTCAAGGAATTCAATATCTAGCTCAAAATTTTCTGCTCTCCATTCTTACTCCTTCTTTGAGCCTTGGGAACTTTAATGTACAGGTTATTGATCTTTCAAGCACTCTGGTGTCCCAATCCATTAACCTCTGTAACTCTTGTAGACCTATAATTTCATTCCACCTCATACATAGCCATGGCTGATCATGTCTTAGGTTGTGTAGTCACAGAAAATCAAGCCGCACAAATAATTGGGTGATCTTGAACTCTGAAATTTCCTTTTTTCATTATAATCAGGTGGCAACATGGTATACTAGGTAGAGTTCTACAACTCTAGGTTCAAATGTATCATGTAGCATTACCTGTGTAATTATTGGAAAATCACTTAACCTCACTGTCTCTTATTTTTCTCAGCTTTAAATGGGTATAATAAACCTAGTACTTGCCTTACTGGCTTGTAGAATCAAAATATATAATCCATACAAAGACATTTGCAAACTTTAAAATGGTTTATAAATATCAATTATTAATGTCCTGTGCCTCTCTTTCTGCCTCACTTCTCCTCAACTTATTATTTATCTGCACCATTAACTCTAGCCTTTCCAACCCAATCTCTTTTTGGAATGTTTCACTCTATATTGGTTTCACTTTACTTTCTTTGTAGTCTTGACCATGTAACTAACCAATTTAAATTTATATTGAACTGCACCTTTGAACATTTTTTTTTCTCCTACTGTCATTAATGTATCAATAACCTTCAACTTTGGGTGATTTCTCTGACCTACCTGCAATCCTACCCTTATGTTGCTGAATATTTTTTCTCTATTAAATTTTATTTTTAATTCATGGAATAAAACAAGCATTTCCATAATATAGTACAATAAAAAACAATTGCACATGAAACTGCAAATCTACCATGCACAGCTTGCTATTCCTTTAACATACACAGCAAAATTATCATGCAGATTTTTCCCTCCCCTACTAAAGAGGGCTATCATTAGACACAAAAAGGCATATATGTGTAAAATTGACTTATACCTACTTCTATTTATCAGTTCTTCCTCTGGATTCAGATAGTGTCTTTCTTCACATGTCCTTATAGTTAACTTGGGTATTTATAATATATTATTCATTCAAAGTCATTCTTAAAGCAAAAATTTTGTCACTGTATACAATGTTCTCTTGGTTCTGTTCATTTTGCTCTTCATTATTTCATGCAAGTAGTTCCAAGTTTTTCAAAAAATCATTGAGCTCATCATTTCTTGTAACACAGTCATACTGCATCACAATCATACACTACAACCTGTTCAGCCATGCCCCAAATGATGGGCATCTCTGCAATTTCCATTCTCTATCACCACAAAAAGAGATGCTATAAACATTTTAGAACATGTTTCTCTTCTATTTCCCTTTAATTATCTTTGGAAATGGATTTAGTAGTTGTATTGCTGAGTCAAAGGGTATAGGTAGTTTGATAACTCTCTCGGCATAATTCCAGAGTGATCTTTAAAATGGTTGGATAAGTTCACAATTCCACCAACAATGAATTAGTGTCCCAACTTTTCCACATCCTCTCCAACATTTGTTACTTCTCCCTTCTAGCCTTTGTGCCAGTTTGGTAGGTGTAAAATTAGTTCTCAACTTTTTTTAAATTTTCAGTTTTCTAATCAATGATTTAGAGCACTTTTTCATATGTCTATAAATTATTTGGGTTTCTTTACTGGGAAACTCCCTGTTCATATCTTCTGACCACTTATCAATTGGGGAATGATATATTCTTATAGCACTGACAAAGTTCTATATAATATATATATATATATATATATATATATATATATACACACACACACATACACATATATATACATATATATATATACACACACAGACACACACATATACATATATATATATATATAAAATTTCCTCCCAATTTTCTGCTTTCCTTCTGACCTTGATTATATATTATTTTATTTGTCCAAAACATTTTGTATTCAATGTAATTGAAATTATGCATTTTATACTTAACTTTGCTCTCTACTCTTGTTTATTCTTAAATTCTTTACCTCTCCATAAGTCTAACAAGTAACATGTTCCACATTCTAATATAATTGTAAAATCTCTCTTTATATCTAGGTCATGTATCCATTTTGATGTTATCTTGGTAGATGGTGTAAGATATTGGTCTGTGTCCAGTTTCTAAATATTTCTTAAGGCAGATAGATAACTTCTGGGCAGTTCCAAATTAATTTAAACTTAGCCCTCATTTCTACACCATCATATTTTTAGGACTTCCTTTTGTCTGACTATTCCACTCCTCTCAGGATTTTGCCAGACCTCCAATCTTCTCAGACACACTATACCTCCCCTCTTTCCCTTTCTCTCAGAATAGGCCCTAATTTAGTACTCTACTAAGAAAATTAAGGCCATCTACCCAATACCTTGAAGGACTTTCTGTGATTCTTTTAATATCATAAGTATAACAGTGTAGTAACCAAATTATCTGTTATTCTGACTACTCAACACACTTCCATATCCTTAATGATAATGTTGATGTTACAATATATAAGACAACCATTGTGGGTTATATACTATAGCTTTCTGTTGATCTTTAATTATACTTCTTAAAAGATTTCTGTAGATCATGATGCCATCATACCACATCAAGACAATCACAAAAGAGTATTGTTGAAAAAAAATGCACCATTGTAGATCATCCCCTGCAACCTTGGCTTTCTATTTTTTTATGTCTTTCCTCATATTTTCCCATGCCAGCCAAATTGCTAGATATCTTACTCCTGTTCTTGTAGTATCCTTTGTACAAATGGAATACTTGACTTACCTCTAGAGTTTTTAAATTTTTTTAATGGGTCTCATTTCTTAATAGGAAAAAAAGGTGACTAGTCTTATAACCAAACCCCTTGAATTTCTGTTCAAGACATTTCAGGCAAGTTGTATGTTCAGTATTAATTGGTAAGCAATGGAAAAAAAATTGCTTATTAGTAAATATATTCATATGATAAAATTCTTCATTTTTTTAGTTTTGAAACTCTGACCCTTAAATTGTGCAAATATTATCTAATTTCAACATTGTTTGCCTCCTCTGGTCTGGGCTATCAGAGAAATCATTCTATTTAAAATCTGATATACCCACAAATGTTGTTAAAATTAGAAAGTAGAATTCAGAAAAGCAAGTGATGAATTAAATTGCATTTGGATAAATGTTCTCCTATTTTAACTTGTTAGAGTTTGAAAGCATTTCTATAATTTTTGTGTGTGTGTGAATGTTTTGTAAGAAAGGGAAAAATGAATCTTTTAGAGAAAAACATATTATATAACATTTTTGTGCTATAAAAAGCCTGAGTAAGTTTCATAACTAAGAAAATAAAATTAGATTTTTAAAAAAAAATCATCCATGTTGAAAATCAAAATTTGAGAGTACTGCTAAAACACATCCTCATTTAAAGATACACACACACACACACATACAAACACACTAACATTTCATAGCAAAAAATCCTACCTAGACCAGTTCTGTTCCCACTCCTTTCCTCTGCATACTTTCACCATTTTAACAGTTCAAAAGCAGCCTTCTTTACAAACCAATTATGAATACTTGATTTAACTCAATATTTAATTAATAAGTCCATAACATATACAAAGCTCTGCACTGGGTACTGAGGATACACTGACAAAATCTGTGTTTATGCATATTAGAACCTTATGTTCCACTGAGAGAGGGGAGAGTATAACATGCATTTATTTCAATTTGTTGATTAATCTGTAATTTTAGCAATCAAAATATACCCTCTTTGCAGACTGCAACTCATCAAAAGCATATCACACTATGTGACTGTTGTCTATATCTTCTTAAAAACATCCACTGAAGTGCTAGGATATTAACAAATTTCATGAAATGTTTAAAGATTAGTTGATCACTATGCATCATCACTATGCACTATCATACAATAGTCTCAAAAAAAGAAGAAAAAAGATACACTTCTTAACTTCTTTTACAAAATTTATTTTGTCTTGATACCCAAACCAGGGAGGCATCAAGCAAAGAAAGAGAATTGTAGACCAATATCATCATCACAATTTTATTTTTTTAAAATAAAGATACATACCCCAAAATGGACTATTACTGACCTTAATTTATACCAAAGAAGGAAGGATGTTTTCATAATAAAGAAAAAAAACTTCATGATAATTAAGAGTCTAGATAACAAGAGCTGCAAAACCATAAAATTATATCAACAGGAAACAACTTTGACAAACAAAATGCTCATTAGATTACAAACCCTCAAAAGAATATGCATTGAGAAGTCTTCTTTAATGTATACATAGGCTTGTAATGAAAACCAAGGGTTAGCATTTTTAATAACAAATATTGGTGTTGTTTTTCACTCATGTCTGACTCTTTGACTCAATGGATCAAACTGTCCATGGGGTTTTCTCGGCAAAGATATTAAAGTGGCTTGTCATTTTTTTTCTCTAATGGATTAAGGCAAGTCAAGGTTAAATTACTTGCCCAGGCTCACACATCTGTCTGAGGACAGATTTATACTCAGGTCCTCATGACTCCAGGCCCAGTTACAGACCATGAGCCACCTAGCAGCCAATGTAAAAGTATTAAATGCTTTTCCATTAAGTTCAATGATGAAACAAGAATAACCACTTTCTACTTCATTATTTGATGTAGTACTAGAAGGGAGAGAAAATATTCTTAATAATAAGACAAAATAAGTAAATTATGGGAATAAATGCTAAAAGCAAACTAGCAAAAAATTTGTATACAAGTAGTTAATGTCACCATTCTAAGGACTTTTTATTTAGCTAAAGGGAGAAAGGATAATTGATTGTGAATTGCTCTTTAAAACACATCTTCTGATGATTATTGGTCAGTAACAGGATTCTTAAAAATGAAGGCTCAGGACATACAAATTAAATTTAAGAGATGGTATGATGTCTTAGAAATAGAATTAGGGGGCGGAGCCAAGATGGCGGCTGGTAAGCACGGACTAGAGTGAGCTCCGTACCCGAGTCCCTCCAAAAACCTATAAAAATGGCTCTGAACCAGTTCTAGAACGGCAGAACCCACAGAACAGCGGAGGGAGGCAGGGCTCCAGCCCAGGACAGCCCGGATGGTCTCTGGGTGGGCTCTATTCCACACGGAGCTGGGAGCTGGGAACGGAGTGGAGCAGAGCCCAGCCTGAGCGGCGTGGACGATCCGGACCGGAAGCCGGGCGGAGGGGGCCCTAGCGCCCTGAATACGGGAGCAGTTACCAGACCCCTCGACCCACAAACACCAAAGACTGCGGAGAAGGTTAGTGGGAAAAGCTGCAGGAGTGGAAGGAGTTCGCGGTTCGGCTTCCAGCCCCGGGGGCAGCGGAGGTGGGGCAGCTACAGCTGTTGTTACTTCCGGCTCCAGGCCCACCTGGTGGGGGGAAATAAGTGGTGGATCACAGCAGGGGTGCACAGCCTGCTGAAGATCTGAGCCCAGTCTGGACTGGGGGTCCTTGGGGAAGGAGGAGTACGGCTCTGACAGAGCTGGCACCTCCCCCCCAAACGTAGAACATAGAACTCTGTAATCTACAAGCAGTCATACCCCACTGAAAAACTCAAGGGTCAAGTTAGTTGGTTGGGAATATGGCCAGGACGCGAAAACGCGCCCAGATTCAGTCTCAGACTTTGGATTCTTTCTTTGGTGACAAAGAAGACCAAAACATACAGCCTAAAGAAGACAGCAAAGTCATAGAGCCTACAACCAAAGCCTCCAAGAAAAACATGAACTGGCCCCAGACCATAGAAGAACTCAAAAAGGATTTGGAAAAGCAAGTTAGAGAAGTAGAGGAAAAATTGGGAAGAGAAATAAGAAGGATGCGAGAAAACCATGAAAAACAAGTCAATGACTTGCTAAAGGAGACCCAAAAAAATACTGAAAAATACACTGAAGAAAACAACACCTTACAAAATAGACTAACTCAAATGGCAAAAGAGCTCCAAAAAGCCAATGAGGAGAAGAATTCCTTGAAAGGCAGAATTAGCCAAATGGAAAAGGAGGTCCAAAAGACCACTGAAGAAAATACTACTTTAAAAATTAGATTGGAGCAAGTGGAAGCTAGTGACTTTATGAGAAATCAGGATATTATAAAACAGAACCAGAGGAATGAAAAAATGGAAGACAATGTGAAATATCTCCTTGGAAAAACCACTGACCTGGAAAATAGATCCAGGAGAGATAATTTAAAAATTATTGGACTACCTGAAAGCCATGATCAAAAAAGAGCCTAGATACCATCTTTCAGGAAATTATCAAGGAGAACTGCCCTGATATTCTAGAGCCACAGGGCAAAATAGAAATTGAAAGAATCCATCGATCGGCTCCGCAAATAGATCCCAAAAAGAAATCGCCTAGGAATATTGTCGCCAAATTCCAGAGCTCCCAGATCAAGGAGAAAATACTGCAAGCAGCCAGAAAGAAACAATTTGAATATTGTGGAAACCCAATCAGAATAACCCAAGACCTGGCAGCTTCTACATTAAGAGATCGAAGGGCTTGGAATGCGATATTCCGGAGGTCAATGGAGCTAGGATTAAAACCTAGAATCACCTACCCAGCAAAACTGAGTATCATGTTCCAAGGCAAAATATGGACTTTCAATAAAATGGAGGACTTTCAAGCTTTCTCAGTGAAAAGACCAGAACTGAATAGAAAATTTGACTTTCAAACACAAGAATCAAGAGAAGCATGAAAAGGTAATCAAGAAACGGAAATTGCAAGGGACTTACTAAAGTTGAACTGTTTTGTTTACATTCCTACATGGAAAGATGATGAGTACGATTCATGAGACCTCAGTATTAGGGAAGTTGAAGGGAATATGCATATATATATATATGCATATATATATGTTTATGTATATATATAAGTGAATGTGTATGTATGCATGTATCTATGTGTATATGTATGTATGTGTATGTATGTGTATATATATATATATGTAAAAGAAAGAGAGCAGACACAGGGTGAGTTGAGGATGAAGGGAAGATAGCTAAAAGAAATAAAATGAAATTAAGGGATGAGAGAGTAACTTACTGAGAGAGGGAGACAGGGAGAGATAGAATGGGGTGGATTATCTCCCATAAAGGTGGCAAGAGGAAGCAGTTCTAGGAGAGGAGGGGAGTGGGCAGGTGAGGGGGGAATGAGTGAACCTTGCTCTCATCAGATTTGGCCTGAGGGGGAATACCATACATACTCAGTTGGGTATCTTACCCCACAGGAAAGAAGAGGGAGGAAGATAAAAAAAAAAAAATAAAAGGCAGAGGGATGATGGAGTGGAGGGCAGATCGGGGTGGAGGTAATCAAAACAAACACTTTGGAAAGGGGACAGGGTCAAGGAAGAAAATTCAATAAAGCGGGATGGGTTGGGAAGGAGCAAAATGTAGTTAGCCTTTCACAACATGAATATTGTGGAAGGGTTATACATAATAATACATGTGTGGCCTAGGTTGAATTGCTCAACTTCTTAGGGAGGGTGGGTGGGAAGGGAAGAGGGAAGGGAATTTGGAACTCAAAGTTTTAAAATCAGAGGTTCAAAAACAAAAAAAGTTTTTGTATGCAACTAAAAAATAAAATACACAGGCAATGGGGCGTAGAAATTTATCTTGCCCTACAAGAAAGGAAGGGAAAAGGGGATGAGAGGGGAGGGGGGTGATAGAGGGGAGGGCTGACTGCGGAACAGGGCAACCAGAATATACGCCATCTTGGAGTGGGGGGGGAGGGCAGAAATGGGGAGAAAATTTGTAATTCAAACTGTTGTGAAAATCAATGCTGAAAACCAAATTTGTTAAATAAATAAATTGCATTAAAAAAAATAAATAAATAACTTAAAAAGTTAAAAAAAAAAAAAGAAATAGAATTAGATCTGAAGTCAGGTAAGCCTCGTTTCAAATCCTCCTCTGGTACTTACTGATCATATAACTATGGACATGTCCCACTATCTCTCTGACCTCAGTTTCTTCATCTGTATAATGTTATAAATCTTGTAGGATTTTTGTAAGGAACTAATTTACAAACATTTGTAAGGTGCTTTGCAAACCATAAAAAAAAATTAAATGTAAAATTCCATGTTAATTCCATGTAAAACATAAAAAGCAAGTATGTGCTACCTAGAGTTCTCAAAACTGACAGAACATGATTTTAGACTTATAGACAAATATCATCTTACATGTCATACTTCACTAATTCAGATTCTCTTTATGGTTCCCATACCGTTAACTATTTTCTTTCTTCTGGAAATTCTGTTCTTTAGTCTGAAGCAAAACATTATATTATGTTAATAAAATGGGATGACTATATTGTTGTTCCAGCATGTCATATGCTTATTTATAAGTCCATTATACTTTTAGCAGGAATGAAACCACTCTGATCTGATCGAAGTTTGATTATAATTTGTCACACATAATATGACTCACTGGCATTTGAATCTTAAAGGCACATAGCCTTAAGTCTGGCTATTTCTATCTAGATGCAAGTTAGGAAGCTAAAACAAGGTGGATAGTAGTGCCTACTAAAAGTAAAATCAAACTCCACATCTTTTTCATCATCTTCATCATCATCATCATCATCACCACCACCACCACCACCATCATCTATATTTATAAACTATTTTCCTTACAACACTATGAAGCATAAAGTATATCAAGTACCCTTGCATATTAAGAAGAGATATTCACGTGCAAAAAAAGAGTAACCAAATGAGAAAGTGTGGTGGAAGGCATTTGCATGAAGATCAATGGAGGGAAAAAGAAAAGAAATTTTATCAAGTAATTATAGCATAGACTACCTTGAAAGAAGGAAATAGACAAAGAGTTAAGGAATCCATCACAAATATGGCACAGATATGGTTCCATTTTGGAACATCAGTTATCTGTACATGTGACTTCAATATAAAGTCAAATAGGTAACATATTCTGGGATTGCTTTAATAAAAATCATCTTCTAAATCACTGGATTCCATTAGATAAGATCAAGCTATATAACTAATGAAAAATTATAAAAGCATGTTTCATATAACAAAACTATTCTCCAATGATATCAAGAGTTCATTTAGTTTTCATATGTGCATGAAAGTATTAAAGTGCACTGAGGAATGAGGTTTTAAGATGAAATAAATCAAACATGAAAAATATGCTAACAGAAACCTATATGTTATTAAGAAATCATGGAGTTTGTTTTCCTAAAGCAATAACAGAGAAAATAATACTTCCTTGCTGAAAAAGAGGAAAAGAATTGATATTCTTAGAGCACAAAATAAATGGGTCAAAAGCCTACAGAAATAATTTTAGAACAAGCAAACATCAATTTGCAAGCAATAATAAAGTTTAATAAAAGATACCCACCACTGGACTTGTTTAATTTATGAAAGTGACTTACTAAGAGATGAAGTTTATGGAAAAACTAAGATCTAGGATTGGAAATTAAAGACCCTCCATTGGTGACATATACATAAACTCTGCCAACAGCGTGTTGACTAAGAAACATTCAATGAATGACTGAGTTATACAGATTTATCAGTGGAAACTTAGTGGTTTATGATGTCATTTTGTAAGCATACAGTATCTACTATAAATTTCAGTATTGTCCTTAAGGACCACTAATTAAATGATGAGATTATTCAGTGAAGTGGAGAAGACTGTACAACACATCACTGTCAGCTTTATACGTTTAGCATCTACGAAATATCTGTAAACACAACACAGGATGGCTAGAATGATGCTCACTCCCTTTCATTAACTGATGAAAAACAAATAACCCATCAATAAATATAGACTTCAAAATAGCCTGGAAAACTCGGTCGACATACTCTGCTGTGAATGGACTTCTATACACTAAACAAATTTATTTTTTCTATACTATTCACCACAATGTACAAAAATTTAAAATGATATCTGTTTTTCTCAGAACTTGAGTCAGCTTATAAAATTATTGATTCTACTCTGGTTTCCATTTGTCCAACATTCTTAATAAGCATTTTATTAGGAGAACCCTAAGTAGCACTTTTGACAGGCAGTACATCTTAAATTCAACCATGAGGGTAAGAAACCCTAATCTCCTTTCCAGAGGAGGAAATCTCAGTGTACTGACCCATTGAAAATATATAGACTACAGGATCTGAGACCCAATTGCAAAGAGACACATGGACACCATGAAACGTCATCCACTAAGACTATTGCTTAGAGAGAGAGAGAATAGGGGAGGGATTAAGAGAATCTCACTTAAGGTAGCCACATTGGTGAGACAGCACACTATCTGGCAGCTTCCATACTGAACTAATTATTAGTGCAAGCTAGTTACTGTACTGTACTGCTGAAGGACTGAACATGCTTCCAATACGCATGACAACTTTTAAAATGGCACAATGTTTTAAAAAAATCATTTTTCATTTTCACCTTCTAAATACTAGTTCTCTGAGCCAAAGTGCCAGTTGTTTCATTTTAGTTAAGTCTCTGCTTATTGGTCCTTGATGCATACATTTGAAACACATTGCTATCTATACTATGAAAACACTTTCCAGGTTTGTTTTCTATTAACATTTTTGATCACTATATTCATAACCAAAAATATATAATAAAATTTTAAATGATATTTACTATGCTCTACCTTCCTATCAACCACCCAACCACACCTCCCTCCGCAAAGAAAAGAAAGAAATGAATGTGACTGGTAGGATTTCTTATTTCCATATTATTTTTTTCCTCTTTCTCTATGTGTGTCATGCATGTGAAATTTTTAAAAATAATCTCTGGAAACAGGACAGATTTTATGAGTAATCAGAGTAGGTAATTTTCTATGCATTATCATTTAGGGGTTGAGTAGCTCCTAAAGTTGAATAGCACCCTAAAATATTTACGTGTATGCATCTACCATATTTAGAAATCCTTATGCTTCTTTCTGGCCAGTCTTCTAATTTGAGCCTGAAGCTCTAGTGTCCTTCTCCTACTGAAACTCAATCCCCTCTGCCCTTTGGGTACTAAGCTCTGATTAGTGAGGATTTGGCCTCAACTCACCAGGTCAGTCTTACCAAAAGGCTTCCTGGCTATCCCCATGTCATTCTACTTCATGGTACAAGTTTCTTGTTCCCTCCTTCCTCCACTTCTCTTTTTTTCTAAATCTATCTCTAAAACCACTAGTCAAATCAGTGTAACCATTCATGGAGAGGACATATCAACCAATTGCCCTGTGGATTCAATCACCATACTTTTGACTTTCCAATTCACAGCATTCCTCCTTGGCTACCACATCTACATATGTGCTATCATCCTCTAAAATACAAGTTACTTGAGGGCAGGGACAACCTTGCTTGCTTGAATTTGTACCTCTAGCACTTTGTACAGTGTTTGGCCCATATTAAACATAATAAATTCTTTTCTCTTCATTCATTCATTCATTTGTTCCACTGGGTCATGAAGGGTTTTATGTCTTCAAGCATCCCTTATAAAAATCCAAATACACTCATGGGAAAGATAATGACTTAGTATTTAAGCTATTACTGGCTAGCACATTAGTATGGATTAGTTAACAACTGCTTAGTAGGAAGAAGAGAACTAAGGGAGAAATAGGGAGGTTAAAATAAAAAAGGAGACATGTCATACATGTCAAAGGCAAAATTTGCTTCATTAGGATTGGCCTCAGGCATATTTTATAATCACATACACTAAGATGCACAAATGTCTAGAGTAACAAAAAAATGTATAAGAGCATTTAAAAACAAACATTTGTCTATCTACCCATTCTAATCTATGCCTAATACACAATAAAGTCTAGTCCTCTGAATCCTGAATTTTCAGGACAATTTTAGCCTGACTGTGCAGTTGTATTTTTAATATCCCAAAGGACAATATAAGGATGGATCTGTGTCCCTTACAGAGGCAACATAGAAAAGTCAGTTGAATGCTGGATTTTAAGTTAAGAAGTTGTGTATTTAAAACCTACCTGTTATGGGGTGAGTTAGAGCCAACCCCTGCTCTCCTCGGACCTCCATGCCCAGGGCCTGCTGAGGTAAACTCAGGGCTCTGAGATATGGGTTGAGCCAGGAGGAGGGGTCTCGCCTTTGTTGCCTTCATAGCAATTCCAGGTCTTTGCCCAGACCTGCTTGACCACATGGCACTTCCAGTTCTTTGTCTGGACTGCCTGACCGCAGGGAACTTTGAGTTAGCCCGGGAAGACAAGGGGAGGAGAGTAGGCAGAACCAGGGTGGCCCTAATGCCTACATAACCAAAGATATAAAAGTTTGCTTCTAACCTGAATAAAACAGAGTTACTCACCATCTTGGGCTCCCGCCCCATTCATTGTCCACAAGATCAAGTCCTTTGCTGGACAAAGGCCTGGGTGTTGGGGGATAACAGACCCCAACAAGTTGGGTGTTGGGGTAGAGGACCCCAACAAGTGGCGCCCAGATGTGGGGCATTACACAGAGCCATGCCCTGTGCACCGATGATCCCCAAAGTGCCTCCTTCCGGGAAGAGGATGGAGAAGAGCAGGAGGGAAGATTACGGGCATACAGCCTTGGGCAAAATTCAAATTCTCAGCAAGAAGCTTTCGTATCTGTCTCTGCGGCAACCCAGTTTGAAAGCTGATGAGGTAAGGATATTTCCTTATCATGGGGCAGTCTGAATCCTTCACAGACTCTAAGGACTTAGAGACATTCTGTAGAATACTTCACAAGCTTAGCAAGAAGCAAGGATGCATAATTCATTTGAGAAAAGTTAGGAGCATCACACCACAGCAGCAGCTGCAGCAAACACTCACACCACTACAGCAGCTACGTCAAACACAAAATGCACTGAAATTTCCCAAAACAAAAGTTTTACAGACAGATGGGGCTACTGGAACAGAGCAAGAGGAGGAACTTGCAAACTTGGCAGACTTTAAAGACACGATACCAGAAAAAGGCAATTTAGACTATAATCCAGAGGAAAGAATGAAGTCTCCTTCAGCCCCTCCCCCAACTCCTCCATATAAATTCAATCCATGCATCTGTGAACATAACATACATTAGATGAAAGTTCTGAAGAAGCTAGTAAGAAAAAAATATCTCCTAAACAACTGGAAGAGACCAACGGGGGACCTGTCCCAGATTATCTTAAAAGCAGGGTCTCCATGACCCCAATAAAGCATGGCACAAGGCCTCTGTTACATCAGAGGGCCTAGCACTTTGTGTATATGATTCAAAAAATCCCGTCTGTGTTTTTTGTCTCTGTGTCTGTGTCTACGTTTCTGTGTGAGTGTGTAATCTGACACCCTGTAATCTCCACTATCTCTTTCTCTCCCTCCCTGACTGCAGTCTCTTCAGAGGAGCAGGAGGGCCGGGGAGAGAGAAAGAGAGAGAAAATTGCTGGAAAATAATGCTCTTTCTTTCTCACTTCATTTTTCAAATCTGGCCAGTTTGGATCTGAAGAGAGATAAGAAAGAAAGCAGGGACCTTTTCTTTGAAATTTAAATGAAATGTGTTACTTCTGTTTTGAAGCTAAAAATTAAAGTAAAATTTGGGAAAGAGAGAGAGAGAAACTTGTATAAAGGAATTTAGGTGTGTGTGTGGGGGGTAGAAACTGCAGCTGAGTCCATGTGGCTCTGGGACCATGTGCCCTGGGCCACCTTCTTCCCCTCCCTTCCCCCTCCACCCCCCCCCCCCACTCTAGCTTAGAAGACTGGGTGTGTAAATCAGGAGCTGAAGCTAAAAGAAAAGTGTAACTTGATTGGGAAATAGTTAGTGATGAAAGGTTTTATTGAATCTCTGGATATTTACTATAAGAAAGATTTTGATTTGTATAATCATTAAGCTTTGCCCATGTAAGGTATTACTGAATTTTGTTTTCACAGAGATTATATAAAATCATGATTTGAAGCCATATGCTAATGGTTAGGAATAGGAAAATTAGCATGTCTAAAAGGCTGGCTCCCTTGTTCTCAAAGGGATACCAGTCCCAAATGAATTTACCTGTGGCTGAGATCTTTGTTATGGATAATCTTGAGTTCCTCTTTTACTCACCTTTGTCAGTCCTCCTCAGCAAGTGAAAAGGATCCCCCCTCTTCTCATGCTGAGGTAGACAGAAGGGAGGGAAACTAAAATTGTTTTAGCTTGCTCCTTTTGCTTGAAAGGAAGTGGCTCACCTCTTTCAAATTCCTTAGGCTTTTTGTTAATTCAAACCCTTTTGTAAAAACAGAAGAATTAGAGTCAGGGATTGGAATGCGTAAGATGAAGTTTGGAGAAAGCAGGGTACCAAATTCAAACCTGCATCGTTCATAAAAAAAGATAGTGATATGAAATAAAGTTTTTCTTTCCTATTATAAGTTCATTCATGGCCAGGCAAGTATTCCTGATGCTTGGGCCAGAGGTAGTGGGTGCTGAAGAATATACAGCTAAATAAATAAAGTGTATTTAAGATGTTAACATATTAATATATGCTACGCATGTGTTTATATATTAATGTATTAATATAGAAATACCAGAAGTAATATGATCAACAATTCGTATATGTGATAACCTAAAATTGCAATTGATGTCATCTGAAATTTACTGTTTCTGTATTTCTAAAATTATATTTTATTTCTAAAATTCTTAGATTTTGTAATTTGAGAAGACCATTATGTGCTTTTAATCTGAGTTTGATATATGTGAATTGGGGGCTTTTAAAGGATGTGATGAAAATTTGGTAATTTTAAACTGTCATATTTGGTTTAGAAATGTATTTACCTAGACTGAAATGAGTAGGTCAAACTTTACACACATAATAATGTTTAGGGCTTAAAGTTGCATTAGGTTAAGAAGTTGGACAATTGCTGTAACCTAAGAAATTATAAACTCCCAAGTTTTGTCTTTATTTAAAAGGAAGTTCAATTGAAATTGTTTTTGTTATGTCAGGAATTTGTGCAGAGGCTTTTTGGGGTTCTCTTGTGATCTCTGTCAGTTCAGGATACATTGTGAACTGTTAAAATGCGGCTTTGTAGACAATGATCGTTTCTTTTACAATGCTAAGTCTTCGGCCTTAGAAATTAAAAGGAACTAGACAGAGAACTAGGAAAAACCATTCATGCTTTCCTCAAGTAGCATCCAAAAGTCTAGGGGGAGACGGCGAAAAGAGAGAGGAGGAAGGGGCCAATTCTTTCATCCTTGTTGAATGCAAATCGTGGTGAACCTTCCCATGAGTTATCATGCTAATTCTGAGGAGGCTGCCCAAAGGAGACTGATAGCAATTTGGCCCTCACATTTCACATGGATCCGGATATCTTATCTATAATCCCTTAGCCTTTACAAATTCATTTGGGAAGGGAAGAAATACATAGTTTTTTTATGTGTTTCTTCTTTTCTGCTAAGTCTTCACCTACCATCTCTCATCTGTCCCATTCAAGAGGAATTCCTATGAAAAAGTTTTTTAAAAGTCCTGGTAAAACTTTGTTATTGTAATAAAGCGAATTTAACTGGGTATGTAATGTATAGAAACTAAGTGTTATCCCCATTTCAACATCTTTTTGACTAAAGAATTTTGTGATATCTAGAAATTCTGTAATAACAAAGAATTCAGTTGTTATAATACTTTGAAAATATAGGAGTGTGATTTTCAAGCCTGTATCATCTAAAGATGTATTTATGTTAATCTGGAGGTTTATGGACTAATTTGTGAATGAATCCAAATGTTTAAAGGTTATTTTGCTTTAGGAAGCAGACTCATCTCATTTTAGAGCTGTCCAAATAATTTTCTTCATAAAGGTTTAGTGACAATCCCTGTTTATACTAGGATAAATTTTAAACTGTTTTAAAGAAAGGAAAATACTTTTGAAAAATGCTCTGTAAACTCTCTTTGTATGATTTTCAGAAGGTCTGCTGAAATTCCACCTGTAAGCTAACTGGTTGCAGTTTTCTGTGAGTTTTCCAAGTTCTGGGTGAGAACCTTATACTTGGGGAAAAATAGAAAATTGGATAAATGCAAATATGTGAAATCTTGTTTTAATCAAATGACTGGTGACATCGGTGTTCTTGTATAGCCAAATGAAAGATAATATGGCTTCTAAAGTATTAATGGGAATAATTTGGGAAAAAGGGCAAAGAAGTTTTATGTGACAATATTGTTTACAAATGTAAGGTTTAATCATTATCCCACAGACTAAGGCTGGGATTTTAAAGTTACATTGTATCTATGTGAGATAGAGTCGCTAGATATTTTAAAGTGATATAAGACCAATTAAGTATTAATACAAATAGTGTAATTATTCACTGGAACTAAATCAGAGACATCTTCAGCTTAGGCAAAGGAATTTCAATGTAAGTCTCTTTGGGAGAGAAGTTGTAGAATATTTTTGTATTTATGGAAAAAGTTAAATGTGGATTTGAATTCATTCCATCGTCTAAAACATAAAGATAAAATTATATGGTTTAATTCTTTCAGATCAGGCATTATTAGAGAAGAATAGGAAAATTGAAGAGAAACTGCTGCAAATGTGTTAGAGCAGTAATTTATGATCTTAATGGGAAGATTTTATGAACAAGGGTGGAAATGCTTTCAAGCTATTTAGAGCTAGCTTTAAGGATGTTCCTTAGGCAATAGTCACTGATAGTTGGAACTTGCCACTCAAAGACTTAATGGGACTGTTAAATGACTGTTTTTCTGAGTCTAACTCCAGGCGTGAGTATGAAGGAAGGCTGACCCAAGATGCCAGCAGCCCTGTGAGAGGGCAAACATGAGCTGCAGGTATGATTTCTTGGCAGAGTTGAGAGAGCAACTGTTCAGCCTGTGCTGAGGTGGGACCCTTTTGACATGATGCCTTAATTGAAACCTGGCAGACTAAGCCTGACTCAATGCAGCTTGCAGTTTGACACAGCCTTTGCCTGGAGTTGACAGGAAGCTGGGGAAAATATGGTCCCCTTACTATGTGTCCCTACTCTCTTGGTGGCAAATCTCTATTATCAGAAGGTTTTGTAAGTACAGTGAAAATCTATTTATATTAATTATGGAACATCTTAGATTACCATAGGAGTAGGAGCAGTGTTTTTGTGTAGGTATAAGTTAGGCAATGTTGTGGAGACAATTAGGTCAAGGGCTTGTGAGAATATTTGCTATTTGGTTAATATCAAGCTTGTCTAAAGCTTTGTTACAGTTAGTAATGTTAATAGGAGAATGGCTTGTGTATTATCCTGTAAATGCCATCCAAGAAACATGGCATGACAAAAGTTTATAACATTGTATGTACTGTGATAATTTAATGTGTTTATGTATGTGCTGAAGCCTGTTAATTCCTTAAGTGAGATATCATCCTCCTGGTGAGGAAACTAATAATGAGTGAATGTAAAATATAAGAAACTGGGTTCTGATGTGAATTTCTTAAACAGAACAATTGGTCAAGGTTTCATTTTTGACTTTGTAAAATGATCAGGGTTATGAGGATTAGAAATGGTAACTTAAAATTGTGTTAAAATTACTCTTGTAGGAGAATGGACAGAAAGCTGGTTCCTGCAAGAAGAGAAGAAGAAGAAGCCTTTGTACTGGAGATGACTGGAACAGATACCAAGAACCAGAAGATTTCATTAATGTCCTCTGCCAGACAGCTGCATACAAAAAGAACTTTTTGAATCTTAAAGAGACAATTACATTTTTGTTTCTTTTTTGAGTCTATGTATCTATGTTCACAAAGGGGACTGCCCCCTTTGATTTGTCAATGTGTCGATCAATCTTTCCCATGTTTACTTACAAGGGGATAGTTAAAGGAAAAAATTTGGATGTACCTATAGTGGTGAGGTGTCTGCAAAAAACAAAAATGGGGAGTCATTGAGTGGAATACTGATTGAGTGGAATATTGAAGTAGCAAAATAATTACTGATTATTGATAGTTTGGCAAAACAATTATTGATTATTGATAGTTTCAAAAAATTATTGGTATTTTCTAAACATTTACCTATTTCCTAATGTATTCTTGACTATTTTCCCTACAGTACCTTATGTTCTTTGTTTGGTCATAATAAGTTTTTGTCTACCTTGTGTCCTTAGGATAATGAACCCTATGTTTAAGCCTTAGTTCATAATCAGAACATTACAGCAGAAATTACCCAGTTGTTGCAATTTGCCACTGAGGAAGAAAAGGCAGCACATGAGAACTTACAACCTGACAGTGTTACAGATGACTTTCTGAGTCATATTAAGACCTTTTTAACCCCCAATTGACTTACTCATGTTTTAGAGACTGTGGCCATTGTGGGGAGCCTTGCCCTTTTTGCTATGTTGTTGCACTCCTTTAGTGCTGAGTATGTGTCTTGGGGCCCTGTATATAGCCATTGATTCATTACGAGTTGACTCTTGGTGCAAAAACAAAAACGGGGAGTTTTTATGCTGTGAGTTAGAGCTGACCCCTGCCCTCCTCAGACCTCCATGCCCAGGGCCTGCTGAGGTAAACTCAGGGCTCTGAGATATGGGTTGAGCCAGGAGGAGGGGTCTCGCCTTTGTTGCCTCCATAGCAATTCCAGGTCTTTGCCCAGACCTGCTTGACCACATGGCACTTCCGGTTCTTTGTCTGGACCGCCTCACCGCAGGGAACTACGGGTTAGCCCGGGAAGAGAAGGGGAGGAGAGTAGGCGGAACCAGGGTGGCCCTAATGCCTACGTAACCAAAGATATAAAAGTTTGCTTCTAACCTGAATAAAACGGAGTTACTCACCACCTTCGGCTCCCGCGCCATTCATTGCCCGTGAGATCAGGTCCTTTGCTGGACAAAGGCCTGGGTGTTGGGGGATAGCAGACCCCAACAAGTTGGGTGTTGGGGAGAGGGCCCCAACACCTACCTTAGATATTTGTTAGCTGTATGACTGGAGGGAAAATTTACTTAAATTTTCTATGCCTTAGTTTCTTAATCTGTAAAATAAAAGTGTTGGAATCAGTGACTTCAGAGGTCTCTTACAGCTGTAGTATGATCATATGATCTATCTCATTAAATGGACAAAGACATTGATTTTGGATGTATTTTCCCCATGTTTGCATCTGTACTTCCATTCTCCAAAATCTTTCTTCTTCTTTATTTTTTCTTTGTTTTCTCTTCCATCTTCTTTGATTTATTTACCATTCGGAAGTCTCTGGTTATTTTCTACTTCCACAGTGGCTTGGCTGAATGTTGTCAGTTATAAGAAGGCAATGGGAGCTCATAATTGTACCAACTATGTTCTCCAAATAAATTTGGAAGTCAAATTATATAAGAGCTTTTTAAAAGTCTCTATTATTTAAGTTTTCCTATTTTTATTTAAATAAGTGACCTTGGGTTACTACTGAATTTTATTTACTTATAGTGAAAACTATAGCTGCCCTTTTAAAAAAGATACGAAGACTTGACACTGGGAACACAATTTTAAAAAATGAGACTTACAGATAATAAATAAGCCTAGTACAATAAGTAGTCAAAATTGTTTCTACTATTCCTTTCTTTCTTTCTTTTTTTAGAATTCCTTTCTTTCTCTAGGTCTCAGAGTAGCATTTCTGGATGTTTAATTTAAGTACATTGTTTGCTGTTTGGCATGTACAGGGACAAAATTTGTCTTTTATCACATTAAAATGTGCCTGAAAAATAAAACAAAACAAAAATCCTAAAAATACACACCAGTCAGTCAATAAATATTCAGTAAGTACCTACTATGTTCCAAGGATTATGCTAAGTGCTGGGGATACAAAGAAAGTTAATGTCAGGCTTTGCATACAAGAACACAGCATTTGCAATTAAACCTTGTATGTTGAGGTGAAATAATTGCTTGGAGATCTACTTGTTCATTTATAGGCTCATAGATTGAAAGCTACAAGATGTGCCAGAGATGACCTAATCCAAATATTTCATTTTATAGTTGATTAAATGAGGACCAGAGAGGATGAAACTTGCCCGATGTTGGGCAAGTATATAAAAGGCAAGATTTGAATTCCAATTCTAGATCCTGAACTCTTTGCAGGGTATTATTCCGGTTTCACATGCAACTAGGTTGCAAACAAATAAATCAAGCCTAGGGAACAAACTATTGAGTGATTGGCCTTAACTGTGTGCTCACAGCAGTAGTCACTTAGTCATAAGTCCCCTGAAATAAACCCTTAGCAGAAAAGCAATGAATTTGGCTATTTCAATAGAAGAACTATTTAAAATAAAACAAAACCCATACTGGACTTAAGGCCACATCATAGAATAAAGTCTCAAACATTACATTCCCTAATAACAATCAGTCCTTAGAGAGAAATAAAACTGATTTATAATGCATAAACAGAGGGCTTCAGACAAACACTAATAACAAACAAAAAAGTCCCCCACTAATGGAGGTGGGAGGTAAATGGGAAAAGTGATTGACTCATTGAGTGTTAGAGTTTAAAAGGACAACATGTCCACCTAGAAAATTTGAATGTTGTCTTTGGTAACATCAGTATTCTTTATGCTTGTGACATTAACTAACTCACTTCAGGGTCTTGTCTTCTCATTAGTAAGCAGTTAATTAATTACTACCAAGTTGTTTTCTGGAAAAAAAAAAATCAATGATTAGTACACTTACCAGGAGCATTGGTCTTTTCAAAGGCACTCTGATAGACATAAATAACCTTAAGATCCAATCAGTTATAGATGAATAAAGTCCACTTCAGTTGAAGATCAGCCCAGGATAAGCTGATCAACTTCAGTATAAAGCATTGAGGCAAAGATAAAAATATGCACTATCCACCCCCTTCTTGCCTTCAACCCAGTCTCATATTATCCCTAATGAAGGGGCCCTTCTTCTTGCCAAGACAAAGCCCTTTACGTGAACAAGTGATAATGATCGCATTCTATCCCATCTTCTCCAGCATGCTGACCTCTTCTTCCCACTGTCTCTCACTTATCTTCCAAGCATTGTCATATGAGTTATAAAGAAAAAAAAATCACATGTCACTAGTACTTCATAGTAATTTGAATAAAACTAACTTTTAGCATACATTTACAGTAAGGACATGGCTATTTCATTTAGTGTCCAGATACCATTTAATTAGAGGCTGATATTTTAATAAAGATAGCAAGAGTCACCTGAATGTGTCATGAAGAGAATGGCTGGAATGATAAAAATAACTCATTGAAGACATGTGACGTATAGATGAGAGAGGATGCAATATGCTGGAAAAAGTGGGATTGAGTTAGATCACTATCACTTGTCCACCAGAGGACAAGCCACGTTGTTAGCGGTAGAATTCCAATGCTGTGAAGGTGGGAATAGTGTGTGTGTGTGCGTGTGTGTGTGTGTGTGTGTGTGTGTGTGTGTGTGTGTGTGTGTTTGGGGAATATGTATTTTACATTTGCCTCGGTTCTGTACTAACTTAAAGCTCCTATTATGGTAAGCCAGGTCATGGTTCATCTTACAGTGGGGTGAAGTGAGAGGGATTTCCTCTTCTAAAAAAAAAATTAACTGGAGGTAAAGGAAGCCCTTCTGGATAGGTAGTCAGCACCTGGTATCTCTTTCTTTCTTGAGCTCTTGTTAGTCATGAAGACAAGAAACACCCATGTCAGGATTGCTCTTAGAACATGAAAGTGAAGAGGTCTGGTCTCAGTCCTATTTAGATTAGTACACATGCTCACTGCCAGGTATAGGCAGCTTACATTGCTGCTGGGGGGAGTGTGTTGGTAAGCAAAATGGCCTTTGTTTTCCTTGAGTAACTCAGTGTATTTCATTAAGCCTTACTAGGTGCTAAGCCCCCCGCCCAAAGCCCTATTAGGAGGGGAACCTATGTGGGTGTGGATTGGTGACTGGGGTGGGGCCCAAGGTGGGGCTGGTAAGGGGAGGTGTTAACTCCAGAGCCATGCCCTATTAGGTGTTAACATAATCTATGTGGATGTGAACCTCCTAGGGTCCTAAGGGGAGGGGACTACTCAAGAACCAATCACCAGAGCCTAAGCTCTGGTCATTCAGATGACGCTTGATGACATCAAAAACTCTATAAAAAGGAGAGAAGACAGCTTGAAGATTGATTTTCTGTTGGAGTCAGAGACAGCTACAGCAACTAGAAAATAAGATACACAGGCAATGGGGCATAGAAATTTATCTTGCCTTACAAGAAAGGAAGGGAAAAGGGGATGGGAGGGGAGTGGGGTGACAAAAGGGAGGACTGACTGGGGAACAGGGCAACCAGAATACATGCCATCTTGGAGTGGGGGGGAGAGTAGAAATGGGGAGATAATTTGTAATTCAAACTCTTGTGAAAATCAATGCTGAAAACTAAATGTATTAAATTTAAAAAAATAAAAAAAATGCCAATGTATGAAAAATAAAAGATTCTGAATCTCCTTTTCTAATTGATTGATTTTCTTTTCAAAAATCTTGTTTTTTTCTTGGATTGTTCCTTTTTTTTTTTTTAGTTTTTTCCTCAGTCTCTTTCATTTGATTTCTAAAGTCTTTGTTAAGTTCTTCTTTGAAATCTTTTTTTTGGTCAGGTGACCATTCAACATTACTCTTTCGACTAGAAGTGGCTTTCTTTGCTTCAATTTCCTCCTCTGAAGATGAACCTGGTCTTCTCCATTCCCATAGTAACTTACTATGGATGAATTCTTTCTCCTTTGCCTATGCATTTTTTTTATTTGTAGTAGCTTAATTTTTGTAATCACCTCTAGTCCTGGGGTATGGAGAATAGTGCTTCTGGCCTCAGATATTCTTTCAGTTCTCCCCTCTGGCCTGGAACCAAATCTAAGTTTTCCAGGCCTCCTGTAAGTGCTCACAGCCAGCAGAGTTCACACCCCACTACTTTTGCACTCACTGGACTTGTGATGGTTCCTTCTCTCCAACTCACCCCCCTCCTCCCCACCCCACCTTCCCCACGCCTAGTGGCAGCATCCTTATAACACAACTGTGTCTGGCATTTCTTGCCAACAGAGGTTCCCTTAGTCTTCCCCAGCTCAGATGCCAAATTCCCCTCACTATCCGGGAAGTAAAAGTTTTCATGGCTTGGGCCAGGGAAGCCCGCCCCGCCCCCTCCCACCAAGCTAAACTCAGGGTTTGCTTCCTGTTGTTTGTTTAAGTGATCCCTAGCCTGGAGGTGTTTACTCTTTGTGGGACCAAACCTCATTCTGCAATTTTTCTTCAAATCTCCTCCAATTGTCTCAGAAGGATGCTTCTTCTATCCCTACTCTTAATTATTTTTGCCTGCTCTTTCTTTACCCTGAGGCTATATTATATCTGTTTTGTGGGGCAAATCTTGAGTGCTTGAAATTTTCTCACCTATTTTCTCATAATCCTCTCTTTGTCACTCCATTTCTTAGGCCATACCAGATTGTTTTTATGATTGCTGCTTTGTAGTATAGTTTTAAATCTGGTAGGTACTACCTTCCTTTACTTTTTTTTTGGTTTTTCATTGATTCTCTTAATAATCTTTACATTTTGTTCATGACATTTGAGCAATATGCTTTGTATGATCTCACATGTAAGAGAGAGGGAGAGAATTTGGAACTCATAATTTAAAAAAAAATTAAACAAAAAATAAACTATTTTTAAAATAAATTTTAAAAAAGTATTTAGATGTTTTGCCATTTTGGTGCATATATGGTTAGAATTGATATTAATTAATTCTCTTTGTTACATTTTACAAAAATGCTGTTTCCCTAATTATCTCTTTTAAAGATAGTTTTATGCTTTTGCTTTGTCTGCAGTCATGATTTCTAATTCTGCTTTTTTCTCCTTAGCTGAAACAAAAGAGATTCTGCTCCAGCCTCTTTTTTTATTCAGCGTCTTCCTTTCTGTTTCAAGAATGTTTCTTATAAACAATATATTGTTGGATTCTGATTATTAATCCATGCTGCTATCTGCTTCAGTTTTATAGGTGAGTTCATCCCATTCACAATTATGGTTACTAATTGTGTATTTCCCTCTATCTTATTTTCTTCACTTTACCCTTCTCTTTCTCTTTTTCTCCTTTCTTCAAAAATCTGTTCTGCTTCTGTCTTCTGCCTCCCTTAATCTGCTACCTCTTTTCTCAACCCCTCCCCCTCACATCATTTATCATTTACTCCTTCCCATTTCCTATTGGGTAAGATAGATTTCTATACCCAGTTGAGTGTGTATATGTGTTCTTTCTTCTAATCAACACCAAAGAGAATGGGGTTCAATAATTGCCTTTAATAATTATTTTTCCCTCTATTGTCAAAGCTCTTTCTTGCCTAACTTATTTATGTGAGATAATTTTATCTTTTCTTCTTCACTCTTTGCCCTTCTTCTGGTGTATCCCTGCTTCTTACCCTCTCACTTTACTTTTTCTAACTGTTCCCAGAGACTGCAAGTGCTAATGTTCCTCTTTGCTATGCAACTTTGACCCAGAATTACCTTTGGTGAATGACACAAGGTCATTTGAGAAAGCCCAAAACAAAGATGCAGTTGCCACTGACACATCTGCTTCTAAGGCCTGCTGCTGATCTTGCAACTGCATGCACTCATGTCAGGCCACCAATGCCCTGTCACAGAACTCTGCCCTTGCCTTTTAAGTTGTCTTGGACTGAAAAAAAATCACTCTGACCTTTTCTTGACTATGCCACAACAAAATTTGATCTGAGATATTATTTTCTAGTTGTTTCTAGGACAATGTTGGGAGAGTTCAACTGGTTTGCTTTTTATACTCTACCATCCTGTCTCTGTCCACTCTGTATAACATGACCTAAAAGAGGCTATTTTCAGGTGGCTCCCCCAGAATCCTGTCATAAAGAATCATTGTCATTTTGATAGAGCTCTACAAGTCATTCAACATGTTTGTTCAGTTGTTCAGACAAAATTAAGTGAGTTAGGTATATACTTCACTTGAACACCTCACATGACAGACAGAGAGATGTTATAATTCTAAGATCAAGGAAACATGACTTCAATTAGCTAACAATGGATGGGGAGCAAAATAGAAAGCAGCCTAGGAAACTGGGAGCATGAAGTAAATTAGTACATTCGAAACTTCTAGCCACGCACTTCAGAAAGCTACAGCACATAAATAGCAGATGAGGAACTTGTTTCAGACATATATTTCAATGAACATTGAAGACCTAACTTGTCACCATGTGGAAGAAACTGTGCACAGCTGTCCAAGAAGGCATTGTCTGACACCATACAAGGTTAACATTCATAGAACACAAAAGATATTCAGTATGCAACCAGGGTAGGCTATTGGCTAAAATCTCATTAATACAAAAATATTCCTAGGGTGCATTGGGATAGATCCATGGATAGCATTGCAAACAGAAGCAATAAATCTCTCATCCTCTAGGAGTCTGATGCAACCTCATGAAATAAACAAAAAAAATTGGCACATTAAAGTTCAGAATCATTGTTCATCATTCCTTTAGGTTTATGGAACTTGGGTCCCTATGGTGTTGTCACACATAGTAAGCAGAACTCAAGTCTCTAACAGGCAATAAACGTATCTCTCTGTCTGCCTAATTTAGACTAGGATAAAAATAAAGTGAGTATATTGAAAGCCAGTTTACACCAAGTGTCTCTCACCTGCTGTTCTGTTGCATCTCTAAAAGCACTAATAAACGAGGAGCCAATTATAACTATATTTGAATATAATTGAGCTTCTATGTAATGCTGCCTCATTTCCCCCCAGTTAGCATAAACTGGGTTTTTATTTTTCCAAGACATTTTTATACGCCAGGCAATCCAGCAAAATCACATTATTAGTGCATGGTGATGATATGCTGTAAAAGAACCGAAGTATCCAAACTAATTCCCATACCTATGAAGTAACATATCCAAGTAGACAACAGGGATCTGAGAGACTGAAAAATGCTCTATTTCTTCCTTTTAATCAAAGGATACCTATTGCATCCATTGAATTATCCATTCCTTTTAAAACTTAATTGGATTTGACAGGAGCAAAAGTATTCATAATACATGAATCATTTTCTTTAAACATGGGGCTTGAAAAAATAAATTTCTGTGTCTCTCACTGTAATTTTAAAAAATAGCTGAAATAGTGGCCTATTTACAGTATAGAGGTAAATCGTGTTAAAGTTCATAGGTATTTCAAATAATGTAACATCACTGATGATCAGTTGCATGGATCAAGTGAATTTCAAGCCTTGCCTAATGCTGAGGGGAAAAATGATGTTGTTGTTGTTTTCCCCCTCAACAATGTGATTTTCATTCTTCATTTGAATAATGACTCTATATGAAATATTTAAATTGTCATACTGTTGAAAAGTCTAAATATGTCCACTTTTGACAGAAAATAATTTGGCAATAGGCTATAGAACCCAAATGACTTTTGTAAAGACTAAATTGGACCTTTCAAGCATTTAAATGTTAAGTTTCTAATACTCATTAATACATATCCTACTAAAATGAAGAGTAATAAAAAAGGAACCAGGGAAACTGTCTTGTAATCTCTTCCATCACGTTTTAGCCTAAGGCAATTTTAATAAACTAGCTATAAACCTCTGAAAATAAGGTCTTTAATAGAAATGTTCCCATTACTCCTAACTAGACTATTATAAATGGTGATGCACTAATAAAAACCAAAACCTTGCATTTTCCAACTGCTGAAACAAGTCAGTTCAGATGAAATCACTGCAGCTGTTTCCATTTACTCTTTCACAACATGTTACTTAACAGTGCTGTTAAATATTAGTGGGAATCATTATTAAGTCAAAATACATGTCCCAATTTTAAAACAAGATAGGGGTGTATGAAGCCAATTTGTTTTCTTTTCCAAGAAATATAAAACATTACTGCCTTGTCTAGCCATGATGCAATGTAGTTTTTAACCTTGGATAATAAATGACAATTCATCTAGCCACATTCTGAACAGACAAGGAATAATTCAGTTCATCAAAAATGGACCATTTATGGTAGCACATTAGCCTCTTCGGAAAAAAAAATTCAATTTGGAAACATCCAAAGCTGTGTTATTTCGATGGCTTATTGATTAGTAATGACAAGAATGACTTTAGCAGTTTGATATATCCTTTCCTACTTCTAGGGCAATGTTATAAGGAAACCAAGGCAGAACAAAAATGTCAACTTGCCTTTGAAAGATATTGGTTTTAATTTTTTCCAGGAAAAATCAGCACTTTATGGTACAATTGCTATAGGACTAGTTCCTTATTGTTACAATCTTTAGTAAGGTTCATAAATTTATGATAACTTATTCCAATTTTCTGTAGTACTCATAAAAGTTTACAATGATTTCCTTACAAAGAGAGATCTATAAAAAGTAGTGTAAAAATCATATCAACTGAACTCAGCAAGTACTTGTTTCTTAGGATCTCTTGTGATGGGGAGCCACCCACCCATTGTTGCAGATCACTGCCACTTTTATTTTATTATTGGTCTTTAATTTTTTTAAGTTTTAATATATGAAATAAAGTATGTATTTCCATAACATAGCACAATAAAACAGATGATTGTGCAAGAAATTGCAAACCTACTATACATAGCTTGCTATTACTTTCAAATATACAACAGAATTATCATGTACAGTTATTTTTTCTCCCCCCCAGCTAGAGATGGTTAGCATTAGACACAAATATATGTACATATGTGTGGATATAAGTATGTATATGTTTGTATATGCTTACATACACATATAGAATTATTCTATACATACTTTGATTTATCAGGTCTTTTACTGGATGCAGGCAGCATATTTCTTCATGTATCCTTAATGGTTTAATTTGGTATTTACAAAAAACAATATAACTTATTCACTCAATCATTTTTTAATTTTTTAGTTATTTTACTTTACGGCACTCATTTCCACAAATTTCTGGGTTCCAAATTTTCTTGCCCTCCCTCCCCTCACCCTCCTTTTGAGGGTGGCATGGAATCTGATACATGTTATACATATACCTTTGCATTAAACTTATTTATACAATAGTCAAGTTGTACAGAAGAATTGTGACCAATGGAATTATCATGAGAAGGAAGGAACAAAAACAAAAATAAGAGAAAAAAAGAGAAAAAAAGAGAGAGAGAAAATTGTTTGCCTCAATCTAGATTCAGATTTCATAATTCTTTCTCTGTGAGCAAATAGCTCTTTCCATCATGAGTCCTTTGGAGCTGTCTTTGAACCATGTATTGCTGAGAAGAGCCAAGTCTATCAAAGATAGTCATCACAGAAGCAATATGTCTGTGGTTATGTACAATGTTCTCCTTATTCTGCTCCCCTCACTCAGCCTCAGATCATGTAGGCCTTTCCAGGTTATTATGAAGTCCCTATGTTCCCCATTTCTTATAGCACAATAGTATTCCATTACATTCATATACCACAACTTGTTTAGCCATTCCCCAATTGATTGACATCCCTTTGATTAGCAATTCTTGGCCACCACAAAAAGAGCTGCTTTAAATATTTTTGTACATACTGGTCCATTTCCAACTTGTGTGTTCTCTTTGGGATACAGTACTAGAAGTGGTATTTCTTGGTCAAAGGATATGTACATTTTTATAGTCCTTTGGGCGTAGTTCCAAATTGCTCTCCAGAATGGTTGGATCTGTTCACAACTATATCAACAATGTTACAATTTTCCAATTTTCCAACATCCTCCCCAGCATTTCTGATTTTTCCAGTTTTGTCATGTTAGCCAATCTGAAAGGAGACATGTGGTACATAAGGGTTGTTTTGATTTGCATTTCTCTTATTAAGAGTGATTTGCAGCATTTTTCATATGCCTATAGATATCTTTAATTTCTTCCTCTGAAAACTGCCTGTTCATATCCTTTGACAATTTCTCAATTGTGGAATGACTCGTATTCTTATAAATTTGGCCCAGTTCTCTGTGTATTTTAGATATGAAGATTTTTTCAGAGACACTGATTGTAAAGATTTCCTCTCGATTTTCTACTTCCCTCCTAATCTTTGTTCCATTGGCTTTGTTTATACAAAAAATTTTTCAATTTAACATAATCAAAATATTGATTTCGCATTTTGTTATGCTCTCTGTCTCTTGTTGTGTCATGAATTGTTCCCTTTTCCATAAATCTGACATCACAATCAAAATTAACCCTTTTGCATGTCATAAAGCCTTCTATCTTTTGTTTGGTCATAAATTTGTCCCTTCTTCATAAATCTGACAGGTAAACTATTCCTTGATCTCCCAAACTGCAAATAGTATCAGCCTTTATTCCTAAGTCATGAACCCAATTTTAAATTCATTTTAGTATATGGTGTAAGATGTTGGTCTATGACCAGTTTCTGCCATACCATTTTCCAATTTTCCCAGGAGTTTTTGTGAAATAGTGAATGCTTAGCCCAGAAGCTGGATTCTTTGGCGTTATCAAGCTGTAGATTGCTATAGTCATTAACTTCTCCATCTTGTGTACCTATCCTATTCCATTGATCCATCATGCTGTTTCTTAGCCAACACCAAGTAGTTTTGATGACTTTTGCTTTATAGTGCAGTTTAACATCTGGTATAGTTAGCCCACCTTCCTTAGTGTTTCTTTTCAATAATTCCCTTGATAGTCTGAATCTTTTGTTCTTCCAAATTAATTTTGTTATTATTTTATCCAGCTTTGTAAAACAATTTTGGTAGTTCAATTGGTATGGGACTGAATAAGTAAATTAATTTAGGTAAAATTGTCATTTTATTATATTAGCTTAATGTAATGATGAGCAACTGATGTTTTTCCATTTATTTACATCTGACTTTATTTGTGTGAAAAGTGTTTTGTAATTGTGTTCATAAAGGTCCAGGGTTTATCTTGTCAGGTAGACTCCTCCAAATTTTATAGTCTTTACAGTAACTTTAAATGGAATTTCTCTTTCTATCTCTTGCTGTTGGGCTTTGTTAGTAATATATAGGAATGCTGAGGATTTATGTGGGTTTATTTTATATCCTGAAACTTTGCTAAAGATTTTTTTTAATTATTTCAAGTAGTTTTTTTATTTGATTCTCTAGATAAATCATGATATCATCTGCAAAGAGTGATAAATTAGTTTCTTCTTTGCCTATTCTAATTCTCAATTTCTTTTTCTTCTTTCATTGCTAAAACTGATATTTCTAATATCAAATTGAATAATAGGGGTGATAATGGACATCCTGGTTTCACCACTGATCTTATTGGGAATGTATCTAGCTTATCCCCATTACATATAATGCTTGCTGATTGTTTTAGGAAGATATCACTTAAAATTTTAAGGAGGAATCCACTTATTCCTATGCTTTCCAGTGTTTTTAATAGGAATGATGTATTTTGTCAAAAACTTTTCTGCATCTATTGAGATAATCATATGGTTTCTGCTACCTTTTTGTTGATATGATAAATTATGTCAATAGTTTTCCTAAAATTGGACCAGTCTTGCATTCCTAGGATAAATCCTACCTGGCAAAAGTGTTTTATTCTCCTGATAAATTGCTACAATCTTTTCGCTAATATTTCATTTAAAATTATTACATCAGTATTCATTAGGGAAATTGTTCTATAACTTTCTTTCTATGTTTTGACTCTTTCTGGTTTAGGTATTAGTACCATATTTGTATCATAAAAAGAATTTGGTAGGACTCCACCTATTTTCCCAAATAATCTATAATGTATGGGAATTAATTGTTCTTTAAATGTTTAAATAGTTCTTTAAATGGTTTAAATGTTTTTTTAGAATTCACCTGGAGATTTTTTCCTAGGGAGTTTGTTGATGGCTTGCTCAATTTCATTTTCTGAGATAGGTTTATTTAGGTATTTTATTTCTTTTCTGTTAACCTGGGGAATTTATATTTTTGTAAATATTCATCCATTTCCCTCAGGTTATGGGCATACAATTGGGCAAAATAATTCCTAATTATTGTTTTAATTTCCTCTTTATTGGAGGTGAATTCCTCCTTTTCATTTTCGATACAAGTAATTTGGTTTTCTTCTTTCTTTTTTAAATGAAATTGATGAAGGGTTTATCAATCTTATTGATTTTCTTTTCGTAAAACCAGTTCTTAGTTGTCTTTATTAGTTCAATAGTTTTCTTGAATTCAGTTTTATTAATCTCTCCTTTGGTTTTCAGTATTCCTAATTTGGCATATAATTGAGGATTTTCATTTTGTTCCTTTTCTGACTTTTTCAGTTGCATGGCCAACTGATTTATCTCCGTTATATATTTTATTCATGTAGCATGTAGAGATATAAAACTTCCCCTAAGAACTGCTTTTGCTGCATCCCATAAGTTTTGGTATGTTGTCTCATTATTGTCATTCTCTTGAGTGAAGTTATTCACTGTTTCTATGATTTGCTGTTTGAATCACTCATTCTTAAGGATTAGATTGTTTAGATTCCAATTAATTTTAATTTATCTTCACATGGTCCTTTATTACAAATAAGTTTAATGATGATCTGAAAAGGATGCATTGACTATTTCTGCCTTTCTGCATTGGACTGTGAGGTTTATATGCCCTAGAACATAGTCATTTTTTGAGAATGTGCCATGTACTGCAGAGAAGAAGTATATTCCTTTTTATCCCCATTCAGGTTTCTCCAGAGGTCTATCATATCTATTTTTTCTAAAATTCTATTCACCTCCTTAACTTCCTTTTTGTTTATTTTGAGGTGAGATTTATCAAATTCTAGTAGAGGAAGGTTGGGGTCCCCCACTATTATAGTTTTGCTGTCTATTTCTTCTTGTAACTCCCTTAACTTCTCCTCCAAGAATCTGTATCCTCTATCACTTGGCGCATATGTGTTAAGTAATGTTATTCCTTCATTGTGTATGGTGTCTTTTAGCAGGATATAGTGTCCTTCCTTATCTCTTTTAATTAGATCTAATTTTGCTTTTGCTTTGTTTGAGATTAGGATTGCTACCCCTGCTTTTTCTACTTCAGCTGAAACACAATATATCCTACTCCAGTCTTTTACATTTATCCTGTGTGTATCCCCCTGTTTCAAATGTGTTTCTCATAAACAGCATATTATAGGATTATGGTTTTTCATTCATTTTTCTATCTGCCCCTGTTTTATGGGAGAGTTCATCCAATTCACATTCACAGTTATCATTACTGTTTGTGTCATTTTCTCCATCCGATCCCCCCATTTATGCTTTTATTTCTCCCTTTTCCCTTCAAGTTCTCAAAAGAGTTTTGCTTTTGACCACAGTCTTCCTCAATTTCCCTCCCTATTAACCCCCCTCCCTTATCTTACCCTTTTCCCTTTACTACTTCTTCCCTCACTTCTATTCACCCCCCTTTTCTTTCCCCCTTCCCCTCCTACTGTCTGTAGGAATAATTTAATTTCTATACGTATCAGAGCATGTTATTCCCTCCTTGAACCAAATCTGATGAGAGTAAAGCTCAAACACTGCTTTTCCATCCCTTCTTTCCCTCTGTGTTTTGTGCCACTTCATGTGGCATAATTTACCTTTTTCTACCTCCTCCTTACCTCTTCTCCAAGAACAATCCCTTTGCACCCATTAATTATTTATCATCACATCAGTTACTTTATACTGATACCCTCAGTCTATGTATATCCCTTTCAGTTGTTGGAATAACTATACTATTCTCAAGGCTGACATATATGTATATATGTATATATGTATATATATATATATATATATATATATATATATATATATGTGTGTGTGTGTGTGTGTGTGTGTGTGTGTGTGTGTGTGTATAACATATATAAATCTATGTAATCCTATATAAGTATGTAAACATTTTTCCCTTTTTGATATGGGTATCATATCAATGCTGTCCTCTTTTGAATGGGTAATTTGATTTCCCCTGTCTCCATAGTAGGAATCAATAGACTTTGGTTTTCTAGTCTGTTTTTTCATGGTGTTTTTTTTCCCCTGGCTTCTAAAGTGAATCTCTGTTTCTGAGGTTCGGGGTCTCTGTCCCAAGCTTCTTGTTCTGGGAACTGTGGGCCAGCTCACTGGCTTTGTGTGCTTTGGCCTCTGGTTTCATGAGTTGTGGTGGAAGGGTGGTCTGGCTTCTGGAAATCTCCTTTTCCCCTAGGGCTGCCCTAGAGTGTGGGTGGTCTCAGATATTGTCTGTGCTGGTGTCTGCCACTTCCCCTGGCTATGCAAAGGCACATCTGGTGTCCTGGTGTTGATGTTTGCTAGCTACACTACCCTGGGGCTGAGGAACTCCCACTGCTCTGCTTAGGTGGGGCCTGCTGGGACCCCTCTCTTCATGCACTATTCTCCTTCTGCCACCACAAGAACGGCCCTCTCCCCAACTTCTCAAGCTAAAAGGCTACAGAAGCCTCACGTCTGACTCTTGTATTTCAAGGTTTCTCCAGAGGGAGTACTGTCTGGGTAAGAAAGGGAAGGATGAGAGTCATTTTAAATGATCATCATGGCTTCTGGAAGTTCAAGAAGATGAGTTTCAAACCTTTAGACTGTGGGCTGGATGCCTCAGGGGTACCTGATACCGTGGCCACAGGCTCTGCACTGGTGCCTGATCACCATTGCTTTTAAAATTACACTATTTAAAAGATTAAAAATTATGAAGCTATAGAGAAAGAAAGAGTTTCATAGTGCTGTTGACATAGTAAAGCAGAGGAATAATCTGATAAACCGTAGTGAAAGGTCAATTTCAGAAAATGATAAGATCATAAAATTTTTTTAATGTCAGTTTTTATAGTATGGTGAATCTTAAATAGTAATCAGAAGGTAAAAGGCTAATTTTAAGAAAGTTGCCGAAAGCAGATACATTTTAGAGAAACAAGAAACTGCAATTATTTTACAACATTGTAATATATCTGTCTATTTCCTTTCCTATCTATTTTCTTATGATTTCTGATTGAGTACACGCAAATGAAGTACACAGAGAAGTTACTTACATTAACACCTTTGGATTAATAATTTCCTTAATAACAATGGCCTATTTGGAACATAACAGATTTTTATTCTAAGCTAGCATTAATTTTTAGAATATTGAAAAGGAAAAAGAGTAGTTGATCAGAGCATCCAACTGAACATAAAGTTTCCATTAGTCCCATATCATACTGTGTTTATTGAAAGAAAATAATGCTCCTAGCAAGAAAAACAAATCTTTGATTTTAAGAGCCAGCTAACATGAATATTTTAAACACGTTTGAATTATTTCCATTAGGTTTATCTTTTATTAAATGGAAGTTAAGCATTCTAGCAAATTTTGTCTTGAAGAGAATGAAAATTAATTCTATGTTCCTTTGAAGTGTTATAAAGAAAAATTGAGATTTATTCTAGAAAACCTTGCCCTGGATGTAATCAAATCAAATGTAATATCACAGCAATTTTTTTTGAAAAATAAGACTAAATGGGGCATCTAGGTGGCACAGTGAGTAGAGCATTAAGCCTGGAGTCAGGAGGACCTGAGTTCAAATCTGGCCTCAGACACTTGACACATTTACTAGCTGTGTGACCTTGGGCAAGTCACTTAACACCAATTGTCCCGGCTTGACCCCTCCAAAAAAAAAACACAAAAAGAAATATAAGACTAAATACACAAGTATTTATGATATTTTATATCCATAATGCTTAACAAATGATAGTCAAAATATTTTAATATTAACTATATATATATATATATATATATATATATACACATATATCATTGTGTTTACAAAATGAGAAATATTTGTTCACCTTGGAGAGAGCACTTTAGTTAGAGTGGTTCATATTATAACAGGCAGAGTAATAATTTTCAGGTGAGTAAGCAGAGGGGACAAACAGTATAAGTTCCCCACCCCAAGATAATCCCCAAGGAGTTTGTCTACAAAATGAGTTATAGCTTGAGCAGATGTTGAAGTCAAACGAATGTATTTTAAGCATGGATGTTTGATCCAAATAAGTTTCATATGTGAAATAAACATGAGTTGGGTTGGATAAAATAGCAATATAGATGCGAAAAAAAATAGTACAAAGAGTAACAGTTTGCAAGTATTAATATGGGACATAAACAATATTTGTTTTAAACAATTTTTGAAGCAACAAAATATTGAAAGAATATTTTACAGTTTTATCACTGCTTAACATTATAGCATTTTGCTACTAGCAACAGGAATCTAGGTTGTACAGGAAAAAGTAGCAGAAGGATGGAGAAGTCAGTTCTAAGATTCTTTGGATGTTTATAATACATATTTATGAATGAATTGTGACTACCACAACAAACATCATCACCCTTTTGTTGAGCTGTATATACAAAACAAGCAAAAAGTGAAAGAAAACACTAACCCTAGCTTTTAGTTTGAAATCTAACTAATTAATTATTTTCTCAGACAACATTGTAGGAGATGCATCATTGCTTTTACTCTCCCTCAAACCCAACAAACTTGACATTTCATTTATTTCAGGAATCCCAATCGTACAAGAAATTCTTAACCATGTTAATAGTTCAGAATATCAGGTTTAAATCTAGATGGATTCTCAGAGGTCACTTGGTCCATACTTCTTATCTTACAGATGAGAAAATGGATTCAAGTAGAATAAGAGACTTGCACAAGGATACACTGTTACACAATTAGTAAGTAGTTACACAGTTACTTAGACAGTTAATAAGTAATAAAGGCTGGACTCTAATCCAAATCCTCTGCTGTCATATCCAGCACTCTTTCTGAGCCATATCAGTGTACGATGGTAAACAGAACAAATCTTTTCCATTACACTTGCTTTTTAAAAACACTGGCTAATGAAATACATATAAAAATTGTATTCTTATACCACAAATTAATTAAAAGATGTCAATCCAAGAATGACCTTTACCAAAAGGGCCCTTTAGTGGGCTCACTAGGACACCAACAGTTAGAAGGCCAATATGTCTATATATATATATTTTTTTTTTCATTTGGCTTGCTATCTTTGGAAAATATTATCACTGTTCAAGCTTTATTCATCCATTGAGACTATAAACTTCCATGGCAAAAGTAGAACACATGTTCAGGGCACTCAACTACAAACCATAAGAGGACATTCAAACTAAGTTCTGGATAAGTGAGTATCACAAAGATGTTAACAAAATAAGAGGATTTAAGAGAATATCAACAAACCTGCTTAATCCACCAGAAGTACTGACTTATGAAGAACAATTAGAAACATTATATGTTTAGCTTAGCTGAAGTATAACAGAAGGGAATATAATAATAAAAATTCAGTGAGTACACACTGAAGAGGAGCACAAGATAATTTTGAGTAGTAAGGTGGCTTTAGGTTCCAACTCATTCTTTACATAGCCACAAGTTTAATCTTCCTGGAAAATGACTTCACCTATGTTACTCTCTGTTTCAAAAACTGAAAGTTTTGAAATTTTAAAAATACCACAACACTCAAATTTTTCATGTTCTTATTGGCTTTCTTTTTGTTCATTCAAGGTCTAGCTCAATACCTTTCTTTATGAAGTTGGCATAGATCATTCTCTTATCTACATTCATAGAACTTATTGTTTAAATCATTCATTAATCAATAAACAAAGGATTTCTTAAGTGCCTACTATGTGCCATTCGCTGTCCCAGGCGGTAATGATACAATGAATTTATGTTATACTATATACTAGCAGGCTGCAACATACTCAGAGATGAGTAAACATAGGATGGAGATATATATATATATATATATATATATATATATATATATATATATATATATAGAGAGAGAGAGAGAGAGAGAGAGAGAGAGAGAGAGAGAGAGAGATATAGATATATAGATATATATAGATATAGATATATATATATACACATACACACATATACACACACACATATATATGTGTGTATATATACGCACATATTTACACACATATATGTATAATGTATACATGTATATGTATGTGTATATGTCTGTGTATAATGTGTGTGTGTGTGTGTGTGTGTGTGTGTGTGTGTATAATCTCCAACTAACAACAAGACCCTTGGATAGAGAAGGGGAGTATATTAAAAATTTTTGGAATAAGGAAAGAACTCTTGATAGAAGTAGAACTTCAACTGAGCTTTGAAGAGCTCTAGAGGTTCCTTCAGGTAGATATGAGGTTATGCATTGTAGATTGGGGAAGAGGCAGCACCTGGAAAGCCACAGATGTAGAAAGATTATATTGTTTGCATTGGGAACAGTTAGTGTGGCTGAAGTAGTGTATATAAGGGTGATAATATGTAAGCAATATGGAAGGTTAATAAATGCTAAATTCATGAGTTTGAAAGTTATCCTAAAAGTAACACTTCACTACAGAAGCTTTTTCAACAAAAGAAGGAAAATGTTAATAATACTTAAAAATAAGAACTCTGTAGCTATATAGTATTGACTGGATAGGAATTACTAAATGCAGTGAGACAATTAGGAAGCTATTAGAGTAGTTCAGGCAAAAGTGAGTAAAAACTTAGAACATGATTGTATGGTATGATAAGAAAGGAATGAGCAGATTCAGAGATGTGAGGGAGGTGAAAGATTCAGCAACTCTCAGTATTTTGAAGATGAGTGAAAATGAATAGTAGAAAATTCCACTTAGGCTAGGAATCTATGTGACTGGAAGAATAGTGATTCCTATTTATGGTAGAGGGTTTTAATTTGGGATATATGGGAAATACCATGACAAATAAATCAACAGTGCAGTAACAAATGTCATTTTATTAAAGTGATTTAAAAGATAATGAGCCTACCTTTTGCTCCTAAGATCAGGAATAGGTAAGACAACATCCTTCTGAAGGATACCTGCTATATGGTGAGATTCTGGCATTGTGGATTCAGTCTGGGTAGAAGTCTTACTCAAGTTAGGTATCGGCATTTTATATAAATTTGAGCTAATGCAACCAAGAGTAGGAGGGAAGCAGAAAACTGGGAAAAAAAAAATTACAACCAGTGTCTCTGGTAAAGTCCTCATTTCTAAAATATATAGAGAAAGGAGTCAAATTTATAAGAATTCAAGTCATTTCTCAATTGTTAAATGGTCAAAGGATATGATCAGGCAGTTTTCAGATGAAGAAATTAAAGCTATCTATAGTCATATGAAAGAATTCTCTAAATCACTGTTGATTAGAAAAATCCAAATGAAAATCACTCTGAGGTACCCCATCACACCTATCACATTGGGTAACATGAAAAAACAGGGAAATGATAAATGCTGGAGAAGATGTGGGAAAGTTGGAACACTAATGCATTGTTGGTGGAATTATGAATGCATCTACCCATTCTGGAGAGCACTTTGGAACTATGCAAGACATCAATGAAACTGTCCTTACCATTTGATGAATCAATACCACTACTAGATCTGTATCCCAAAGAGATCTTAAGAAAAGAATATAAGAAAAGTCTTTTTGTGGATTCTAAAACTCTAGAAGTTTTTAGACTCATTATTTAAAGTATCCATTGAGGTTTTGGGGAGAGCTCATTGGAAAAAATTCAGCACCCTCAACTTCAGAGAAAACACAAACAGAAATTATGAGCAGAAATTATGTGAACAGAGCAAATAACACATTCAGGGCTTCTAACTGTCTCTCCATAGAAATACATAGTTTTCAGAGAGAGAGAAGCACCAATATCTGGGTTTTCAAAGCTGGAGGCTCCTTAACGGCCACCCAGAATCTCCTCTAGCCAAGGCACACAAGTACTTTTACAATGTTTGAGCCTCAAAGCAAAATGTTAACCTCAGAGTATATATGCACTTCTTCAGGGTCAGAGGGCTTCACAACCATATGACTCAAACTCATGTGACTCAGGCTTTCTTGTGACTTAACCAGGTCACTAAAGACTCTTCATTCAATCAAAGAAGGCACTTGATTGCCTTAGCGCTGAGAAGCACTCCAAAAAAAACAGCAAAATGTCCCACTTTGCTTGCCATTACACCCCAATTCTGGGAGTACATTCTTCCCTCTAACACTTCAGTCCCTAGAGAGAGTGAAGTCAAACTTAAAGCAGTTTATACAGAAGCATACACCCCACCAAGTACACTACTGATTGTGGCATAACTGATGAATGAGTCAGTGGCTCACTCTCTTGACTGCCATCGATTCACTTTTGGGGGGTTAGCAGGTTGCTCTGGACTTTATTCCTCAGTGGACTTGTCTTTCTTATCTTGTTTCTAAAAATCTAGCATTTAAAATGCAAGGATCAAGTCTATTCCTCTATTCCTTAACCTGAGAGCAGGAAAAATTGACAGAATATAGATAGCAGTAATGCTCTTGATTGGTTCACAAGATGATGACTCAAATGAAGAGATTAAAGCCCAAAGCTTCTATCCCTTCACAGAGCCTTATGACAGTTCTCATTTAAAGTCAATCATACCAAAAAAACCGGGCCTGGATTACTCTTGTCTGCCTTCAAGTTTCAGTTCAGCAGCCACCTAAAAGCTCTTCTTCACCAAAAGGGCAGTGCAATGGACAAAGGACTGTGGACCCTAAATAACCAAAATAGCTGTGCATTCCCTGAATTGGAGAACAGTGCCTTTTCAGAAACAGTCTCTCTAGCCTTTTCCACATGGTATGGTAGCAGCGAGCATAGTACACATGCTCGAAAGGTTTTGGGTCTCATTGGCCAGTCTCTTGCTTACAATGACATTAGAAATGTATTTTATGCATTTAAAAAAAAAGTATTCTCTGAAGAGGTCCACAGGTTAACCATAATTCCAAAAGAGTCTATGACACAAAAAGGCTAACAAATCCTGATATAGTCTAATCTCCACGTTTTGCATATGAGGCAAGTAAGACCCACTGAGGTTATCTTTTACGTAAGGTCACAAAGTGCCAGAACTCAAACACAGGTCCTGTAATTCCAAATTTAGCCTATTTTAAGTATTCTGGCAATGAAATATTATAACATTTTATAAATCAAGATTGATTATAAATCACTTGAGTTTACCTACTTACAAAATTTCCATCTGTGTTAACATTTCACCTTACTTTTCCTATGTCAATTATTTTTTTTACATATAATGATCTACTAAAATAAACTCAAGTATTACAGTAGAAGAGCATCATCTGAACCTTTTCTATATTTTGGCTTGTAACTGTTGTAAGCAATGGAGAAAGAATAGATTGCAACTTGGCAATATAGTACAAACAGTCACTAGATGGTAATTTTGTGTTTTCCCCAACTCACAATACACTTACAAGAATTTCAGTCTCTTTTATAAAGAATTGTACTATATACTGGTAATTTGATTAGGAAGGGTTCCCCAGAGTTCCTATAGCTGTAACTTGCTCTTACCTTATAAAATTGAAAGTAAAAATGAATACAAACTACAATGTTTGTTGAAACTATTTCCCATTAGTAACTTAATGATTCAGAAAGCTTATGAGAAGAAAGAATAAAATAGATCCATGTGGAAAAATAGATTCTTTGAAAGTCTCTAAAGTAAAAGATTTGAGCAATTGTTTTTAGACTACACAATTTTTGGCAATATAAAATGAACTAATTTATTTTTTTTTCTTTATCCTCCAATAAAAGCACTTGAATTTTCCTAGCAGAAGTTAAAACTTTATTTTAATGCAGAAACAACAGCAAGAATACTTGACATGACAGAGGGCTTACTTAAATGCCCAAAACCCTATATTGAAAGCTCCATGTTGCAAATAGCCATGGAAACTGATTCTTCACAGAGTGCCTGGGAGATATTTTTATCTTGTCCCCAAACTGTATCTAAAGAAAAGGTAATTAGAAAATTACATTAAAAGGGTGATTTACCACAAAGGCAGAGTTAATTGAAATTTATTAGCCATTGCTTTGCAATGGCTTCAATGGCAAAACTTTTCATTTAAAAAAAGCAGGAGAATGTAAATTTAGAAAGTTTATTCATTAGTTCTGATTTCTTATTTCATGTGCAGGTTGTTTGAAAGCAAAGGAAAGAAAATCTCTCAGTTTGATATTTTTCAAATTAATTTCTTATTTGATTAATGTATGCCTTAGCGTATTAACATTAAAAGTTTTTTTTGTTTGTTTTTAGTTCATGAGTAAGTAAATGCATCTTTGCAACAAAATACGGCATGCTTTATTGCAAGGAAAAGTAAAAAAAGAAAAGAGAGAGAACTACAAAACAATCAAAAATTAATTGTTCCTGAATACAGCTGCTTCAACTATTAACTAATTAGACACATTAGTCCCTGAGGAGAAAATTGTTAAATCAACCAAAGGTTAAAATAATCACTTTGTCCACAGCAATTTGAAGTAGTACTATCACAAGGATACAAAACTCAAAGTAGTTCCTGTTTTCTATAAGGAAATCTTTTTGCCTCTGAACAACTAAAAGGTAAGACATACATAAATTCATCAGTTAAAAAATAGATTTGATGCTTCAAATACACAGAGTTCCATATTGATCTGATAAACTATTATGGATTAAATATTTAATTGGAACTACTCTTCTTAATATAATAATGCTCACTTCATAATCTCAAAACCACCCAAATTAATTTGCATTCTCTCTCTCTCTCTCTCTCTCTCTCTCTCTCTCTCTCTCTCTGTGTGTGTGTGTGTGTGTGTGTGTGTGTGTGTGTGTGTGTTAGAGAGAGAGAGAGAGAGAGAGAGAGAGAGAGAGAGAGAGAGAGAGAGATTTTCCACCTTTTATTGGGAAAGGGCAGGGGGAGAGAGAGAAGAAGAAGAAGGGAGGGAGGGAGGGAGGGGGGAAGAGAGGGAGAGACATGAAGAGGGAAAAGAGGAGAGATTTTGCTCCTTTTATTGGGAAAGTGCAGGGGGAGAATATTTGCTATAAATTAGGGAGATAGATTTTGGATTTGGAAAAGAATTTCTCCACCTAGATTCAGCTATCTTACTCCTCTGCTGCTGTGGCCTCTTTTATTTTCTGGATATACTTCCCTCCTCCCCATTTCAGCTCCTTTTTCAATGGGTTGTCTTCTCCTTTAGAATGTAAGCTCCTTGAGAACAAAGACTTGTTTTCTTTTTGCTGGTATTTGTTCACACAGTACTTAGTATAGTGCCTGGCACATAGTAACTACTTAATACATACTTATAAACTTGTTGAATTGACTCTCCTATTTGCATCCATTAAGGCTATCTGTAAGTTGATAGCAAGTCCCTGTCTTACTTACATTATCATCTTGCAAATAGTTCTAAGTGGACCTTTTCTTACCTTCTCCATTTAAAATAGCCATTTACATGATTTTTACTATTTACTTTATCTTATACTAAAAATTCTTTGTGACTCTGGGTTCTCATTGTCCATAGCAATGTAGCACATGCTATGGTAGGCTTTGTTATGCTAGAAAAATCTAGTTAAGTACTGGCTCATAATTTGTGGGAATAATCTTTTCACACATGGTATGAGAACATTTCTAACAATTCCTTTTAAAATTATGTTCTATAGCAAATTCCATCACTACTATTACATAATTGCATGAAACGTAAGAATTACCTAAAATTTCGTGACATTTATCATTTGTTTACTATTTAAAAGAACAAAAAAAAATATACATTAGGTAAAACAAAATGTTTTCAAGGCTCTCCAAAAAGTTGTTTTACATGTGTATGTCAAAATTATACATAATCCTTTGAGTGATGGTACAGTAGGAGAAATTTCATTCAATTACCTTGTAACTATTAGTGAAACATTAAAAAAAGAGAGAAACATTATCTTACCATAGGTATGTAACAATGTTAAAAAATAAATTCCAAGAAAAAAGTCTTCAATCATCCATTAATAAGGGTGAAAATGGGCTCATCGTATCAAACCTTAAAACATTACATAACATTTTAAGAAGTGATGAACCATGCAATTTAATGACACAAAAATTAGTCTCTGAATAGAATGGCTGGAGGGCAGAATAACACATCTCTCCCCAAAGCATAACTTTGAAAAAAAAGGCTGAGAATTTCCAGATATCTCTTTATTCATCGGATACTCTCCTTGGTTTTGACTCTTATACCATTATGCACCACCACCACCACCACTACTCTTTGCCTTATCTTTCAGTTTTATGTGTGGTCATCCCTCATTCCACTGTCAGTTACTTGAGTGCAGGGACTGTCTTTCCTTTTCTTATTTGTAACCCCAATTCCTATCAAGCACAGTGTCTGATACATAGTTTATTGTGTTATATTGTATTGTATAGTCTATTCAGGGGGAAAAAAGTGAAAGATACCTATTGTCGAATTATGATATTCAATTATATGAGTGGCCCATAGAGTTGAACAACTAATATTATATATTACAAAGGCAGTAAATAGGTTTTGAGGGGAGTTAAGAATTTAAGAGGATTATGAAGAGAGTATGCTGAATTTCATTTAGTAAATTGTAAAGTACTTCTAATTGCTCTAGGTTTTTCGATGAAATAGAAGTCCATCTTTCCAAAATCAAGATTTAGTTGTTGTCTTATAGCACAAATTCTTTGATATCATATCTCTAAATAATTAAATTTAGGATCAATTAAATGGCAGTGGAGAAGTACATAGCAGTCATGATTAGACTGAAATATATTTCCCAAGAACAATTCTTCAAGGAAAGTTATGTAATAAATGACATCTGAAATACATATGTGGACTTGACCTGAATGATCAAGAAATGCTGATGAGTTTAATATTAAAAAATGGCAATTAACCAGTGAACATCTCATATGCCCTACTGGTAGACACAGAATTTTAAGATTTTAAAGGAATGTACCTAATATATAGGGAAGACTTTGAATGGAGAATTCATGAGAGGAGATGGACATGGGTTACTTGGATTGAAAAGATACAGATGGATTCTAATCTGTGCTGATGGAGTACTCAAAATAATAAAATCATGGATCTAGTCAAGTATTAAAAAATGTTATTATTATATTTTCCATCTACACTAGATGAGAATATTGGAAAGAAAACACATTTTGACATATGTCAATTTGACATATATTAGATTGAGAACTGCATCATATCACAAGATGAAATCAGCTCAGAAAATCACACCTTATCAGAACCCCTTCACCCTAGGTCCCCTCTTTTGCTCTGATTGGAGAAAGTAGAAGATAAACTTTAGGTAAAATCTCCTAAAATCACTATCATTCAAGGATGACATGCAGGAAATTTTCTTCATCATTTCCCACATGCAAGCTTCCCTTGACTTCATTGTTCTCAGAAATTCATCATTCTGTAAGATGAATAAACACAGAAACACACTTTCTCAGATCACTTCCTACCCCTGCCATTCTTCACTTTTTGGCTTCTTTTTACATGTTACTTCCTTATTAGATTGTGAGCTCCTTGAGGGTAAGGGTGGTATTGTTCATTTCTTTATACTCCCATCATTTAGCACAGTTCCTGGAACACATTAGACTCCTAACAGAAGCTTATTGACTGACAAATATTGTTTGTGTATGAGTATGTATACATACACACATATATGTATATATACATATGTATATATATATATATATATAATGTGTGCATATATGAATATATATATATATATACTCAAATGTGCATATGCATATATTTTTATGTCTAAGTTCATATATTATATGCACATATAAATACATTTACATAATAAAATGAATATATGTATATTTTTATGTGTCTGTATGTCTTTATGTATACCATTCCAAGACATGACCTGACAGAGTAGAAGCAGACCCTGTAAGTGACTGAAGAAAGCAGTTAGAAGTTTCACTAAATACCATTACACCTACCTTCTAAACCTCCTCTCTCTTCTATCATCTCAGATGTCTATAAGGGAAAAAATAACAAAATTCAAAATCAGATTTTTCCAAAGCAAGCACTTAACCCAAAGTGTATTGTATGTCTATTGATAAATGAAAAATGCATAGATTAAAGTGAAAAAAAAGCTTTTTCCAAATTTTTGAGAGGGTAACAATGAGATTTTAATACTCTCATTATCAATCTACTGATGTGGCAACCATGGTAACCATTTTGTTTCTGATAGGATTTTACTGCCAAACAACTAAATGTGGTTCAAATAAGTAGTAGTTAGAGATGGATACTCCACTCTAACTAAGCATTTTAAAATCCAATAACTATTTGTGAAAAAGGAAATTATATAAAGATATATATATATATATATATATATAATGTAAACACACATACAAACATATATACATATGCATATACATGTTGTATGTTTGTAAATACATTGCTTGGGATATACTGTTATTCTTATACCATAATAAGTACTTTATGAGACATAATTTACAGTTAAGTACAAAAGTACATTTTCAAATTATCTCATATTCATATTATTGCACATTCTAAATAAATAAAGTTTCAGTGTAATTCTACCTAGAAAGTGAGAACAAACCATTCTCTAAAGGCTCCTGCAGTTGATTTTACTGAACCTGTAGACACATGATTTCAAAAATCTTTGTAATTTCCTTACCTTGAATGCTTCTCTTTAATGAACAGAATTATTCAACAATATTAATTATTGGTCTATAAACTTTTGGGTCTTGTACCCTATGAGTAAATTTTTATTTTACAAAATGATGCTAATATGTCATGTATACACAAATTAAAATTTAAGGAGTAAGATAAAGAAATAGTATTATTTTAATATAATTATTCTACTTATTAATAATACTCTGTTTTTAAGTAAGCTATTATACTCAAATTTTGCTATTTCAGTGGGGTATATAATGAAAGACATTAATGTGACAACATTGGGAACTATCCACATGTCAAGATCACCCAAGATTCTGTAGCAACAAAAATAACCCTGATCCATCACTCTCAGATTATAAACATTATGGAAGAAAAATATATGCTTACCAAAGATATTTGCATCAGTGGAGGAGATTCAGATGAGTGTCTATAAAAAAGAGTTTCCTTGTGAAAGCTAAGATATTCCAGATACTCCTGTTTGAAGATGATAATGTTCTGATAGCATGAAGCCTGTGGATATTGCAGAGCTTCCTGGGAAATCATTGTAATGTAATGGGCGTTGCACAAAAGGCAATGGAAAGGCTCAAAGTGTATGTAAGCAGGTCGAAGTATATGGCCATCAAGAAATTCGATTATTTTTAGTCTTTTAAATTTATTATATTATTTATCTAATTTTATGTAAAAAAAAAAAGATTTGAACATTTTTAAAAACAATTTAGTTCCAAATTCTCTCCCACCATGCCACTATTCTGCACTCATTGGGAAACCAAGTCATTTTATATAGCTCCTATGGTGCATTATTTTCATATTAGTCATATTGTGAAAGCAAATACAGACAAAAAATACAAAAAAAATGAAGAAAGTAAACAAACAAGAAAACCCAAAAACAACAGTATATTTTGACCTGCATTCATACTGTATCAGTTTTTTTTTTTTCTAGAGGTGCATAGCATTTTTCATCATGAGTCCTTTGGAATTGTCTTGGATCATTGTATTGCTGAGAATAGGTAAGTCATTTACAGGTGATCATTATACAATATTGCTGTTGCTCTGTGCAATATTCTTCTGGAACTGCTTACTTCACTTTGCATCAGTTAATGTATCTCCAGGTTTTTCTGAAAGTATGCTGCTCATTATTTCAAAATTGTATTCCACCACAAAAAAGAACCATTATAAATTTTTTTTTATATAGAAGTCCTTTTACACTCTTTATTTCTTTGGCATACATACTTAGTAGCACATCAAAGAGTATTATTCAAAATTTTATAATTCTTTCAACATAACTCCAAACTACTCTCCAGAATAGTTGGACCAGTTCACAATTCCTCCAAAAGTGAATGTGTCCAAATTTTACTTCATCCCCTCCACCATTTGTTGTTTTCCTTATTTTTCACATCATCCAATTTTATAAGTGTGAGGTGGTAGTTCAGAGCTGTTTTTATTTGTTTTAATTAGCATTACTCTAATCCATAGTGATTTAGACTATTTTATCATATGATTATAGATAGCTTTGATTTCTTCATCTGAAAACTGTTCATATCTTTTGGTTATGTATGAATTGTAGAATGGCATTAGGAAAAAGCAATGGACATATTACAACAATTGTGTTGCTAAAACATTTACAATAACAAAAACAGTCAAGTAAAGACAATTTATTAAATTTTATGAATTTATTAAATACAACCTATGTGTGATCCATTGTGCTAAGCTCTGGGCATACAAAAATAAATTAAATAGCTTCTGTTTCAAAGAAATCACAGTCTAAGGGAGAAGACAACAATTAAATAACTATATGTGTGTATACATACATACATATATATGTACATATATACGTACATACATATCCATATTCATATATATACATATATGTGTGTATATATGTGTGTCTATATATATACACATATATATGTATATATATGTGTTTGTATTATATATATATATATATATATGTATCTGTGTTTGTGTGTATATATGTATATATATGAGCCTGTGTTTATGGGCATGTGTATATATACGCACACATATACATAAACATATATGTATATGTGTGTGTATATATACATACATATGTGTGTGTGTATTACACTAGCAATAAGGGGATCAAAAAAGCTTCTTGCAGAAGTTGGGATATTAGCTGGTCATTAAGAGACATTGCGAAGACAGTTTGTGGGGGTGGAGGAGCCAGAGAATTCTGGCCATGGGGAACAGACAGTGAAAATACAAAATCCAGAGATGGAGTGATTTTTTCAAGGAACCAGAGGGGGCCAAAGTTATTAGATTGCAGAGCATGTTGAAGAATGTTAGATGTGAGAAGCCTGGAAAAGTAGGAAGGGGACAAGTTATGAAAAGCAGCAAACACCCAACAAATGATTTTATATTAGATTGTAGAGGAAATAGAGAGCCACTGAATCTTGATGCTCTGATCTTTCTCTAGTATTACTGATATCTTTCAAACATTTACCACAGGTGCTCTATCCATCATAATTGAAGGCTGTTTGTTTTCTCAGTTCCTCCTATCATCCTGAGGGTATCAAGAGTAATCTGTTTGTGTATCTGTAAGTCCTCATTCTTTCCACGTGACCAGATCATCTTATTTCTATGTCTTACAATTCTATCAAGATAGCCTTTACTACTGTTTTTCTCTGGAATTTATTGATGGGGTTGCAGAGTAAAGGAAGGGACTCCCCTGAGCTCTCCCAAATTCCTCTCTACAAAATGTTAAAATAATTCCTCAAAATAAATTCTGGAGAGGCAGAATCAACAAAAGAATGGGATGAAAAAAATTCCAGCACAAGACAACATAGAAGGGTAAGAAGAAAGATCTCTCTCAGTGGAGTGAAATTACAGCTCAGAGTGGCACAAACTACACTCTGACAAGCTGGTGCAGGTATTGAGAGGAACTGATTCAGCAGCAGCAACTTCCTGAGTTTTCAGCTCATATATTATAGGTGGCCACTGATCTGGTCAGAAAAAGATTACAGGGACACTTTGTTTTCTCTTGGTACAGGACTCCATTATATAGCCCATATAAGAATCCAAGTCACCACTCCAGAGCAAGGAGAAGCAGTAGCAAACCATAACTTACAGCGGTAGGGTAGTCCAAAAACTGATAACAGTAGTAGGGAAGAAAATAGTGCTTGTAAGAGACAGAGATGAGATGGTGGAGTAAAGGCAGGGACTAGCCTTTAAAACCTTTATGGTTTTACAAATTTTTGGTTTTTTATGGTTTTTACAAATTCTAGAGCAGCAAAACCCACAGAAGGATAGAATGAAACAAATTTCTAGCACATGACAACTTGGAAGGTAGGCAGAAAAGGTGTGTTGCAACATGGTGAGAGAGGAGCAGGCTGTACCTGCCAGACCATGCCCCAGCAAACCTGGATCAGACCTTAGGGCTATTGTATCACTGGAAGCAGTAGCGATTTCCAAATCTCTCAGCCTACAGATGTCAAAGACAACTTGGAAGGTGAGCACGAAGGGTCTTTGAAACCTGAGTGAGAGTGGAGCTCATTCTAGTTCGGGCCCACCATCATAGCCTCAGGCAGAGGAAACCAGAAGTAGGCCTTGAAAGCCACTGAAGCAGCATTGGCAGTGGCAGTGATAGCTTCCAGGTCCCTTAACCCACAGGTATTTTTGCTAGTACTGAGGCAGGATAATATTGTTTTACCCATACTAGCATCTGGGTCAAAGAACTGGCTAGCAGTTCCAGGTTTAGGAGGAGCAAGCACAGCTTGCAGCCAAAATAGAGGGGGGGCACTTCTCACAGTTCCAGGGTAGAAAAGAATGATTGTGGTCATTCACAGAGCACAGTACAGCCAGGAGAGGAGTAAACATCTTTCCTTAGATCTTACCATCTTGGAAGAATTGAAAACATACAGGTCCCTAGAACTACCTCTAAAAACAGCTATACAAAATTCCTGAAGCTTAGGACAGGGTGCCTTCCACCCTAGAAGTAAAGCCCTACTTTAACAAAAAGTTCAAAGTAAAGTACTAGGCTGGGAAAGTGAGCAAACAATGGAAAACACTCTGACTACTGAAAGTTACTATGGTGACAAAGAAGATCAAAACACACACTCAGAATAAAAAAAAGCCCAAGCTCCTACATCCAAAGCCTCCAAGAAAAATATGAATTGGTCTCAGTCCATGGAAGAGCTCAAAAAGGATGTGGAAAATTGAGTAAGAGACGTAAAGGAAAAATGGAGGAGAAATGAGAATGATACAAGAAAATCATGAAAAATAAGTCAAGCTTGGTAAAGGGGACACAAAAAATACCAAAGAAAATAATACCTTAAAAATAGATGAGACAAAATGGCAAGAGAGGTCTAAAAAGCCAATGAGGAGAAGAGTGCCTTAAAAAGCAAAATTGGCCAAATGGAAAAGGAGGTCAAAAAGGCTTACTGAAGGAAATAATTCCTTAAAAATTAAAATGGAGCAAATGTAAGCTAATGACTTTATGAGAAATCAAGTAACAATAAAACAAAATGAACAGAATGAAAAAATAGAAGACCATGTGAACTATCTCACTGGAAAAACAACTCACCTGGAAAAGAGATCCAGGAGAGATAATTTAAGGATTACTGGTCAACCTGAAAGCCATTATAAAAAAGGGCCCAGACATCACCTTTCAAGAAATCATCAAGCAAAATTGCCATAATATTCTAGAACAAGAGGGTAAAATAGAAATTGAAAGAATCCACTGATCACCTCCTTAAATAGTTCCCAAAATGAAAATTGCCAAGGATATTATGGCCAAATTCCAGAGTTCCCAGGTCAAGGAGAAGATATTTCAAGCAGCTAAAAAGAAACGATTCAAGTATCGTGGAGCCACAGTTGGGATAATACAAGATTTAACAGCTTCTATATCAAAGATTCAAAGGGATTGTAATATGATATTCCAGAGGGCAAAGAAGCTAGGATTACAACCAAGAAGCACCTACTCAGCAAAACTTAGTATGTAGTAGTATATACTATTGTATACTTAGTATATAATAACCAGAGGGTAGAAGCATGAGTTTAATAAGAAGGGTCATCCTAAAAAAATAGAATTAAAAGGTTATAAAGTAATGTAGTGGGAGAGAGGGAAAGGAAGATGTAGAATGGGGTATAGTATGCCATATAAAAGAGGAAAGACAAAGATTTTACAGGGGAAGAGAAGAAGGAAGTGGTAAGGGGGAATAGGTGAACCTTACTCTCATCGGAATAGGCTCAAAGAGGAAATAACATACACACTTAATTGGTTACAGATGTCTATTTTACCCTACAGGACAATAGTAGAGTAAAGGGATAAGAGAATGGGAGGGGGTGAGAGAAGTGAGGCATTTTGGGCAGGGAGTAGTCAGAAGCAAGACATTTTTGAGAATCAACAAGGTGAAAAGAGAGAGGGAATAGAGGAAATGGGGAAAAGAGGATGGAGGGAAATATATTTATCAATAGAAAATGTAAAAAATATTTTGAGGTAAATTTGTCAAATAAAGACTTCATTTCTCAAATATACAGAAAACTGAGTCAAATTCATAAAAATAAGAGCCATTCCCCAATTGATAAATGATTATATATATATATATATATATATATATATATATATATATATATATATATATATATGACTGGTAGCCAAGATGGAGGCTGAAAAGCAGGGACCTGATTAAGCTCTCCCCCAGGTCCTTGCAAACACCTGTAAAAAATGACTATGAAAAAATTCTAGAGCTGGAGAATGTATGAAATAGCAGAAGGAAGCAGGTCTCCAGACCAGGACAACCTGGATGATCTCTGAAAAGGGTCTATTGCATCTTGCTGGGAGTGGAAAACAGCCCAGCATGAGCCACTTGAGGACCAACCAGAGTGGGAATCTGGCAGAACAGGCCACAGGGCCATGAATCCCTGAGCTGTGGCAGTTGCCAGATACCAAAAACAACAGAGCAGGTTAGTGGGAAAACTGTTGGATTGGGTGAGAGAAGTGTGCAACCCAGACCCAGACCCAGTGGTGGTGGTGGTAGCAGCAGCAGGAAGCCCCTGCAGATGCTTCCAGAGTCCCTGGCCAACATGGTAGGAAGAATAGATCAGCAGTTTGGAGAAGGAGTACAGGGAGACCTTTGCTGGTGCAGAGGCAGGGTTCTCTCACTTTGCCCTGCTTGGATCTGGACAGAGGTCCTGCTTGGCAGTTCTTGGGGGAGGAGGAGCACTGGTGAGGCAGAGCTTGCAGTGATGGTAGAGTAGAAGTAGCTCTAAAAACAGCAGCAAAAAGCCCTGAAGCTTGAGACAAAGTACTCTCTACTCTACAAGCAGTCATTCTCTGACAAAAATCTAAAGGGTCAAGTAGTTGCCCGGGAACATGACCACGTAGTGAAAAGGAACTCAGACTCAGACTATAGAATCTTTGTTTGGTGACAAAGAAGATCAAAACATACAGTCAGAAGAAGTCAACAAATTCAAAGAGCCTACATCAAAAGCCTTCAAGAAAAATATGAATTGATCTTAGGGCATGGAAGAGTTCAAAAAGGATTTGGAAAAGAAAGCAAGAGAAGTAGAGGAAAAATTATGAAAAGGAATGGGAGTGATGTGAGAAGACCATGAAATACAAGTCAATGACTTGCTAAAGGAGACCCAAAAAAAATTGAAAAAAATATTGAAGAAAACAACACCTTAAAAATAGATTAACTCAAATGGCAAAAGAGCTCTAAAAAGCTGATGAGGAGAAGAATGTCTTGAAAGGCAGAATTTCCCAAATGGAAAAGGAGGTCCAAAAGACCATTGAAGAAAATACTACATTAAAAATTAGACTGGAACAAATGGAAGCTAGTGACTTTATGAGACATCAAGATATTATAAAACAGAACTGAAGAAATGAAAAAAAAATGGAAGACAATTTGAAATATCTCATCGTAAAAACCACTGACCTAGAAAATAGATCCAGGAGAGATAATTTAAAAATTATTGGACTACCTGAAAGCCATGATTAAAAAAAAAGAGCCTAGACATCATCTTTCAAGAAACTATCAAGGAAAACTGCCCTGATCTTCTAGAGCAAGAGGGTAAAATAGAAATTGAAAGAATCCACTGATTGCCCCCTGAAAAAGATCCCCCAAAACTCCTATGGATATTGTTGCCAAATTCCAGAGTTCCCAGATCAAGGAGAAAATACTGCAAGCAGCCAGAAAGAAACAATTTGAGTACTGTGCACACACAATCAGGATAACACAAGATCTAGCAGCTTCTACATTAAGGGATCAAAGGTCTTGGAATATGATAGTCTGGAGGTCAAAGGAGCTAGGATTAAAACCAAAATATCGCCTAACCAGCAAAACTTAATATAATGCTCCAAGGCAAAATATGGATTTTCCATAAAATAGAAGACTTTCAAGCTTTCTCCATGAAAAGACCACAGGTGAATAGAAAATTTGCCTTTCAAATATGAGAATCGAGAGAAGCATGAAAAGGTAAATAAGAAAGAGAAATCATAAGGGACTTACCAAAGTTGAACTGTTTTGTTTACATTCCTACATGGAAAGACAATGTGTGTGATTCATGAGACCTTTCACAGTATTAAGGTAGTTGAAGGGAATTTACACATATATAGACAGAAGGCACAGGGTGAGTTGAATATGAAGGGATTATATTTAAAAAATTAAATTAAATTAAGGGGTGAGAGAGATATATTAAGAGAGGGAGAAATGAAAAGATAGAATGGAGCAAATTATCTCACATAAAAGTGGCAAGAACAAGCTGTTCTGTTGGATGGGAAGAGGGGGCAGGTGAAGGGGAATGAGTGAATCTTGCTGTCACCAGGTTTGACTTGAGCAGGGAAGAACATACACTCAATTGGGTATCTTACCCCACAGGAAAGTAGGGGGAAGGGGATAAGAAAGGGGCAATGATAGAAGGGAGGGCATATTGGGGGAGGAGGTAATCAAAAGCAAACACTTCTGAAAAAGGACAGGATCAAGGGAGAAAATTGAATAAAGGGGGACAAGATATGATGGAGGGAAATATAGTTAGTCTTTCACAACATAATTATTATGGAAGTGTTTTGCATAATGATACATGTGTTGGCTATGTTGAATTGCTTACCTTCTTAGGGATGATGGGTGGGGAGGGAAGAGGGCAGAGAATTTGGAACCCAAAGTTCTAAAAACAGATGCTCCAAAAAAAGGTGTTTTTGCATGCAACTGGGAAATAAAATATACGGGCAATAGAGTATAGAAATCTGTCTTGCCCTACAAGAAAGGGGAAAGGAGATGGGGTGGGGGAGTGACAGAAGAGGGATGACTGAGGAAAGGGACAATCAGCATATATGCCATCTTGGAGTGAGAGGGAGGGTAGAAATGGGGAGAAATTTTGTAACTCAAAATCTTGTGGAAATCAATGTTGAAACCTAAAAATATCAAATAATGAAATATTTTTAAAAATATATGATCATTTTTCAGATGAAGTAATCAAATCTATGTAGAGCCATATGGAAAATATTCTAACTCACTATTGATTGGAGAAATGCAAATTAAAATAATCCTGAGGTACTATCTCTTACCTATTAGATTGGCTAATAGGACAGAAAAGAGAAATGAAAAATGGAGGCAATTTTTGAAAAATGAGACATTACTGTATTATTGGTAGAGTTATGAACTAATTCAATCATTCCATAGATATATTTAGAGTTTTTCCCAAAGGGCTATAAAACCAAGCAAACCCTTTGAGTTAGCAATATCACTACTAGGTCTGAACCCCAAAAGATACAAAAAAGGGAAATGTATCTATATGTACAAAAATATTTATAGCAGCTCATTTCTGGACATAAAGAATTAGAAATTGAGGGGATGCTCCTCAGTGGAGAATGACTGAACAAGTTGTGGTATGTGATTATGATGGAATACTATTATACTATAAGAAATGATGATCAGGGTGCTCTCAGAATAACCTGGAAAGACTTGCATGGGCTGAAGCAAAGTGAAATGTACTGTGTACTAATTGATAGCAATATTGTAAGATAATCAGTTCTGCATGACTTAGTTATTCTCAGTAATACAATAATCCAAGACAACTCTGAAGGACTTTTGATATAATATTCTCTCCATCCCCAGAGAAAGAATTTATGGTGTCTAAATACAGATTTAAGTATATTGTGTCAACTTTTTTTTCTTGATTTTTGTCTGTTTTCTTTCATAGCATGACTATTATGGATTTGTTTTGCATGACTACACATGTATAACCTATATGAAACTGCTTGCCTTCTCATTGAGGGGCATTGTTGAAAGGAAGGGAGAGAATCTGTAACTTAAAATTTCAAAAAAATGATTGTTAAAAATTGTTTTTCCACGTAACTGGGGAAATTAAAAAAAATAAAAAATAGTGCTTGTGGTTGCTCACATAGCCCAGGAGATACCCAGATCATGGCACCTTAAAATAATTGAATACTTATAGATACCCATATTTAGCTCTGAAAATAGAACAAAAAATGTTAATCTTTGGGATGCTGCTCCCTTCATTCTAAAAGCAGAGCTCAATATATATAAATGCATATATATGAATATATATGTATATATAAATGCATATATATGAATATACATATACATATATTTGAATATATATGTATGTGTGTGTATGTATATATATATATATATATATATATATATATATATATATATATAATAAAGAAATAGACTGGAAAAATGAGCAAGTGATAAAAAAGAATCTGATCATAGAAAGTTACTGTGGTGAGAGGGAAAATCAAACAATCATAAGTGTCAAAACAGATAGTTGCAAAATCTCCAAGAAAAATGTGTTTTGTTTTCTGCACCCCCAAAAAAGATTCTGAAAAAGATCAAAAAAATTAAAAATTAAATAAGAAAGATAAATGAAATTTTGGGAAAAGGGAATAATGCAAGAGTTGAAAACAAAGTCAATAGCTTTGTAAAGGAAGCATAAAAATAGAAAAAGGTGTACAAAATTTCACAGAACATAAACAACTCCTTTAAAAATAGAATTGTCTAAAGACAAAAAAGAGGTAGAAAAGATTCTGAGGAAAATAATTCTATAAATTTAGAATTGGGAAAATGGAAGCTAATAACTGCATGAAACATTAAGAAACAAACAAAATGCAAAAGGATAAAAAATGGAAGAAAATGCCAAACATCACATTAAAAAAAACCAACTGAAGTAAAAAATAGATCAAGGAGAGATAATTTAAGAATTACTGGACAACCTGAAAGCCATGGTGAATAAAAGCCCAAATATATTTCAAGAAATTATCAAGGAAAACTGCTGGGTATCCTAGAAACAGGGGATAAAATAGAAATAGAAAGAAACCATTATTTGTATTCTTATCTTCATGTAGAAATAGTTCATAATTATAGGTCATTAAAGTTGGAAAAAATGAATTAAAATCTACAATATTTTGAAAAATCAAATTTAAAATTAATGAGCCATTTTGGAGGTACATTTTACATGTATAATTTTCATTCTAGGCAATATCTAAACCACTTCAGAATTCTTTAATATGAACATAGAAATGCTGACAGAGTAATTCAAAAGGTTTGACTGCCTCATGAGAACAGAGCTGAGGAAATGGAGAGAATGGTAATTGGATCTCTAAGGAAACTCTGGGACAGCACAATGTGCTCCAGGCACTTTTCCCTCGATATTCCCAGAGGAATACAAATTAGAGAAAATAGAGATAAAATTGGAAGAAAATTCAGAAGAGTGCTTCCAATGGGAAACAAAACAATAAGAACAGAGAAACTGAAAAGAGAAAATTAAATATCAAAATAGTCTAGATCCAAGTAACATACAAATCAGACAATTTAGCACCCAATGCCCAATTATTTAACAAAAAATCAGAAAAACAAATAACAAGATTAAAAATACCTAAGGTCACACCAAAAGCACTTCATATGTTTAGCAGTAGAAGGCATTCAATTTTTTTGACTATCTCAAAACCTGTTCTCAATAATGACCAATCCCACAAAGAGAGTTAATGTTTTGTGTTTAGCAGGGATAATTACCTGAAGAATATTCTTAGAGTAGTGACTCACATTTGTAGAATCTCCAACCCACACCCATAAAATTAGGAATTCCAACATAAATATTCTCATATTTGATATATGTGGTTTGCTACCACTTAGCAAGCTAGCAGCAATATATCATCCTTCAACAGCATACTGAACTAGTATCTTTTTAAATGTATTTTTATTTTTCACAGTTCATATATTGTCATTATGGTAAGGTACTGGGAAAAGTTCAAAAACCTGAGTCAGAAGGTTTATTCTTATGTCCACCACCAACTTTCTGTGTGACTTCTGGCAAGCCATTTTGTCAAGTCTCTTTGACCATCAATTTTCTAATTTATGGAACAGATATGACAGAGTTCTCCTTGTCTACTTCACAGAACTGTCCGAGACTCAACAAAGATAAAAGAGGCAAATCATTTTCTAACTTTAAGACACTGTTCATGTGCTATGATGCAAATGTTTATGGAAATACACATTATCACATTGTTCATAAATATTCTTTACACATTGTGAATTTTTATGCAAAAATATTTTAGAAAGTGAGCTTGTTGTTTTTTGTCTAAAACTATTTGGTGTTTTAACTGTCTTTCTTTTTTTAATTTATTTTTTTTATTTTTAGTTTAAAATACTCAGCTCCACAAGTTTTTGAGTTCTAAATTTTCTCCCTCTCTCTCCTCCCCACTACCCTCCCAAAACAGCATAATCTGATACAGGTTCTACATAGAACTTCATATTATACTTATGTTCACAATAGTCAAGTTGTAAAGAAGAATTGTAACCAATGCAATGAACTATGAGAAAGAAGAAACAAAACCAAAAAAAGAGGGAGAGCAAATAGTTTGCTTCAATCTGAGTTCAGATTCTATAATTCTTTCACTGGATATGGATACTTTTTGGTATCATTAGTCTTTTGGAGCTGTCTTAGAACCTTGCATTGCTGAGAAGAGCCAAGTCTATAAAAGTTAGTCATCACAGATACTGTGTATCTGTAATCATGTATCATGTTATCCTAGTTCTGCTCCCCTCATACAGTCTTTCAATAAATATTTGTTGAATGAATAATTGCATGAATTAAAAATTATAAAAAGTTGAGTTTTTATCATAAATGCAACATTACTTGTTTAAAAATTTTAATACTTATAAGTAGCTTAGTAATATTAATAATGTGACAATTCTATAATTCTTTCAATTAATCTGCTAAATTAGTTAAGAAACAAAAGAAAACTATTTTGAGAGTGTTTATTAGCTACTTAGGAATAAAGATTCTTACAAACCCTGGTGTTTTGAAAATATGTCTTTAATGCATTATTAGCAAAACTAGGACTCAGAAATAACTATGTTTTGATGTTTTTACATGTCCACGTGGAGTACAGTCTGTAGTTTGAAATCAGCCACAGTTTAATGACACAGTACAAGTTTTTAAAATGTCTGCCAAAGCATGTGATGATGAAGCATTTTGATTTCAAATATCTGAAATTCAACTAACACTATATAGCCAATTTTTAAGTGCCATTTAGCCAATGGAATATCAAAATTTCCAATCATTTTAAAATTAACTCAACTGCTTCTTTCTGGAAAAAAAACATTGCTTATAATTGTCCCTTGCGATAACTTGCACCAGATTCATGCTGTTCAAGGTCCCATATCTTTCCCTCCTCTGAGAATCTGAAGCTTGCAGAAGCAACTTTTGATTTTCTTCATATTAGAAAATTCTTCCTCCCATATTGAACCTTGAAACCAGAGCATCAATCTTGATGTTGGCAGAACCAGCATCAGGAGAAAGGGAGTTCAGGAGTACAGATTGATCCTTCTGGTTCTGATAGTGACCCTCAGGACTTTGCCAACATAGTCTTGTGCTTATAGCTTTCCCTTTTTTTTCTTCCCACCCTTGTCAGCACTCAATAGAGAAAGTATCAGTAATCCCCAAAGGAATACAAGATATTATCAAGTATGTCTCAACATTGCCTCCCAAATTGCACAGAGCCTGGCCTTAACACAAGGCCTAAAGTTTGATAACAGTACTGGAAAAATGAGTAAACAAAAAAGTACCATAAATAATCAAGGCTGCAGAAGGGCTGAAGACAAAAACCCAGAAGAAAATGACTCAAAACATGTTACAGGCAAAACTTCACAGAAAAAAGAAAATACATAGCTTGGGCCAAAGTTCAACCTATCACAGTGTCTAGAACATCATACGAGCTACATAAATGTTACTGTTACTACTAACAATATAAATATAAGGTGGCACAGTGAATATAACACTGGACTTAGAATCAGGAAGACTTATCTTTGTGAGCTCAAATCTGGCCTCAAACACTTGCTAGGTGTTAAGGCAAGTCACTTAACCCAATTTGCCTCATTTTTCTCATTTATAAAATGACCTGGAAAAGGAAATGACAAACCAAATAGGGTCATGGAGAATTGTACACAACTGAAAAAAAAATAGTAGAACTGTATTCTTGATGGAGACGAGTACTAGTAACTGTAGGGGAAAGGAAAGGAATCATACAGAAATGGTCCAGATTTTCTGAGTCAGGAGACAGAGGAGCATAGCCAGTGCAAAGCGATAGTTTTGTGAAACAAAATGATATGTGTGAGTAGCAGTGTTGGGTCAGACCACAGAGAACAGGATAAGGAATAATTTAATTCCTACTAAGTCTGGAAATAAGAATGATTGGAGGAAGATTCAACAGCTGAAAAAAATAAAAAAATCATACTTTCCACAATAGACATACAGCCCTTTCTTTCCTTGATAATCTTTATGTCCTTTTAAAATTTAGGTGCTGAACCTATGATAAATTTATCAACAATCACCCTAAGGGGTGTTAAGTCTTTTATGGAAAAATAATATACTGAAAAGTAGTTCTGACTGGGGAGTTAGAAGACCTGAATTTTATTCCTGGCTTTGCTAATAAGAAATGTCTACCATCTGGTCTACCAACCAATCAAGTATGGTGTGGAAAGAACATGGGATTTCACATTGGTTTTATCATTCACCATCATTAAGGTATGGGCAAATCTCTGAATCTTTGTCTTCTTGATTTTAAAATGAGGTTAGTAATGTTTATACAACCTCTTCCTCATAGCATTGTTTTTGAAAAAGTGCTCTGTGATCCTCAAAGCACATATTATTATGAGTTATTAACATTAATGAGCAAAGGTATGTAACTTTTGATGTTCTTCAGATTAGAAAATTCTTCCTCCCATATTGAACCTTGAAACCAGAGCATTGATCTTGATGATGGCAGAACAAGCATCAGGAGAAGGGGAGTTCAAGAGTACAGATTGCTCCTTCTGGTTCTGATAGTGACTCTCAGGACTTTGCCACCATAGTATATTCTGCTGTAAATGTAACCATGGGCTCTGAAAAAGTAATAGTATTAAATGTATCAGAGCAATGATTTAGACAAACAGATTAAGGGAAAAAATGAAATAGTAAAATGTACCTTACCTTTAAAAAAACCTCCCTGAAGTATATTCATCTCTGTCCTCCATTTTGTTCAAAAGCTTCTTAGAAACCTTGTGCTTTCCTAATCTAGAGCATAGTACCTGCACAGAGTAGGTAGTAATAGAATAATTATTTTATAGAGCTTAAATTTGCAAATTACTTTACAAATACCATCTCATTTAATCCTAACAACAATCCTGAGAGATAGGAGCTGTTTTATCTTCATTTCACAAATGAATAAACTGAATCAGACAGGTTAACTGACTTTCCCAAATTCATACAGTCAGAAATTATTTGAGGATGAATTTGAACTGAGGTCATCCTGATTCTAAGTCTACTTCTCTATCCACTGTACCACCTAGTTGTAGGGAATGGATAAAGGTTTGTTGGATTGAATTGAATAGACTAGAATTTAGGACACCAGAATTCCAGTCTTGTCTTTGTCCTTAGCAAGTCCTTTCATTCCTCTAGTTTTCAGTTTCCTCATTTGTAAAATATTGAATTTGGATTAGATGAATTCTAAGTTCCTTTCCAGCTCTTGAGTCCAGTAAAATTAAAATGTGTGTTGGTAAAGGTTCAAAAACTGGGTAATACCATATTATTTTTCAGCTGAGGGATTATGTGTTGCAAGGTGATCACCCACTTTCCTAGCTTCATTTGCAGACTGTCATTCTCTGCATTCAGTTAAGAAGAGAAAAAGCAGTTGTACCATTGAGAGGTGTTTAGTATCTTATGCCAAATTTAATATCTGTTTTCCATCTGAGCTGAAAGCGACGGAGGCTTCCCCTCCTTCCAGCTGTTTTAATGGCACAGATCATAGGCACTGCAACAAAAGTCAGAAATCTCTTCAGCTAGTGGTCTGTCATATCTGGACTCAATGAACCATAGGTCAACAGACAACAGCTTGGTTTCAGATATACAAAGCATTTCAATTCTTAGCAGATGAAATGTTCCAGTTTGCTAGAGTAGAAATAGCCTAAGTTTGTGAGTATTCTGGCTTTATTAAAAAAAAAAAGAACAAAAAATCATTGTAAGTTCTCTTGCCCTTTTTAGTATTGCTTAATTTAATAAACTGACTTTTAAGTATCCAATTAGCTGGTATTTATGTCAAGAAAAATCTACTGAATTTTTTTTGGAGGTTAAATTCCCTTGAAATGCCCAATTTGCTTCACACACCAGCAGAATAATTGGTTCTATCTCATATGTATACCTTGAAGTTTTTGATTACATTTTACTGTGCCATTACTGTATCGATTGATTTTGAGAGATTGTACTAATAATACTTGTTTAAATAATTAGCTATGAGAAAGAGAAAGAAAAGGGGGTTCAATTGAATGACCTGTGAGGTGCCTTCCATCTCTAACTCTGTTTTCATATCAGGTACCACCATCCCAGAAACCACCCCAGAAAAGGCAAAGTAGTAAGAGAGGAAAGTAATAAACAGGTTGGGAGAATAGAAAGAGTTCATGTAGAAGGTAGTGCTTGAATTATATGATGAAAGAAGTGAATGCTTCTATAAGTTAGAGATGAGAAGGGAGTCAATTACAGGAATGAGGAATGACCAGTGGAAAGTCACATCGACTTAAAAGAGGGTTGGGGAGAGAGACAGACAGACAGACAGGCAGACACACAGAGGAGTTCTGTATAACTATCAAAAACAAGGCAAGTTTATGCCTAGGTTGTGAAAGGGTATAAAAGTCAGGCATGGTAACCTACAGTTTTATTGTAAAAGAATTTCAGAGCCACTGACATTTATTGAATAGAAAAGTGACATGATCAGATCTAGGCTTGAAGAAAATAACTTTGGTAGCTGTGTAGTACATCAAGTAGAGTGGAGTGGGGAAGGAAACTTGAGGCCCTTAGAACAAGTAGGAAGCTATTGCAAAAATCTCATATCATAATTGGAGAGGTGATAAGGGCTTTACAGACACATGTGGATCCACATGTACGCCTTATTTGGGATATAACAAAAGCCTTTTTTAGGGTAATCCTATTCAACTGTTTGGCAAGACTCTAGAAAACTTCAGTAGCTGTGCATAGTACTGGTCCTACCCATGACAGGAGAAACAAATGAATTTGAAACTGTTTACATAACAATAGTTTTATCAGTCTCCTAAAATAACATAACACAAACTAGGCTAACAAGGCTAACAATTCGGATTTCTTTCAATACTTTGAGGGTATTTAGAAGTAAGAGGATCTCTTTAGTACTTTAGTTACTAGAAACCCTGTGATTCATTTGGCATGCTGTTTCTTTGTAGACAATAAAAAAGAGAATGCCAGCTAATCTCAGTGCAATCACCACAAACTAGTAATTAATTATATTTTTTGAATATGTAATGTACAAGGAATGCCCCAGTACTTCTGAAATATTGCCATTATTATATTCTAAAAAAACAAGAAACTAGTGTATAATCATAGCATACAATGCTTTATTAAATATATTCTGTTTTACAGAATTTTAACAGGTTGTGATCACTTAAAATTCGTGATTAGTAGTGGTGAGAATTATAATTTAATTAAATTTAAATATTTAATTTTAAAATAAAGAAATAACCAACAAAAACTCACTTCCCATAAATAATACCCTAATGCATGGATTAGCTACCATAACAAAGGACTAGGTAGTGATATCTTTACATGTAAAAGGGGTATAGAGCAACCACTAATCTGTTGGATAGGAAAAGAAAAAATAACAAATAAGATAGAAAGAGGATGAGTAGAAAGGTAAAGTGCCATTAGTTTTCTCTGATGCACTTCTTTAATAGGGTACACAGAACTTGAACAAGGGATTATTTTGCGATAGGGAAGGCTTAAAAATTGTACTTTACGCATTTTATTTTTTTAACATTGAATTGAATGAGTGCAGGGAAAAATCATGAGTAAAACAGATTTACCCTGTATGTAGGAGCTCAAAAAATGGATGGGGTCACTTGGCTACTCCAGATCTAATCAAACTAAACAAAATTGTGAGGAAGAAGATGGTTACCAGAATAGCAGGTTCAGTTTGCTCTTACTCTGGTAAGGACCCTTTCTTTGAAATATCAGGGGTCTCTGTGACCTTGTAAAAACCATTATTATTTATAGTTATTACCTCAATTTGATCCTCATCACAACTGTATGATGGAGAAATTCCAGGAGATTTTCATTCCCAATTAAAACCAAACTTGGAGAGTGAATTGAGTTGCCCAAAACCCCATGGGTATGGGTTGTTCTGGGAGACTCAGATGGCTTTGTGTGACAGATTTTGTGAATTGGTGATTTTGAGCCTTCATTGTAATACATGCAAGTGAACTCCAAAGAAAACTTACATTAAAAGATGAATTTTCTGCTACTAAATAATATTAGCGTATACTCATATGTATATTATGTATGAACATTGTTTTATAAGTTCATGTATATATATCCAAATATGTGCAGATATTTGTGTGTATATGAACACAGATATGCATGGTCTATAATATGTATAACATAAATATGTATTTATATGTATATATGTATGAATATGTTATATAGATTAAATGTAAATATGTATGTACATAGATATATGTGTATATAAGTATATGTGTATGTAAACAGCTAACTTTTACTTAGTGTTCCAGGAACAATGGTATCCACTTTACAATTATTATTTCATTTGATTCTCACAATAGCCCTGGAAAATAGGTACTACTATTATCTCTATTTTATAGATGAGGAAACTGAGGCAAAGAGAGGTTTACCCAGCTACCTGCCCAGGGCCACATAGCTAGTTAAGTGCTTGAGGTCAAATCTGAACTCAGGTCTTCTTCACTCCAAATCTGGTGCTCTATCCTCTATTCCATCTTTTTCAGATGTAAGAGGCTTCCCAGAATAGATGGTATATATTTCTGTATCTATCTGTGTATACAGATAGAGAAATATGTATCTATACTCATCCATACATGCATGTGTATCTATGTATCTATATATATATATATATATATATATGATATCAATATAGTGCTTACTATGTGGTTATTAAATCCAGTGGCATGTAATATCTGCAAATATATACATATATGTATATTTATATATTTATATGTGTGTATGAATATGTATATATGCACGTGCATATATGTGGGGTTTTGTGCATATATGTATATATGTGTGTGCATGCATGTATATATGTATACATTTATGTGTGTATATATAAACATATATACATATGTGTGTATGTGTGTATATGTATATTTATATAGGAAATTTCTTTCCTTCCTAGAATGTGTTGTATACTAAAGCAGCTCTTTGGTACATTTTAATAGCATTTTATTTTTTTTGCCAGTCACATGTCAAGAAAATATTTAGCTTTCATTTTTACAAGATTTTGAGTTCCAAATTTTTCTCCTTCTTCCTCTAATGGCAAGCAGGGTGGGACTTTTTGTTGTTTTTGTTAGAATGCTTCTCAGCACTAAGGCAATTGAGTGCCTTGGATTGAGTCTTGCCTTTGTTTCAACAAGAGTCTTCAATTGAATCGGGAGTCTTTAATGATATGCTTAAGTCACAAGAAAGCCTAAGTCAAATGAGTTTGAGTTTCATGGTTGTGATGCCCTCTGACCATGAATAAGTGTATCTATACTCTGAGGTTGGTGTTTTGTTTTGGGGGATTTCACTCATTGGAAGAGTGGTCTCGGTGAGGAGTGGGGCTGAGCCAAGGTGGTGACATGAAAACAGGGACTCACTTGAGCCCCCCCCCCCAAATCCCTTCAAACACCTGTAAAAACTTGCTCTAAACAAATTCTAGAGCTACAGAATCCACAAAACGACAGAGTGAAACAAGTCTCCAGCCTGAGACAGCCCAGATAGTCTACTGCACCATGCTGCGAGCAGAACACAGCCCAGCCTGGGCCATGACAGGACAGACCAGGCTGGAGGAGTATAGGCATACCAGGCCTCAGGGCACTGAATCACTGTCAGCTGTGGTGGTTTCCAGAGTTCTCAATCCACAACCACCAAAGAAAATGAAACACGTCAGTGGGAAAACTGTTGGACCTGGGTGAGAGGCAGAAGAGTTGGCTGCAGCAGCAGCAGTGGCAGCAGCAGCATCTGATGTGGCTTCTTTTGGAGCTCCACACCCACAGACCATGGGAGGAATCAGGAGGCTGGTCAAAGTGGGACTATGGGGATCTCTTTGCTGGTGCTGAAGCAGTGTTCTCTTGCATGGCCTTGCTTGGATCTGGGTCATAGTCCTGGTTGGCAGTCGTTGGGGAAGGAGGATGGCTGGTGTGGCAGAGCTTGTAGTGGCTGTGGAGAGGGAAGTCATCCTGGTAGTTACACAGCAGAAAGGAGTGCTTGTACTCACAGACCAGAGCAAAGGCCAAGAAAGGAGTATCATAACACTTCAGAATCTATGTATCTATGAAAACCGCATTATAAAACCCCTGAAGCTTGGGACAGAGCACCCTCCATTCTGGAAGCAGTGATACCCTGACAAAGAGTCAAGTACTTGGATGGAAAAATGAGCAGACAGTGTAAAAAGGACTCAGACTATAGAATGTTACTTTGGTGACAAAGAAGATCAAAAATATACAGCCAGAAGAAGTCAACAAGAAATCAACATCCTACATCCAAAGGCTCCAAGAAAAATATGAATTGGTCTCAGGCCATGGAAGAGCTCCAAAAGTATTTGGAAAACCAAATAAGAGAGGCGGATGAAAAATGGGGAAGAGAAATGAGAGTGATGCAAGAAAATAATGAATAAATGAGTCAACAGCTTGCTAAATAAAGGAGTCCCCAAAAATACTGAAGAAAATAACACCTTAAAAATAGGCTAAATGAAATGGCAAAAAGGGTCCAAAAAGCTAATGAGGAGAAGAATGCCTTGAAAGGCAAAATTAGCCAAATGGAAAAGGAGGCCCAAAAGGTCACTGAAGAAAATAATGTCTTAAAAACTAGCATGGAGCAAGTGGAATCTAGTGCCTTTATGAGAAATCAAGAAATTTTAAAACAAAACCAAAAGAATGAAAAAAAAAAACGGAAGACAATGTGAAATACCTCATTGGAAAAACCACTGACCTGGAAAATAGATCCAGGAGAGATAATTTTAAAACTATTGAATTACCTGAAAACCATGATCAAAATAAAAAGAGCCTAGACATCATCTTTCAAGGAATTATCATGGAAAACTTCCCTGATAGCCTAGAACCAGAGGGGAAAATAGAAATTGAAAGAATCCACTGATGACCTCCTGAAAATGATCCCAAGAAGAAAACTCCTAGAAATACTGTGGTCAAATTCCAGAGCTCCCAGGTCAAGGAGAAAATACTGCAAGTCACAAAGAAATAATTTGACAACTGTGGAAACACAATCAGGATAATACAAGATCTAGCAGCTTCTACACGAAGGGATGGAACATCTTGGACTATGATATTCTGGAAGTCAAAGGAGCTAGGATTAAAACCAAGAATCACCTACCCAGCAAAACTTAGTATAATACTTCAGGGCAAAATATGGATTTTCAAAGAAATAGAAGACTTTCAAGCATTCTTCATAAAAGACCAGAGCTGAATGGAAAATTTGACTTTCAATTACAAGAACCAAGAGAAGCATGAAAAGGCAAACAGAAAGTAGTCCTAGCTCCTTGACCTTACAGAATATCAATTTTTATGATCTCTACTCTTCTAAAGGTGTAGCTGCCAAGTCTTACATAATCCTGATTGTGACTCTCCTATATTTGAATTGTTTCTTTCTGGCCACTTGAAAATTTTTTTACTTGACGCAATAGTTCTGAAATTTTGCTAAAATAATCCTCAGTGTTTGTTTTTTTGTTTTGTTTTGTTTTTTGGGGATGAGGGAGGGGAATCTCTTTCTTGAGATGATCGATGGATTGGTTTTTTTTAATTTATTATTTATTTTTAGTTTACAATGCTCAGTTCCACCAGTTTTAGAGTTCCAAATTTTCTCCCCCAAAGATGGCATGTAATTCAATATAGGTTCTATATATACCTTTGCAATGAACTTATTTATATAATATTCCAGTTGTAACAAAGAATTATACCCAATGGAATAAATCATGAGAAAGAAGAAACAAACCCAAAAAAGAAGGGGAGAAAAAGAGAAATTTTTTGCCTCAATTTGCATTCAGACTCCATAATTCTTTCTCTGGATGTGCATAGCTTTTTCCATCATGAATCTTTTGGAGCTATCTTTAACCTTTCATTGATGAGACCAGTCAAGTCTATCAAAATTAGTCCTTACAGATACTGTGTGTCTGTAATCATGTATAATGATCTCCTGGTTCTGCACCCCCTCCCAGAATATTAATTAAGGTGAGACCTTGTTACTGTTTTCTCCTTTATCACTTACTTAATCAAGGTCCCTTGAGGAGTCCCACCTTTGTTTCTCTACATAAACCAGGAGTCTTTTATGACCTCCTTGCCTCAAGGGAAAGCCTAGGCCACGTGGTTTTAAAATGAATATTTGTGAGTTTTTAGGTCAGGTGGGTGAGTCGCATGTGTGACTGACCTTTGACCCTGAACAAGATATATATATATATATATATATATATATATATATATATACCCAGAGGTTAGCTTTCTCCTTTGGGGCTCTAAGCCACTGGAAGAGTGGCATGGGATTCCGGGCAGCTGCTCTAAGAGCCTGCCAGCTCATGATACTCTTGAAGGAGTTGTTTTCTTCAGAGAATTTTTGTATCTCTCTTTCCCTTTCTCCAATTCTTCTTTTTAAGCAGTTTTCCAAGCTTTTGACTCCTTTTCCCATAATTCCCTTGCCTTACTCTCATTTGTTTTTTCAATGTTTCTTCTCTCATATGATTTTTAAACTCCTTTTTGAACTCTTCCACGAGTTTTTTGGGGGGCTTGAAACCACTTCTAGTTTTTTTGGGGGTGGGTTGCCCATAAGTGTTTTGACATTCCTGTCCTCTTCTGAGTTTGTGTCATGATCTTCTCTTTCACCATAAAAACTTTTTATGGTCAGATTATTCCTCTTTTTGTTGATCTTTTTGGAGGTGGCAGTTCCTTTATTTTACTTTTAAAATTTTATTTAGTGTTTTATTTTTCCCCAATTACATGAAAAGCAATTTTACACATTCACTTTTAAACTCTGGATTCAAAATTCTCTCCCTTTGTCCTTCTCTACCCACCCTCCATTGAGAAGGCAAGCAATTTGATACAGATTATCCATGCACTGTTATGCAAAACATTTTCCTATTAGTCACATAGTGAAAGAAAACATAGAACAAAAAAGGATGCTTCAATCTGTATTCAGACAACATCAGTTATTTCTCTGACAATGGACAGCATTTTTTTTATCATAAGTCTTGGCTAATTATGATTTTTAAGGCTTTCTTCTCCTCATTGGTTATTTGTATCTCTTTTATAATTTGGCCTATTCTGTTTTTTAAGGTGTTATTTTCTTCAGCATTTGTGCGTGTGTCTGTGTGTGTGTGTGTCTGTGTGTGCATGTGCATGTGTGTGTGCATGTGTGTGTGTATATGTGTGTCCTTTACTAAGTTGTTGACTCATTTTTCTTGATTTTCTTTTTCTTTTTTCCCCACTTAATAAATTTTTTTTCCAATTACATAGAAAGATAGTTTTCAACATTCACCTTTATAAGATTTTGAATTCCATGTTTTTTCTTCCTCCCTTCCCTCCTCCCTTCCCATTACAACATGCAATTAGATATAGGTTATACACGTAAAATCCTGTTTGTTTGACATATTTCCATATCAGTCATGTTGTGAAGGAAGAATCACAACAAAAGGGAAAAACCATAAGAAAGAAAAAAAGAGAGAAAATAGCACGCATTGATCTGCATTCAGATTTTATAGTCCTTTCTCTGGATATGGATAATATTTTCCATCATAAGTCTTTTATAATTGCCTATTATTGTATTGCTGAGCAAACCAAACTCTTTCAAAGCTGATTATCTCACAGTATAGCTGTTACTGTGTACAGTGTTCTCTTGGTTTTTCATGATTTCCTGACATCAGTCTTATTTACCTTCACATTTTTTCCTTTACCTCTCTTATTTGTTTTTCAAACTCCTTTCTGAGCTCTTCCATGGCCTGAGACCAATTCATATTTTTCTTGCAGGCTTTGGATATAGGAACATTAACTTTGTTATCTTCTAAGTGTGTGCTTTGATTTTCACTGTCACCATAGTAACTTTGTACAGTCAGAGGGTGTTTCTATTGTTTGCTCACTTTCTCAGACTATTTCTTGAATTTTAGCCCTTTATTAAAATATGGGGTCAGCTTCAAGGTTGCAGGGAGAATCGTCCCAAGCTTCAGAGATTTTGTGCAGCTATTTGCAGAGATACTTCTAGAAAACTGTAAGTTTTCAGTTCTTCCAAGATGGTATAATCTAAGCAAAGGTGTTTATTACTCTCCTGGCTTGTGTTCTGCTCTATGAAAGACCAGAAGCACTCTTCTGCCCTAGAACTGTGAGGGAGGTGGTTCTCTGATCTACTGTGGCCACAAGTTTCTGCCACTCCAGAATTTGTTTAGAGTCATTATTTAAAGGTATTTGGAGGGTTTGGGGGAATGCTCAGGAGAGTTCTTGTCATCACTCCACCATCATGGCTTCACCTCACCTCTTTCCTTTCTTTTAAATTAGATGTATGCTCCCAGGGTCAAAGGGGCATTGTCTCAGGCTTCTTGTGCCTATGGCTGCAGGCCCTGGCTATTTACATGCTGTTGTGCTATTGTTTCCTTGATGGCCCAGGGGGACCCTCGTGCCTGGTTCTGTGGTAAGAGGTTGTTATGACTCCCAGAAGTCAAGTTATTATTACTGGTACATTTTAGATTGTATTTTTGTTAGCTAGGTTTTAGTTAGTCCAGAAGACTCCATATCTTCCCCTGATGTAGATTCCTGAAAATAAAACCAAGGTCATAAAACAGTTTAAGTGAATGTTTAATCATTATCACAACTCAGAAGTCCCAATTTAAAACTCAGAAAACTTCTAGTCCTACTTCCTCACGTTACTGATGAGGAAAGGAAAGACAAATAGTTAGATGACTTACTCAAGGTCACATACATAGTATCTCAAGAAGTATTAGAATCAAAATTCTCTGTCTTCAAGGCAATGTTCTTTCCACTGTACCACAGAGACTAATGGTTCTCAAGTGATCGGACAACAGCTCTGTGGTTATTTCCATTTTACAGATGTCTCAAAATGGTGAAATAACTTAATGCTCATAACAGAACTAGTAAAAGGCACTGCTGGTTTTGAAACCAGGTCCCTTTTTATTCCAAGACTAACAGTTTTTTTGTGATATCTAGAAATATTTGTTTACAATTGTTTTACCATCCCCAACGGCATTTTAAAATTGTAAGTTTTTTATCCCTCAAATTAGTCTTTGAACTTCTAAAGCACCATCATTTAACTAATGAAGTACATCTTCTGAAAGAATTATGAAGTCTTTCGGCAAGGCTAGAATTTAAGTAGTGCTGACAGTATATGCCTACAGCAGTCAGTGTGAGGAGTATCTGAAGAAAATTATGAAATAATGATCTCTGCCTTTAGTAAACACAAAGGTCAGGGCAGCTAGGTGGCGCAGTGAGCACTGGCCCTGGAGTCAGGAGGACCTGAGTTCAAATGAGGCCTCAGACACTTGACACACTTAATAGCTATGTGACCTTGGGCACGTCACTTAATCCCAATTGCCCTGCCTCCAAAAACCAAAAAAAAAAAAAGATTTACTAAAAATATTAAATAAATAATAATAAAAATGAAATAAAATAAAACATAAAAGTTCCCTACCAAAAAACAATATTCACTTTCAGTGTCAACAAGAGAAAATAAATTCCCCAAGTCAAAGTACATACAATTCTTACCAACAGAGGGTATAAAATAATAATAAAAAATTGTAGTCAATAACATATTAGAGAGGATTAAACCAGCTGGTTTTCAATTTAAATTAGAAAAAAATAAACTGACAATAACCATTTCCTCATGTAACTCATTCAATATGTTTCATTTAAGCTAAACACCGGGATTTCTTAGCTACATCTCAATCAGATCTAGAGTCCTTTAAGGAAAACAAATAAACCTCTCAACTAGATTATAAAGATTAAAATGCGAAGTCTGGAAACCTCTCTAGGCCTTAGTTTTCTTATCCATAGAACGACTAGGTTGGGTTAATTGATATATAAGTTGTATTTTAGCGCTAAATCTTTTGATTGATGACTCTACTGGAGATTAGAGGTGGTTTCACTCCTTGAACTTATGCCCCCAGCACCCAGGGCAGTACCAAGTACCTATTGATTGCTTAATTAAACGTTTTCAGATTGATTAATTAATTGAATCTAGAAGTTTTCCATGAGCTTCATTGTGTAAGAAGTCATCAAATAGCTGCTCTGGGAATGGACTCAGGTTGAGATTCAAAATTACTCTCAATAATATTCTGGGGTCCTTCTGCTGAACTGCAAAGGTTTATCATATGACCTTGCAATATAAAGAAGAAGACCAATTTATGCAAAATAGAAAGTACTATAGTATCAGGAAAATTCATTGAGAGTAAACACTTCCAATATCCCAGGACCCAAGCAAACCACCTTAACCTCTACTGGTTTGTTAAGACATCACTAGAAAAGTCTATTACTACCATGCCCCTAAGATGACCGTGAATGATGGTTTGTGTTTGGATAAGCTAAGTTAGGTTCAGATTCGGATTCGCACTGGCAATAAGGCACACTCCCCACAGAACACAGTTTTTGTTGAAAGACGGGAAATACTCTAACAAACACAGTTAGAACAACAAAGGCAAAGACACAGGTGACATAGATTCATCACCTCCAGGGGAAACTCCAGCACTTGATCTTCTCAAAGCTGAGGGGATCCCAGTTTACACAGCTCAAATCAAGGCTCCAGAAAGGAAGGTGGTCCCAGGCGAAGCATCCTCCCCATGGGTGAGATCCCATGAGCTTGTTCCACGTGGTGACTTTTATGGAACACTGAACAAAGACAGTTTTTCCTGACAGAGAGGGCAGCCACCCTCCCCCTCGCCCTCATTCCTTAGAACTGGCTAGGCAATCTCAGGAGTATTTTTCCAAGAGGGAGAGGAGTTATTTCCTATCCTTTGTCTTAAGAGTTTCCTGTTCTTTGTTCAATTCAACCAGTCAGGGAGGAATGTCTGAGAGGTGCATTCTCATTCTCAGAGAGGGGCTTCTCAGTCTCCTAGCCGGAAAGGAATGTCTGATTCTTTATTCCAAGCCAGAGAGTTTAAAGATCTTGCAGGAGCTGGGGGATGGAGTTTGGAGGGGGAGGAAGAAAAGCCGCGTTTAGACTATAATATGGAAGTGCTTCTATAACGATTTATCATCCATTTTGTCATAAAGTCTGGATTACAATTGCGGTTTTTCACAAACCACTGAAATATCAGAAATCTGTCATCAATGCATCATCAAAGACTGGATAATGTCTGCAGAAGATGTGGAAGAGTTTGATTCTATCTAGAGCCAAGGCAGACCCAGCAGGGGGACTCATAGCTGGAAAGTGAGTGTTATCTCAGTTATCAAGAATCTGCATCCCTATGAAAAAAGGCAAACCCTTAATATCTTAAATCACATGGGAATCACTCTACAAAGAGAGAAATCCTAAAGGATCAGAAATTATTTTCTTTTCATTATCTTTCATTCTGGCTTTTCAGAATTTCTGCATCTCAGAAGAAGCACAAACTGCTTGTCTCCACTCAACTTTTTGGGACAGAGTCTTCAGGACTTTCTCCCCCCAAAAGTTTCTTTCTTTCCCAAGCATTGTAGGATCATGGCCCACTTCTAGGAAGTTTATTAGGTCTAAAATAAAGTGGTACATTGGATAGAGTAATGAGCCTGGAGTCAGAAAGTCCTAAGTTCAAATTTGGCCTCCAACATTTAAAGCTGTGTGAAGTTAGGCAAGTCAATTAACTCCTGTTTAACCTCACTTTTCTCATTTATAAATTAGACATAATAATAATGCCTACCTCCCAGGATTTTTGTGAGGATTAAATGAGATAACATTTATAAAACACTTAGCACAAGCTGAGCAAACAGTAAGCACTATATAAATATTATATATTAATGTTTATAATTATGAGTTGAAACAACAATAACAATGAATAAGAGTAATTTTACCATCAAAGTTTCCAAAAGTTAAATTGTTGGTCAAGATTTAGAGCAGGGGTCAGCAAACTGCAGCCTGATTTTGTAAGGCCAGTGAGCTAAAGAATATTCCTATACTATTCTTTGCTTTGCAGGCCATACAAAAACAGGCAGTAGGGCAAATTTGGTCCATGGACCCTACTTTGTTTACCTTTGAATTAGAGGAAAACTAAACTGTTATTTAGTTCTGCACTATCCTCCTTATCAAATTCTTCTGGCAAGTTAATTCTCCTTAGTTTTGAAAGTTTTAGAAAAACACCTTTTAAAGGTTTAATTAAAAGAAAAACCTGTTATCTGGAACACTGAATAATTTCTTTACTGAAGACAGTTAAGGTTTCATTAGTAAACATAATGAGAAAGAACAAAGTTTAAGTGCTGCGTCACACACATGTGTATACATATGACACATATGTATCAATGTATGATCCTATGCCTGTATGTGGGTGTGTGGCCATGGAAAAGTTACTTGAATTTATTAACTTCAAACGAATTTTCTTAAGACTGGTTATAAAAAGATTGTGATCTGTTACTTTTTATATAGCTTATCTCACTCCTCTCCTAATTAATTGACTTTTCCCACATGTAGTTTAGCTTGACTAATCTGTTTTCAATTTTCAAGACAGACACTTTAAAAAAAAAACTAGTTGCCAAATAAAAAGACACATCTTTGAGCTAATCCATTTCATGACCTTAAGATACATTCAAAATAACTTATTTCAAAATTGTATTTTGATCAGTATGTTAAATATTTCAAGTTTATTAATGAAACTATGTTAAAGGAGTGAAATGATTCATATTTAGAGCTATTGCCCCTCTCCAATCTCCTCCCAAAAAACAACTGCTGTTAATTTTGTCTTTCATGTGCTAAATTCTTGAGCATGGAATGAGAGGTGAGGGTTGTGATTTCATTGGTATGGATGTTGCAATAAAGGAGACTTTCAGAACAACATGCAAATTTCTTGTGTAATAGTGCCTCTTCTTATTGGATAACTCTATACTCATCCATTTGCTGTTGAATTTCAGTGGATTTTAACCACATAAACATAGCAGCATGCCACTTACCACTGAAGCATGGATTAACTCTGTATTGTTCTCTAGTTCTGAATCACTGAATTGTGTATTTATTAAATATTGGATATGTGCAATTCATGGTACTAAGTTCTGAGCATACAAAGAGAAAAACAAAACAGTCTTTTCTATCAAGAAACTCATATTCTAATGAGTTAGACAACACATGTTTATGGTTTCAGGGCAAGTTGGAAGAAAATTTATTCTTAACATGCAGCTACAAAGCATAGCAATGTCTCTTCTTTTATGTCTTTTGCAATAAAAAAACCATATCAATATCTGTTGTTGAACCGTTCAAAAGCGCCAAGGGCTTTAGTGACAAGAACTTCCTTTTCTGGAGCTTTAGTAGCTGAGACTATAGCAGTTGCAGGAGCAGTGGTTATAATGAATCTCTACAGGGGTTCTCTCAGGATGATGGCTCTGGCTTCTTAGACACTGGGTTAGAAACATCGTTACTCACAAAGCTCTGGGTCATAACCCTAGAAGCAAATAAATAACCACCTGATAATCAGAATGAGCACTCTGTGGTCTGGACACCTTTGGCTTCTCCCAGATCCAAGCTAAACCAAACCTTTTAGCCTTAGAAGTAAGTTCAAATCTAGGACTTCACAGAACATAGATCAGGTGTCTATAATCAAATTTCCCCTTCCCATTATTGCATTAAAGCAAGAATATCTTCCAGTCAATTACAGCTATTCAGCTTGACAAGTCACATTGTTGCAATTTTTCCAACTTCTGCTCTGCTTTGTTACATGCACCTCCAAAAGCCATGATTTCCACAGGTTTTTTCAGGTCTCTCTGGCAGTCAGAGGAGAAGAAGTACAAGTTACCCAGCACCTTTGTCTCATTCCGCCTTCACTGTACTTTCATTTATTCCATAAATACACACACACAGCAACTGTGTGCTGCTTCATTTCTGCCATTGAATCCTTTGTGTTTTACACCATTCCATATCACATCAGCTTTTGTCTTGACAGTCAAAGATTCATGGGCATGACCATTTTGAGCTTTCTCCAAAGCATTTTGTGCTGAAGCTAACTGAAGACACAGAGATAATCATTGGTAAAAGAGAACATAGCTAAACATCACAAAATATTTTAAAATCACCATTCCATGTTCATAAGATACATTCTTAATTTTAAAAAGATAATATCAAAATTTATCTGTGATATTATTCTATGTTGGCATTCTCTCCAACTAATCAATCACAACCTGTCATATACTACTTCTGTCCATATTTTTCCAAGATCCTGGAAGTCTTTCCTATATTCTCTTTTATTTTCCTTAGCATTTTTTTTTCAAATTACATGTAAAGATAGTTTTCAACATTCATTTTTGTAAAATTTTAAGTTCCATTTTTTTCTTCTCACCAACACTCCCCAAGACAGCAAGATATCTGACTTAGGTTATACATGTACAGTCATGTTAAACATTTTTCCACATTAGTCATGTTATGAAAGAAGGAACAGAACAAAAGGTAAAAACCATGAGAAAGAAAAACAAAAGCCAAAAAAAGTGAAAATGCTATGCTTTCATTTGCATTCAGATTCCTGAGTTCTTTCTCTGGATTTAGTTAGCATTTTCCATCATGAGTCATTTGGAATTATCTTAGAACATGGTACTGCTGAGAAGAGCTAAATCTATTGTCATTAATTATCACACAAAGATGCTGTTGATGTTCACAATGTTTTCCTGGTTCTGTTACTTTCGTTCTGTATCAGTTCATGTAAGTCTTTTCAGGTTTTTCTGAAATCCATCTGAGACATCTGATCCATCTGATGGAATAATAGTATTCCATTACACTCATATACCATAAATTGTTCAACCATTCCCCAATTGATGGACATCCCCTCAATTTCCAATTCTTTGCCACCACAAAAAAAAGACCTGCTATAATTATTTTTGGATATGTGGGTCCTTTTCCTTTTCTTAGGATCTTTTTTGGATACAGACATAGTAGAGGTATTGATGGATTAAAGAGTAAGTACAGTTTCATTGCTGTTTGGGCTTCCTTCCAAATTGCTCTCCTGAATGGTTGGATCAATTTTATAACTCCATCAACAATGTATTAGCGTTCCAAGTTTCCTACATCTTCTCCAATATTTATCATTTTCCTGTTTTGTCATGTTAGCCAATCTGATAGGTGTCATATGATACCTCAGAGTTGTTTTAATTTGCATTTCTCTAATCAATAGTGATTTAGATCATTTTTTCATATAACTATAGATACCTTTAATTTCTTCCTCTGAAAACTACCTATTCATATTCTTTGACCATTTATCAATTGGGAAATGACTTGTATTCTTATAAATTTGATTCACTTCTCCACATATTTCAGAAATGAGGGCTTTATCTGAGACACCAACTTTAAAAATTGTTTCCCAGCTTTCTGCTTTCCTTTCAACTTTGGTTGTACCAGTTTTACTCATGCAAAACCTTTTTTAATTTAATGTAATCAAAATTATCCACTTTGCTTTCCATAATGTTTTTTATTTCTAGTTTAGTCATAAATTCTTCTTTTTCCATAGGTCTGACAGGTAAACTATCTCCTGCTCTCCTAATTGGCATATAGTATCACCCTTTATATCTATATCTTGTACTCATTTTAACCTTAACATACTGCGCAGCATTAAGATATCTGCCTATACCTAGTTTCTACCATTCTATTTCCTAGTTTTCCCCGTAGTTTTTGTCAAACAGTGAGTTCTGATTCCAGCTAATATCTTTGGGTTTGTCAAGCAGTAAATTATTTTGTTATTGACTATTGCCTTCTGTAACTAATCTATGCCAATGATTCACCATTCTATCTCTTAGCCAGCACCAATAATTTTGATGACTGCTGCTTTATAATAAAATTTTAGGTCTGATATAGCTAAACCACATTCCCTTGACTTTCTTTTCATTAATTCCCTTGATATCCATGACATTTTGTTCTTCCAGATGAATGTTTTTATGATTTCTTCTTGCTCTATGAAATAATCTTTTGGTACTATGATTGATACAGCACTAAAAAGTAAATTAATTTAGATCAAAATGTCATTTTCATAATATTAACTTGACCTACTCACGAGCAACTGATATTTGTCCAATTATTTGGATCTTACTTTATTTGTGTGAAAGTTATTTTGTAATTGTACTCATGTAGTTCCTGGGTTTGTCTTGTCAGGTAGACTCTCAAACATTTTACATTGTCTACAACCCTTTTAAATGCAATTTCCCTTTCTATCCCTTCTTGCTGAGCCTTGTTATATGTATGTATGTATGCATATATATATATATATATGTATATGTATATGTGTATATACATGCACAGAAGCACACATGCATATTATATATATACATATATGTATACATATATGTATATATATAAATGCTGACAGCTTATTTTTTATCCCACAACATTCCTAAAGTTTTTAATTATTTCAAGTAGCTTTTTAGTTGATTCTCTAGGATTTTCTAAGTATAGCATCATATCATCTGCAAAGAGTGATATCTTTGTTTTCTTGTTATTTATTCTAATTCCTTCAACTTTTCTTCTCTTTCTGCTAAAGCTAACATTTCTAGTACAATATTTAATAACAGTGGTGATAATGGACATCCTTGTTCCACCTATGATATTATTGGCAATGCTTCTAGCTTATCCTCATTACATAATTCTTGCTCATGGTTTTAGACAGATTCTACTTACCATTTGAAGGAAAAATCCTTTAATTTCTATGATCTCTATTGTTTTAGTGGGAATGAGTGCTGTATTTTGGCAAAAGCTTTATATGATTTATATTATTTTGTTATTGACATGGTCAATTACACTGATAGTTTTCCTAAATTTGAACCATCCCTGAATTCCTTCTATAAATCCCACCTGGTCATAATATATTATCCTTGTGATAAGTTGTAGTAATATCTTTGCTAATAAAATAATTAAATTTTTCCATCAATATTAGTTAGGGAAATTGTTTTATAATTTTCTGTTTTGGCTCTTCCTGGTTTAGTTATCTGTTCCATACTTTTATCATAAAAAACATTAAGTAGAACTCTTTCACCTATTTTCCCAAATAGTTTATATAGTATTAGAATTAATTGTTCTCTAAATGTTTAGTAGTTTCACTTGTAAATCCATCTGGCCCTGATGTTTTTTTTTCATCTTCAGGGAGTTCATTGATGATTTGCTCAATTTCTTTTTCTGAAATGGGTGCATTTAAGTATTTTATTTCCTCTACTATTAATCTGGGCAACTTATACTTTTGTAAATATTCATCCATTTTACATAGATTGTCAAATTTATTGGCATGTAGTTGGGCAAAACAGCTCCTAATAAGTTGCTTTAATTTTGCCTTCATTTGTGGTGATTTTACCTTTTTCCTTTTTTACACTGGTTATTTGGTTTTCTTCTTTCTTAGTCAAATTAACTAAAGGTTTATCTATTTTTTTTCATAAAACCAACTTTCAGTTTTGTTTATTAATTCAATAGTTTTCTTAGTTTCAATTTTATTAATCTTTGCTTTGATTTTCAGAATTTCTAATTTGGTATTTATAATTTGTTCTTTTGCTATCTTTTTTAGTTGCATGCCTAATTCATTGACCTCCTCTCTCTCTATTTTATTCACATGAACATTTAGAAGCATAAAATTTCCCAAAAAGAACTTCTTTGGCTGCCTCCCATAAGTTTTGGTATATTGTCTCCTTATTTTAACTTTCTTTTATGAAGTTATTGATAGTTTCTATGATTTGTAGTTTGACCCATGAATTCTTTATGATTAGATTATTTAGTTTCCAATTAATTTTTAATCTCTCTTTTTATGGCCCTTTTTATATGTAATTATTATTGCATCATTATTTGACAAGAATGCATTTAAAATTCCTGCCATTCTGCACTTCATTATGAGGTTTTTATGCCTTGATACATGGTTGATTTTTTGTGTAGGTACCATGTACCACTGAGAGAAAGGTATGTTCTTTTCTGTCCCCATTCTGTTTTTTCTAGAGGTTTTCTATACCTAACTTTTCAAAAATTCTATTCAGTTCCTTAACTTCTTTATTGTTTATTTTACAAGATTTTTTTAGTTCTGAGAGGATGAGGTTGAGGTCCCCCACTAGTACAGTTTTGTTGTGTATCTCTTCCTGTAAGTCACTCAACTTCTCTAAGAATTTAGATGTTTTGCCATTTTGGTGCATATATGTATAGTATTGAAATCACTTCCTTTTCTATGGTACCTTTTAGCAAGATGTGGTTTCCTTCCTTATCTCCTCTAATTAGCTCTTTTTTTTTTTGCTTTTGCTTTTTCTGAGATCAGAACTACTACCCTTGCATTTTGTTTACAGCAACTGAAACATAATATATTCTACTCCAGCCTTTTCCCTTTATTCTGCATGTATCTCTCTGCTTCATATGTGTTTCTTGTACATAACATATTGTAGGATTATAGTTTTCATTCTTCATTGTTATCCACTTCTGTTTTATGGGAGAGTTAATCCCAATCACATTCACAGTTATAATTATTAATTGTGTCTTTCTCTCCATCCTTTTCTCACCCCTCTCCTTTATATTTTTCTCTCTCCTTTTCCCTTTTCCCTCCTAATCAGTGTTTTGCTTCTAACTGCCATCTCCCTCAATCTGCCCTCCCTTCTATCAGCTCCTTTCCTTTTTCTTTCCCTTTTCCCCTACTACTTCTTCCTTACCTGCTGCTCTCACTTCTATCCACCCGCCTCCCTTTTCTTTTGCATTTCTCCTCCTATTACCCTATAGGATAACATAGATATCTATAACCAACTGAATGTGTGTATTATTCCCTTTTTGAAACAAATTTGATGAAAGTTAGGTTCAAACAATGCTCACCAGTAAAGTCAATCAGTAAGTGAAAAGATCTTTCCCACCCATTGAATAGGCTTCAGGTGGGGCCAACAAAAGAAGTTCTGATTAGAGACACGTCCACACACTTTCGCTAATTAGGTGTGAGGCCCCAGGCTGGTTACCAAACTAGTTTGCTAGTATGAGAGAGGCAGGAAGCCCTCAGGGCTTCATAAGGGCAGTTGCCAGGGTCAGAGCCAATGATATGTGCCTGAGTTCTATCAATCAGATGATGACTAAGGACTGTATAAAAGGAGAGAACAGAACCAGGAAACAGCAGAAACTGAGGACTAGGAAGCTGATAAACTGAGGACTGACAATGAGGAGGAGCAGAAACTGAGGACTGAGGACTAAGAGGAGAAGAAATTGAGGACTGAGAGCAGAGCTGGATACAGCAGAGCAGGAAGCAGTGGAGCTGAGAAAAGCAGGATTCTGAAGCTGAGGGCCAGCTTCCAGAGTCTGTGGAGCAGAGAATGCTGAACACAAGACGGAGATTTTTGGAACTTAGAGTCAGCAGAGCTGCAGAAGAGAGCGCTAAGCAGGGACTTAGGATTAGTGATTGATCTTCTTATTGGAGGGCCCTAGCATTTGTTTCAACAAACCAGGTAGCAGCTTCTGCGGGGGTGTAAGATCCACCCACAGCCAGCACCCAGAAAGCTGCCAACAGCACAGGTTCTCTTGATATGCTTAACTAAGGAAAGCAAGGTGAAGGGGTTGACAAACTTACTTTAATTCAGCATACAAATATCATTCACTTAGTTCAGGGGAAGAGACCAGCACACTGAACTTCAGAGCAAATTACAAGCAAATTACAAACATCACCAGATAGACCTAACACAATTCATAGTCACCAACATCTAGGTTCAGCCCGGAGCTCAGAACAAGGGCTGGCCCAGAGCCACTCGAGCCACCACTGCTATGGGTAAGAGCTCCAAAGAAGAGACAGCCACCCCCGGTTTTATATCTTTTTCACGGTCAGGGGTGAGTCACACATGTGACTCATCCACATGACCTAGAATCCTCACAAAGAGGTGACTTAAATCCACATGGTCTAAAAGCCTCTGCTCTCCCAGACATGTGAACTAGGCCCTCCCTGGAGTTAGCCCCACCTTGGGCCCCACCTTAGTTTCCAATCCACACCCACATAGGTTTTACACCTAATAGGTGTTTGAGCCTTGGGCTTAGCACTTAATAAGATTCAATGAAATACACTGAATTACTCAAAGCAAACAAAAGCCAAACTCTTCAAGGGCACTTGGTTGAACTAAGGGCTAAGGAGCCCATTTTGTTTACTAACACAGCATTAAGGGGAAGCACAACTATGATTTGGTCTGCTGCTATAATATTTTGTTGCAATCTCTTTGTTACTATAGTGAGGTGGGCTTATCAGTTTTGGAATATTATTGCCACAATATCAGATTGTGGGCTTTGGTCCTTGAGTCTGATCTTTGGAAGTGGAAATAAATGTTACACTTCTTCTGTCTTCTACCTACAGAATTCATTATACCTTGTGATTCTGAAACCTTCAGGCATGCTCATGGTCCTCTCCAAGGTCATGAATTTTGCCTTGCTAATGCCCCTTCCCTTATTTTCCTGTATTGTAAAATATCTGTGCATCACTTCATGTGATATAATTTACTTTATTCTACCTCCCCCTTTCACCTTCTCCCAGCATATTCCTTTATTTTACACCTTAATTATTTTTATTATCACATCAACTTATACTTATACCATCTCTCTGTTTATACCCTTTCTAAATGTCATAATAAAAATACAGTTCTCAAGAGTTACAATTATCATCTTCCGATGTACAGATATAAACAGTTTAAACTTATTGCATAACATTTTTTTTCCTTTCCTGTTTATCTTTTTATGCTTCTCTTGAGTCTTTTATTTGAAAATGAATTTTCTATTCTGCTCAGCTCTACCCCATCTTTACACTGGCTCCACTGTTCTAGGATTTGTTCTGGGGCACTATTTTATGGTTTATTTAGGTGAATAAGAGAATACTGCTTACTTCACCATCTTGGCTCCCAGAAGTCTAATTCAACTTTTAAAGGAGTTGTTTTCTGCAGTGATTTTTTTTCCCAATTTGTCCAATTCTATTTTTTAACAATTTATTTTCTTCAGTCAACTTTTGTTTTTCCTTTTCCAAGCTGTTGATTCATTTTTCTTCATACTTCTCCTTCAAAATTCTCATTTCTTTTCCTAATTTTTCTTCTACCTCTTTTACTTGATTTTTAAGATCCTCTTTGAACACTTCCAAGAGGACTTTTTGGACTTGAGACCAATACTTATTCCCCTAGAAGCCTTCACACATAGTGACTTTGATGTTGTCCCCTTCTGAGTTTGTGTTTTGATCTCCCCTGTGGCCATAGTAACTTTCTATGTTCAGGGATCTCTTCTGTTTCTCACTCATTTTTCAGACAATTTTGTCACTTTTAAGGTTGACTTTTGTTCCCGAGGGACAGGGTACACTATCCCAAGCTTCTTATACTGGAGGAGAGTGTCCTGGTCACTGTCTTTCAGGCTGGGTTTTCATGTGTTTGCAGTTTGCCCACTGCACTGTGGGTAGCCTGGCCTAGTCATGTCTGTTGTGCGCATATTCTGGGGCTCATGATCTGCCTTCTGTGATGAAACTGGAGGCCTAACTGCTGCCCCCTGCACTGTGGGTGTCCCGGTCACTGTCTTTCCATCCTAGCCTGCTATATTAGGAAGGCAGAATTTATGATTTCAAAGAGAATCTCATATGTGCCTAAAAGGTCCGGAACCGCAAGATATAAGGAATTCTCTAGGCAGAAGGCAGGAGAACTAAAGCATGTATTTACACTCCACAATAACAAGCCCACAAACCTACGTCCCCATTTTGATATTTTCATCAAAAGCTTCCAGGCCCAATAAGTCCGCCTCACAAGGGTAACCAGGAGGCCACAGAGAAGCGAGATGGTACAAGGCAAAATCATATACATGCTTCCCCTCTACGGTAAGAAGATTACCCACTAGCCTCTAGTCAGCTCTGCTACCAGCAGCTCAGCTTCGGCTGTAGGCATCTCTGGCTCCAACCGGAAAAGGAAAGGAGGATATTCAAGCTGTCCTCTCCCCTCTTATAGAGTTTTTGACATCATCAAGCGCCTCCTGAAAGACCAGGGCCGATTGGTTCTTGACTTGGCCCCTCCCCCTAGCGTAGACCACGTTAACACACCTCCTCTCAGCCAGCGCCACGACTCATCACACAGGAAGCTCTGGTCCTGCCCCGGAAGAGCAAGCCCCAGCGTCCAGGGAAGCTCAACGAGGCAAGCTGAGTCATTCAAAGAAAACAAAGTCCATTCTGGCTACACCTGCTGAGCCAGGTCTGATAGTCCTCAGTTGTTGATCTGTGCTGTGGCTAAGAGCCTCCTGTTGGTTTCCTTGGATGTGATCTGTGCTGGGCTACACTCTCCTTTTACTCAAGTGAGGCAGACTTTTCCTGAAGTCCTTCTATGTTATCTCAAACTAGAATACTGTTTCAGTCCATCTTTTTATGGGTTATGTCACTGCAGAATCTGTTTAGAGATTTTATTTAATATTCTTTCTGAGGAAAACTGGGGAAAACTCAGACAACTTCCTGGTTTTTCCTCACCATCTTGGCTCTGCCCCTTTCCCAATAGTCTCTTGACCTTTTGATTATATCAGAGGAAAATTTATATAGATATATAAATAAGTTGATGGATGGAGAAATAAGACATTAATTAATCATTTACTATATGCTATGCTTCATGCTAAATGATTGTGGATATACCTACAAGCCAACAAGTTTATCTCTACCTTCAAGATGTTTACATTCAATTAGACGACGAAACACATAAGTAAGTCAAAAAGTGAAACTGAGGGTAGGGAAGTAGGGTATGCATTGGAGGAAATTTTTTTGGTGAGGAAGTAGAGAATTCTGGAATATGAGTTTAGCTGAGAATTATGTCTCATTCCCATAGCATGACCAGTTTATCTTCTTGTTTTTTTTTTTTATAATTCCCATAATGACATCCTTTACCTTGCTTCCTCTTTAAATTATCTGTTTCATAATGTGTTGCTGTCTTGTCACAGCCACGATATTCTTTTACCTTGTGCTTTTGATGAACCCCAATCTTAAATCTTTAAAATATGTGTATAGAAAATTATAGGAATACTGCATTGCTGGGTTTTGGAATTTAAAAAAATCATTTTCAGAAAAAAAAAACAAACTTGTAATCATTATATAAATTCTGTAAATTCTCAAAAGCAATTCAGCTTTCTTTCTTCCTCCTATCAATTCCAGGCCTAAATTATTGTTAATCTGTAGTTTTGGTGTGTCTCTGACATACACATACATGCACATAAACAGCATGATTGAAAAGTTCTATAATTTGTCCATCCAGTTATATATTATTGCCTATGTAATATTCACATATATTTTCCTATTTTGATAGGCCATACTGCTTTGAATGAATATGTAATTCACTTGGGAATTCCTCCTTGAACTGAGCTTTCTGCTTTATCTCGATCAATCAGTCCATGAACCAACATTTATTCAGTGCATACTACATGCCATGTGCTGTCCTACATGCTGGGGATAAGAATAGAAAAGACAAAATAATCCCTACTATCAAGAATTGGACACTTTTATGAAGAAAACAAGTATATACAGTCACTGATAGGTAATAAATAGAGGAAAAATATAAACTAATAATGAATACTTATGGTGAACATATATTTCCATAAATTATGTTGGTTTAATATTAATGATCAGACAGTCATCTATCAAGGTTATCTCCTATCTATGGATATGTGTTTCTTTATCTCTTCTCCAGAATAATCACTGATTTTTGATTCCTGAAAATTATTCATTTTTTTCTGGAAATACCAAATTATAGCAATATGACAATCAGAAAATATTGAAGAAATAAGCATAAGCAAAGAGGAAACAAAACTATCACTGTTTGATGATAATAAGATGATTTACCTAGAGATATTTGGAGATTCAACTAAAAAATAATAGAAAAAATAACTTCACCAAAATTTCAATATGTAAAATAAACCCACACCAATTTTTATTATGTATGTTAACAATAGCATTTAGTGGGAAGAAATAGAAAGAGAAATTCAATTTAAAATAACCTCACAGTACTTTACACTGGAAATCTACTTGCTAAGACACACACAAGAATTCCATGAGCATAATTACAAAACATTTTTCATACTAATAGAGTTTTGAGTAATTTGACAAATACTTGGAGAAATAATAATTGCTCAGGTGTAGGTCAAGTTAATATAATACAAATTAGAATAATATCTAAGTTAATTTACTTATTCAGAACCATACCAACAAAAATATGAAAGAATTATTTATAAAGCTAAAAATAAGTCATCTCATGGCAGAAAAAAGGGTAAGAATATAAAAGAAATCTTTTTTATGTTAATGAATAGATAGGGAGTCTAGCTATATCAGATCTCCAACTATGTTACAAAGCTGTAATCATCCAAACTTCTTGGTACTGAATTAAAAAGTGTTTGATCAATTTAACAGATTAAGCACATATATGCAGAAGGATATGAGCACAGTAACCTAAGGTTTGATAAACCCAAAGATCCTAGCTATTAGGAAAAATGCTCAGTATTCAGCAACAATTGTCTGGAAAACTGGAAGATAGTCTGATAGAAACTAGGTATAGACTATCATGTCACAATGTATACCAAGACAAAATCAAAATGGGTACATGATTTAGAAATGACATGTGACATCATAAGCAAATTAGTGGAACATGGATTAAATGACCTGTCAGATCTATGAATAGAGAAAGAGTTAGTGATCAAACAAGATATAGAGATGTTCATTGGACGTAAAAATATGAGCATATTTTCTGTCTCTGTTTTTAAACACAGCTAATGAGAAAAAAAATGTTCTTGACTATGTGCATTGGAAAAGGGTTTTGTTTTTCTTGCCTTCTCAAGGGGTGGGGAAGAGGAAGTATGAAAGGAGAGAATTTACAATTTTGATATACAAAAAGTTTGAGAGAATTGGGTACTTAATAATTTTATTAATTAAGGCTAGTAAATAATTAATAAAAGGAAGGCCATTTAACTGTCTCTCATAAACCAAAAGATCCCTCCTGAAGGGCCTCTTGACACTTGCATACTCTTGGAAAAGACTGGGTATTCTTGACAGGTGGCAATAAATTTTAACTGATTAACAATTAATGACAGAATAAATATTCTATTGAGAGCTAAACTTATTCTATTGAGGGGCTGGGGGACATGACTCTGATCACTGAGTCTTGGACCAAGTGTTTTATCTCTGCCTAGATTGTCCTTCCTAGAGCAATCTAGACAAAATTGGTCCACCTCCATTCAGATGTGACTGGAATACAATGGGCCAGAATCACTTCACACAGAATGTCTGTACATTTTGATCTAAGATTTCCCAGTTGGGTAAGTTTTGCCCAAAATTTCATCTCATCATCAGCCCTGTCCTTCAGAGAACTAAGCTGTGAAGTAATTTCGAAAGGAGGAAATAAAAGGAAAAAAATATCCTGAATCTCCCCAATGTTAACAACTGGTTACTAATATGAGAGCAGTTATCATTTCTCTCAGAACTGAAAATAAAAGAAAATAGAATTTGGGGGGCAGAGCCAAGATGGCGGCTGGAAAGCAGTGAGCTCCCCACCAAGTCCCTCAAAAAACCTATAAAAATGGCTCTGAACCAATTCTAGAACTGCAGGACCCACAAAACAGCAGAGGGAAACAGGGCTCCAGCCCAGGACAGCCTGGATGGTCTCTGGGTGAGGTCCATCCCACACGGAGCTGGGAGCTGGAAGCAGAGCCCAGCTTGAGCATCGCAGACCAACCAGACCAGGAGTCTGACAGAATGTGCCAAACCACCCTGAATCAGTGAGCTGCAGCAAGTACCAGACTTCTCAACCCACAAACACAAAAGACAGCGGAGAAGGTTAGTGGGAAAAGCTGCGGGAGTGGAAGGAGTTCACATTTCGGCCACCACCCCAGGGCATCGGAGGTGGGGCAGCTACAGCTGCTGTTGCTTCTGGCCCCAGGCCCACCTGCTGGGAGGAATTAAGGGGCGGATCAGAGCAGGAGTGCGCACCCTGCTGAAGATCTAAGCCCAGTTCGTGTTGGGGGTTCTTGGGGAAGGAGGAGTGCTGGTGTGGCAGAGCTGGACCATCCCCCCAAGCTTGGAATATGGTTCTCTTTACTCTACAAGCAGTCATACCCCACTGAAAAACTCAAGGTTCAAGTTAGATGCTTGGGAATTTGGCCAGGCAGAGAAAACACACCCAGATTCAGTCTCAGACTTTGGATTCTTTCTTTGGTGACAAAGAAGACCAAAACATACAGCCTAAAGAAGTCAACAAAGTGCAAGAGCCTACACCAAAAGCCTCCAAGGAAAATATGAACTGGTCCCAGGCCATGGAAGAGCTCAAAAAGGATTTGGAAAAGCAAGTTAGAGAAGTAGAGGAAAAATTGGGAAGACAAATGAGAAGGATGCGAGAAAACCATGAAAAACAAGTCAATGACTTGCTAAAGGAGACTCAAAAAAATAATGAAAAATACACTGAAGAAAACAACACCTTAAAAAATAGACTAACTCAAATGGCAAAAGAGTTCCAAAAAGACAATGAGGAAAAGAATGCCTCGAAAGGCAGAATTAGCCAAATGGAAAAGGAGGTCCAATGGACCACTGAAGAAAATACTACCTTAAAAATTAGATTGGAGCAAGTGGAAGCTAGTGACTTTATGAGAAATCAGGATATTATAAAACAGAACCAAAGGAATGAAAAAATGGAAGACAATGTCAAATATCTCATTGGAAACACCACTGACCTGGAAAATAGATCCAGGAGAGATCATTTAAAAATTATTGGACTACCTGAAAGCCATGATCAAAAAAAGAGCCTAGATATCATCGTTCAAGACATTATCAAGGAGAACTGCCCTGATATTCTAGAGCCACAGGGCAAAACAGAAATTGAAAGAATCCACCGATCGCCTCCTTAAATAGACCCCCAAAAGAAATCTCCTAGGAATATTGTTGCCAAATTCCAGAGCTCCCAGATCAAGGAGAAAATACTGCAAGCAGCCAGGAAGACACAATTTGATTATTGTGGAAACATAATCAGAATAATCCCAGATCTGGCAGCTTCTACATTAAGAAATCGAAGGGCTTGGAATACGATATTCCGGAGGTCAATGGAGCTAGGATTAAAACCTAGAATCACCTACCCAGCAAAACTGAGTATCATGTTCCAAGGCCAAATATGGACTTTCAATAAAAGAAAAGACTTTCAAGCTTTCTCAGTGAAAAGACCAGAGCTGAATAGAAAATGTGACTTTTGAACACAAGAATCAAGAGAAGCATGAAAACATAAACAAGAAAGAGAAATCATAAGGGACTTACCAAAATTGAATTGTTTTGTTTACATTCCTAAATAGATGATATGTATGATTCATGACACCTCAATATCATAGTAGCTGAAAGGAATATGCATATATACATGTTTATGTATATGTATATATAAATGAATGTGCATGTATATATACATGTATGTGTGTGTGTATATATATATATATATATATATATATATATATATATATAAAGAGAGAGAGAGAGTGGACACAGGGTGAGTTGAAGATGAAGGGAAGATATCTAAGAGAAATAAAATCAAATTAAGGGATGAGGGGGGAATATATTGAGAAAGGGAGATAGGGAGAGATAGAATGGGGTGGATTATCTTGCATAAAGGTGGCAAGAGGAAGCAGTTCTGTGGGAGGAGGGGAGAGGGCAGGTGAGGGGGGAATGAGTGAATCTTGCTCTCATAAAATTTGGCCTGAGGAGGGAATACCATACATACTCAATTGGGTATCTTACCCCACAGGAAAGGAGAGGAATAAAGATAAAAAAGGGGGGTTGATTAAGGGGAGGGCAGATGGGGGTGGAGGTAATCAAAAACAAACACTTTGGAAAGGGGACAGGGTCAAGGGAGAAAATTCAGTAAAGGGGGATGGGTTGGGAAGGAGCAAAATATAGTTAGTCTTTCACAACATGAGTACTGTGGAAGGGTTATACATAATGATACACATGTGGCCTATGTTGAATTGCTTGACTTCATAGGGAGGGTGGGTGGGAAGGGAAGAGGGGAGAGAATTTGGAACTCGAAGTTTTAAAAACAGATGTTCAAAAACAAAAAAAAAAGTTTTTGCATGCAACTAGAAAATAAGATACATAGGCAACGGGGCATAGAAATTTATCTTGCCCTATAAGAAAGGAAGGGAAAAGGGGATGGGAGGAGAGCGGGGTGACAGAAGGGAGGGCTGACTGGGGAACAGGGCAACCAGAATATACATCACCTTGGTGTGGGGGGGAGGGTAGAAATGGGGAGAAAATTTGTAATTCCAAGTCTTGTGAAAATCAATGCTGAAAACTAAATATGTTAAATAAATAAATTTTAAAAGAAAAAAAGAAAATAGAATTTTAAAAAATAAATAAGAAAAAAACACAGTTATAATTACTTTTTTATTATTTAGAGGTCAGGTACCATTATCCAGTATGGAAAGGGAAGGCATAGAAGGTTTTTGAATAGAACATAATCATAGCAATGTGAATTTCTTGAGAGAAGGAATGTTTTTTTTTTGGCTTTTCTTTGTATCTCAAGTATTTCTTATAATACTTGACACATATTAGATACTTAATACATGTTTATTGACTCACAGAAAAAATAGACTTGCCCTAAAGAAAGAAATATAGTGAGATTTACTTTGACACAGTAAACAAGAAAAATATCTTGGCTCAGAAGAATAAAAAGTACTCTGAATTTGAAGTCAAGAAAAAATAGGATCTACATTTGCCTTAAATTGTGACATCATAATTGGTCTGTTTGGAAGACTCAAGTTCAGATTCAGACTCAATTGCTTTCTGTGTAACCCAGGGCAAGTCAATTAACCTCTCTTTGCCTCAGTTTCTTCATCCATAAAATGGTTATAATAATAGCACCTACCTCCCAGAGTAGTTTTGTGGATCAGACAGGATAATACCAATGGTAAAATGCTTTCAGAGTGCTAGGCACTTAGTAAACACTATAGAAATGTTAAATAGTAAAAGTAGTAGCAGTAAAAGTAACACTAAGAGAAGGAGGAGGAGGAACAGGAGGAGGAGGAGGAGCAAGAGCAAGAGCAGGAGAACTTGCCTGCTATGTGTGTGTCAAAAAACAGGCTATGTGCTAAAAATGACAAGATATAGATGAAATAGCCTGTGTTTCTGAACATCTTAAATTGTTTTTTTTATTTTTTCTAAATATCATTTGTATGTATATATGCATATGTATGTGTGTTATATATTATATATACATACATATAATTTTTTTTGAAAAATTAACAACAGATTGTTTTCTTCTCTCTGGGCCACTGGCCTCAATTCTATTTTAATTATGCTTTCTTTTTGCATAGCACTCAGATGTGATGATGAAAAACAAATATTTTGGAAAATGTGATGAAAATACACTTGACTTAGTACAAGTTGTATTTTATTTGCTGTAGCCAAATAGCTTTCTTTCTGAAAGGTACCAAACATATTGCAATTAAAAAATAGTAAAATATCATAGAAATATGGTTGCAGGATTGTTACTTTAAAAACAAATAAGAAATATTGAATGAAATTCATATTAAATCACCCTCAGGTGTGATTCTTCAGTTAATCATAATTATGTATAAGACACTTATAGAAATTCATTTATTAAGAGAGCACAGGTTGATGTTACATTAAAGAGTAATTTATATTTAAGTGTGGTTTATAATTGTTATATTTCGAATTGAGTATTTGGTTGGTGTGGGAATATTATCTTGAATTGTAAAGTATACTTACCATTGGAGAAAAGGTAGTGACCTGGGCTCCTTAACTCAACTCGTTATTGTGGAAAAAAGCATTGAACTTATGGCCTGTGTTCAAATATGGGGGATATGCCATTTATCTCTGGGCCTTTGAACAAATGACCACACTTCTTGCACTGGAGTACTCCTAAATTAACTTCTAGCTCTATAACATAATCCTAAAAGCCTCAAAATGAATTCCATATGTTTTAAGCTAAACTATAAAATGTAATATATTATATCAGGGTAATGAAAGAGAAAAAAAAAACTTCTCCATTTCTTGAAAAAGAAAAGCATTTCTAAAATATCTACATTGTGTTTTTTGGTTGAATTCTACCATCTTAGTTCACAAAAATGTCACTTTTATAGAATGCTTTATTATTACATGGTGTGTTACACATATCATTTCATTTGATTCTCAAAACAACACTGTGTGACAGGTAGTAAAGGTATCTGTCAAATACAAAGAAGGGTAAGTAGCAAACTACACTTCATTCAATATTGTGTATAGAGCAATAGTGAATGTCAAAGGAAGTATATACAGCTTTGGAAAATAGACATAGACCTTAAGGATCTCATAGTCTATCCTTCTCATTTTACTGATGAAGAAGTGGGGTCCAGAGAGATTAAATTATTCTCCCAGAATCATACAAGTAGTAAATAACAGAACTGTGATGCAAATCCAACTCTTGTGCCCTTGGACCACTTTTACTTCTACCAACGATTTTGCCATTCATATCAATGGAAACTTACTATTTAATTAAAATAAAACCAACCCCAAATAAGTGCTTTAAAAATGTTTGTCATTTGAATGAAAAATAGTTTCCACTCACTTCAATAAGCTGGGTTTTTTTTTTTTTTGGTTAAGGCCAGAAAATAGTCATGGCATTACTCATCTCTAAAAGTTCAATCACAAATAAAAATATATTTTAGCATCTCACTGACAAGTTCACATTGTTTTGCAAACATCTTTTTATTTAACTTTGTTTGTATATGTAGGATGTGTGTGTGGGAGGGTAGGTGGAAAAAGAGAGAACAGAACATGTCATTATGGAAACAATCTCTGATTTTGCTGTATAGACTCCAGTTGTGGGAATTCACTTTGCAGGCATAGATTGAAAACTGTTTGAACTTTAGAAAATAATCCCTAAGGAGTAGCCTGAAGCACAGTAAAGTTTAAGCAAGATATGTTGGATTACAGGACTGATTAATCTCTGGGGTAGGATTTGTTTTCCCTGCCCTCAATCTACTACACCATGCTGCCTCCACCCATTACTGTGAAGACTAAGTAGAGAGTGTGAAAATCTTTGTTAAAAATGCAACCTTTTTTTTAGCCTATATTATGGCTAAATATGTGATTTCTTTCACCTTTTTTTCTCCTATTTCTGAAAGTGTTAATAAATAATGAAATGACAAAAAGCCAAGTATGAGAAAGAAGTTTTACATAATCAACTGGTGAATTATCGATTTGCTGTATCCCCTAAATCTAGGACTGTGCTAGTCAATGTTTAACAATCAGCTATCTAATAAAAAAAGTGCAGGTATGATATATTTTTTTTTTTACCTTTTTTTTTTTTAATGCAATTTATTTATTTAACATATTTGGTTTTCAGCATTGATTTTCACAACAGTTTGAATTACAAATTTTCTCCCCATCTCTGCCCTCCCCCCCCACTCCAAGATGGCCTACATTCTGGTTGCCCTGTTCCCCAGTCAGCCCTCCCCTCTATCACCCCCCTCCCCTCCCATCCCCTCTTCCCTTCCCTTCCCGCAGGGCAAGACAAATCTCCACGCCCCATTGCCTGTGCATCTTATTTTCTAGTTGCATACAAAAACTTTTTTTGTTTTTGAACATCTGATTTTAAAACCTTGAGTTCCAAATTCCCTTCCCTCTTCCCTTCCCACCCACCCTCCCCAAGAAGTCGAGCAATTCAACCTAGGCCACACATGTATCATTATGTATAACCCTTCCACAACACTCATGCTGTGAAAGGCTAACTACATCTTGCTCCTTCCCAACCCATCCCGCCTCATTGAATTTTCTCCCTTGACCCTGTCCCCTTTCCAAAGTGTTTGTTTTGATTACCTCCACCCCCATCTGCCCTCCACTCCATCATCCCCCCGCCTTTTATTTTTTTTTTTTATCTTCCTCCCTCTTCTTTCCTGTGGGGTAAGATACCCAACTGAGTATGTATGGTATTCCCCCTCAGGCCAAATCTGATGAGAGCAAGGTTCACTCATTCCCCCCTCACCTGCCCTCTCCCCTCCTCCCATAGAACTGCTTCCTCTTGCCACCTTTATGCGAGATAATCCACCCCATTCTATCTCTCCCTATCTCCCTCTCTCAGTATGTTACTCTCTCATCCCTTAATTTCATTTCATTTCTTTTAGCTATCTTCCCTTCATCCTCAGCTCACCCTGTGTCTGCTCTCTCTCTTTTACATATATATATATATACACATACATACACATACATACATATACACATAGATACATACATACACATTCACTTATATATACATAAACATATATATATATATGCATATATATATATATATATATGCATATTCCCTTCAAATACCCTAATACTGAGGTCTCATGAATCATACTCATCATCTTTCCATGTAGGAATGTAAACAAAACAGTTCAACTTTAGTAAGTCCCTTGCAATTTCCGTTTCTTGATTACCTTTTCATGCTTCTCTTGATTCTTGTGTTTGAAAGTCAAATTTTCTATTCAGTTCTGGTCTTTTCACTGAGAAAGCTTGAAAGTCCTCTATTTTATTGAAAATCCATATTTTGCCTTGGAACATGATACTCAGTTTTGCTGGGTAGGTGATTCTAGGTTTTAATCCTAGCTCCATTGACCTCCGGAATATCGCATTCCAAGCCCTTCGATCTCTTAATGTAGAAGCTGCCAGATCTTGGGTTATTCTGATTGGGTTTCCACAATACTCAAATTGTTTCTTTCTGGCTGCTTGCAGTATTTTCTCCTTGATCTGGGAGCTCTGGAATTTGGCAACAATATTCCTAGGAGATTTCTTTTTGGGATCTATTTGAGGAGGCGATCGATGGATTCTTTCAATTTCTATTTTGCCCTGTGGCTCTAGAATATCAGGGCAGTTCTCCTTGATAATTTCCTGAAAGATGGTATCTAGGCTCTTTTTTTGATCATGGCTTTCAGGTAGTCCAATAATTTTTAAATTATCTCTCCTGGATCTATTTTCCAGGTCAGTGGTTTTTCCAAGGAGATATTTCACATTGTCTTCCATTTTTTCATTCCTCTGGTTCTGTTTTATAATATCCTGATTTCTCATAAAGTCACTAGCTTCCACTTGCTCCAATCTAATTTTTAAAGTAGTATTTTCTTCAGTGGTCTTTTGGACCTCCTTTTCCATTTGGCTAATTCTGCCTTTCAAGGCATTCTTCTCCTCATTGGCTTTTTGGAGCTCTTTTGCCATTTGAGTTAGTCTGTTTTTTAAGGTGTTGTTTTCTTCAGTGTATTTTTCAGTATTTTTTTGGGTCTCCTTTAGCAAGTCATTGACTTGTTTTTCATGGTTTTCTCGCATCCTTCTTATTTCTCTTCCCAATTTTTCCTCTACTTCTCTAACTTGCTTTTCCAACTCCTTTTTGAGTTCTTCTATGGCCTGGGGCCAGTTCATGTTTTTCTTGGAGGCTTTGGTTGTAGGCTCTATGACTTTGTTGTCTTCTTTAGGCTGTATCTTTTGGTCTTCTTTGTCACCAAAGAAAGAATCCAAAGTCTGAGACTGATTCTGGGAGCATTTTTGCTGCCTGGCCATATTCCCAACCAACTGACTTGACCCTTGAGTTTTTCAGTGGGGTATGACTGCTTGTAGATTACAGAGTTCTATGTTCTACGTTTGGGGGGGGAGGTGCCAGCTCTGTCAGAGCCGCACTCCTCCTTCCCCAAGGACCCCCAGTCCAGACTGGGCTCAGATCTTCAGCAGGCTGTGCACCCCTGCTGTGATCCGCCACTTAATTCCTCCCACTAGGTGGGCCTGGAGCCGGAAGTAACAACAGCTGTAGCTGCCCCACCCCCGCTGCCCCCCGGGCTGGAAGCCGAACCACGAACTCCTTCCGCTCCCGCAGCTTTTCCCACTAACCTTCTCCGCAGTCTTTGGTGTTTGTGGGTCGAGGGGTCTGGTAACTCCCGCAGCTCACATATTCAGGGCGCTAGGGCCCCCTCCGCCCGGCTTCTGGTCTGGATCGTCCACGCAGCTCAGGCTGGGCTCTGCTCCACTCCGTTCCCAGCTCCCAGCTCCCAGCTCCCAGCTCCGTGTGGAATAGAGCTCACCCAGAGACCATCCGAGCTGTCCTGGGCTGGAGCCCTGCTTCCCTCTGCTGTTCTGTGGGTTCTGCCATTCTAGAATTGGTTCAGAGCCATTTTTATAGGTTTTTGGAGGTACTTGGGTACGGAGCTCACTCTACTCCATGCTTACCAGCCGCCATCTTGGCTCCGCCCCCCATGATATATTTTTAAAGTTTATCCTGTATTACCAATATTTTCTCCATCATTTTCTTTAGTTTGGACCATCAGCAACACAATAATAAATCAAGTCTTGATTTGTAGCATTTGTGTATTTCCTTAGGTGATAATTCTCAATTCACTTGTCAGAAATAAAGGAGATTTCACCAGCCAGTTCTAGCTAGTTCCAGCACATCCCTGTCTAAAATTCCAAATAAACCATCAAAATGCCACTAAAATAACAAAAATGAAATGTTAAACATATCCTAGAGCTAGGTTTCCATGAAACACTCATTGCCTGCTAAAATTGGACTATTGGAGAGAGCCTCTAACATACTTAACAGATGATGGATTTGAATCAATAGCAGTTCTTTTAAATATACTTGAATTAAAAACTACCAAGTGGACATTTCCCTTAAAGCTATTCAGTGGCTCCAGGGGAATAAAAGCCATAATCAAATGGAATTGTTGTTTAGTTCTTACTGTGGCTACATTGTCAATCAGTATCAAATTTAATAATGTTCCATGAAGTGTTAACACCAGATTTACTTTTTTTTTTCTTTCACTATAGACACAAAGGGAAGGAAATTCCAGCATTTTATGCCCTGTTTGATAACTTTTGTAAGAGATAAAGTTGAAAAATGGTATATATTCTGAAGGATTTGATGACACTAATAATAGCATCCTCTGATTTTCATCTTTCATTAATTTTTCAACTGTTGTTGAAACCATTTCTAACTATTGTTTTTCAGCATCAAAAATATTAACAATGGGAGATTAATTATTAATTTCTTTGATTTTTTTCAATCGGATGCTATTTTTTTTTTTGTCTGTCTGTGTATGTGTTGACAGAAACCTTAAGACCAAGGTGCTGTCTTCCATTTGAAATAAATAGTAAAGCTATGCTCACATGGCTGTGTAGATGAATATTTTTTATTATGATGTGCTTCTGTTTCTATCTAACATTTAAATAAATGATGTTTTAAGACCATTAATCTAAAGCAAAATCAGCTCTCTAAATTATACATAAAGCATGCTTTTATAAAAATTGTTTAAGCTGAAGCTTTTTTAAAAAAATGAAATATTGATGTTTTATAAAGCAAACCATAAAGATAAGTCATCTTATAATGCTATATCCTTAGACCAATATGCTAGAAAAGTATGAGATGGAAATAAAATCTCCATCTTCTTGCTGTCAGGTCTGTGTGTTTAGGAACATCATCTTTTCAGAATTTGTGGGGATTCAGCAGTATGCCTATTTCGTTCATTATAAATTTATTTTTCTTTTGTCTTTGCATTTTTACACTGCTGTTCCTTTTATTTACAACTGGGATTTGTATTTTTAAGTATCAAGCTTAATACAATGCCTCTTCCTTTAGAAAATGCTATGCAGGTGAGTAGGAGAGAGAGAAAGAAGAAGCAGGTTTTTTTTTCTTCTTTTCTTCTGAAGTTTGTCCTTACATTTTAACATTCTGATTCATTGCCAATACAAATAACAAGCCTGCATTGTATCCTTTGCATTACATTATTTATTTTTGTACTTTTCTCTGTACAAAATCTTCCTGTTGCCATATGCTAGCTAGATTTCCCAATATATACATCTACAGAAAATAACCCTCTCTTACCTCTCTTCTCCACTCCAAACCCCTGCTGGTAGTTAAAATGCCAGGCACTAATATGATTCTATATAAAATAAATAAATGGATAAATAAATAAATGAATGGATAGATAAATAAGTTTTCCTTTGACTTCCAGTTGTTGCCCATTAAATAGCTCCTTTTAGGAGAATAATTGCTATGTATTGTATTGTTAAAGAAAGAAAACTTAAAGGATTTTGTGACTGATCTATAGGGCCAGCTAGGTGGGACAGTGGGACCCTAGAGTCAGAAAGACCCATCTTCCTGATTTTAAATCTGCTTAGACACATGGTAGCTATGTGATCCAGGGCAAGTCACTTGACCCAGTTTGCCTCAGTTTTATCATTTGCAAAATGAGCTGGAGAAGGAAATGGTAAACCACTTCAGTATCTTTGAAAAGAAAACCCCAAATGAGTTCACAAAGAGTGAGAGGGATCATTTAACACCAATGGTAGTACCTATATTGCAATAGATATCTTCCTTTTCCTGTCTTCTCTATTTTCCTTTGGTTCTCACCAACCCCTAATAGTCTAACTTATGAATTCTGGTAAAAAAAAGAAATAGGAAAATTAAAGAAATTTTCAGTGAGGATGCAATTTTAAGTTGTTGCCTTTACTTTGTTTTGGTGACCTACTGTTGGCAAAAGGATCCTCTTCCATTAAGAAGAAAAGCACAACAAGAAATCCACATAGCATCTTCTGTTTGTTTTATAGGTAGTTGAAGGTGCTTTATGAGCTGTATCTAGTGTTGAAAATAGAAATCATTTGCTCTGGGTATCTTACCTTTATTTCTGAAAGAGTATTTGCATATTACTAAATGAGGTGTGTCCTGGCACTACAGAAGGGAACAAAAATGTTTCTCTCCTTTCTAGTTGTAATAAAGCTGCATACCAAAGCTCAAATGGGTAGAAGTGGGAGGCCCAATAGTATGTGCTGTATGTACTATCATCTTTAAAATGGCACTATTGATAAGAGGAGGGGAAAGAAGAAAAGGAGACTGAAAGACAAAAACACACAGAGAAGGGGAGTTGGTCAGAGGGATGAAGGAAAGGGAGAAAGAGAGAGAGAGAGTTTTGTGTAATATAGCCAATAACCAAGAACCCTCTCATTTGGATAGGATAGTTCCAAGCCACAATAATCCTCTTTATAAGGCATTATTGTATAATGGATAGAACCCTGGGCTTGAAATGAAGATAGATCTGGGGTTAATTCCTACTTCAGACACTTGGCAACTTTGTGAAATCTTTTAAATCATCTGAACCCCCCTTTCCTCATCTGTAAAATAAGAGAGTTGTTATACTTATATGAATGTAGACTTATTAAGATTATTCTACATGGAATCACTTTGTCTTCAGTGTCAAGAAAAGAGATTTGCTTATATTTGCCTGAAGTATGTCTTTTATTAGTATCTGGTCTTACCTCCTTCAAGATGAATCACCATCCATTCCAATTTCTTGAGAATAGTGGCAGGTGTCTTTACATTTTAGGAAAAAAAAAAACAACTATAGAATATATAGAACATCTCCATAATTTCCACGAACATGCAACAGCAATACCTCAAGTCTTGCATTGCTTGGTGGAGGGGGTTGCCTATACTCCCTCTTCTCTGACTCACTCAGCCCTCAAACAGTTGTAATCCAGTTTCTAGTTATATCATTCATCTAAAGTTGCCTCTTAATGGGAAAGTTGGACCACTAATGCATTGTCGGTGGAGTTGTGAACTGATCTAAACATTCTGGAGAGAAATTTGGAATTATGCCCAAGGGGCTATGTAACTTTGCATACACTTTGACCCAGCAATAAAACTTCTAGGTCTCTAACCCAAAGAGATCATAAAAATGGGGAAAGGACACACATGTATAAACATATTTATAGCAGCTCTTTTTATGGTAGCAAAGAATTGGAAATTGATGGTATGATGATAAATTGGGGAATGGCTAAATAAGTTGTGTTATGAATGTAATGGAATACTATTATACTATAAGAAATGATGAGCAAATGGACTTCAGAAAAAAACCTGGAAAAAATTTATATGAACTGATGCTGAGTGAAATGAGCAGAACCAGGAGAACATTGTACGCAATAACAACTACATTGTATGATGACTGACTTTGACAGACTTAGTTCTTCTCAGCAATGAAAGACAACTCCAAAAGACTCAGAATGGAAAATGCTCTCCACATCCAGAAAAAACAACTTTGGAGTATGATGGCAGATGGAAGTATATTATTTGCTCTACTTTTCTTTTTTTTGTTTTGTTTTGTTTCTTCTCTCTCATGGTTCCTCCCATTAGTTCTAATTCTTCTTTACATCATGACTAATGTGAAAATATGTTTAATATGAACGCATAAGTAGAATCTATATCAGATTGAATGATGTCTTGGGGAGAAGGGAGGAGAGGGAAAGGAAGAAAATTTGAAACAAAATCTTATGGAAGTGAGTGTTGAAAACTAAAAATAAGTAAATTAATTTTAAAAAATAAAGTTTCCCTCTTCAAAGTTACCATGCTTCTCTTAACAAATTTAAGTGATTCTTCTCAGTTATCTTTCTTTTTGACTTCTCTGCAACACATAACTTCAGTGACTACACCCTGCTTGTTACTTTTTCCTATTTGTGTGTGTGTGTGTGTGTGTGTGTGTGTGTGATACAACTCTTTCTTCTTCTTCCTCTTTATCTGACAAGCCACTTGTCAGATTCCTTTATCAGATCATCATCCACATCCTACCCCTAAATGTGGTTGTGCTTCAATTCTCCACCCTTCTCCCTTTCTCTACAATCTCTCTCATGATTATGTTATCAAGTCCCATGGGGTCAGTATATTTACTCTCAACATATCACTTCCTCTGTATATATCTCCAGCTCTCTGTTTCTGTTTCTTTCTCTATCTTCCTATCTTATCTCTCTGTCTCTATGTATCTGTCTCTCACTTTCTCTCCCCATCTCTCTCCCTGCTTAGTTCCAGTCCCACATCACCAACAGCTTTTTTAAAACTTCCACCTGGATAGTCCATAAGTAACTAAATCTCATTATGTCTGAAACATAACTCATTATCTTTCTCCCTAAACCCTCTCCTCTTCTGAAATTTCCTATACCTTTTAAGGGTGCCACCACCATAATTTCAATAAATCAACCTGAGAGTCATCCTTGACAATCCCTTCTCCTTCACACTTAATATCCAATTACTTGCCAATCGTAGTTAATTGTACTTTAACATTGTTCATATTTTACCCTTCCTAACACTCACAGTGTTATTACTCTGCTTTAGGCACTCATCACCTTTTGTCTAGGCTATTGCGATATTCAAGAGTCTCTTTTCCACTATTCTCTTCTCCTGTATTCCATATTCCATACAGATCTCAAAGTGAAATTCCTAAAATTCAGGTATAATCATGTTATTGACTTACTCAAGAAAAGCAGCAGGGGCTCCCTATTTTCTCTAGGATAAAATCGGTACTCCTCTGTTTCACATTTGAAGCCTTTACAACTTGATTCTTGTCTAAGTTTCCCATCCAGGCATTCTTCAGTTGAGCCAAATTGGTCTACTTGCTACTACTCAGCCTCTACATTTCCTTTACCTTTTCTGTGACTTTGTATTTACAGTTCTCTATGTGTGGAATACACTCCCTCTGCTTCCTAAAATCCCTAGCTTCCTTTAAAGCTCAGTTCAAGTGTTATTTTTTATGTGTCTTTTCCTGATCTTCCAGATGCTTATATCCTTACTTAAACTACAATGTATTTTCTATGGCAAAATGTGTTTTGAGCCTAAGATAGAAACATCCATGGGAAAGATAGCAGGGATCAATATCTGGGAGAATACATTCTTTATTTCCCTACCATGTGAGTGGGAACAGCCTCTTTTCACTGGCTAGATAATTAATTGGATAAGGCTAGGTCTTTGAAACTACCAGAGAGGGACACATTATTTTTCCCACAGCATCCAGGGTGGGGTGGTCTTATTCACTTACAGTCTAAGTATCATATACTAACTACCATATACTAAGCTGGATATAGGACAAAGTCTTCCTTTATTCTGATCCCACCCCCTTAATCCCTGAGTATTTGCTCTTAAGATATGAGGCCTTTTGGTTTGTTCTTTTCTAGGTCCAAGTGGTTGAGTCCTTGTACCCAGAGCTCAAGCATTGGAAAATTTGGAAGGAGTATTCCATCTCGGACCACCAGACCAGCAAGCAAAACTTGAGACGTCAGAGTGCCCTTTCTAAAACCCACAGGGATTTGAATTTGGTGGGACTGTGCTATATAACAATTGAGATAGCTTCCTCCCTAACTCAGAGACTAAGGTGATGTGAGGGTGGAGTTATACCTCCCAGGTCTTAGGGAAGGGGGCAGGTTGTATGTTAATTATTGTTATCTCTTTGAAGTTTTTTGTTTGTTTGATTTGTTTTTTTGTAAAAGTAAATCTGACTGTTAGGTTGTTAAATGGAACTGGAATACTTTGGATCACCCTGAAATTACAAGAATGCAATCATTTTGCTTTTAAGTTAATCATAGAGTTGATACCTCTAAACCCCTTTAATGTTACCAGAGAACCTGGGAGAAACATGAAGTGTATTATAGTTGATTTTGAGTCAGGAGGGTTCAAAGTAGTTGCTGCTACATTTGTCCTGGTCCATATGCACCTATATGTAAATATGCTATTTCCCCAAGAACTTTGAGGATGTGGATTGTTGTTATTTTTTTCTTTGTAACCTCAATGCAATTGTAAATAATAAATATATATTTATTGAATGATTGATGGGTGGTAGAATGGTTCCACTTAGAAAGATCTATTAAAACAAATATGGGGAAAATTCAAAGGACAGGTGAAAGGGATTTACTAATCTGATGCATCAATACCCCTCACCTACCTCATAGGACAAAGTCAGACATTATTTGGATCTAGTTAATCAGAGGGCTCTGATGATGGAAATCTTAATTTTGCCTTCTTTTTTACACCATCAAAATTGAAATGGTTTTCAAAACCCACTTTATGTACTCAAAACAAATCTAAATAGACATATGACATTAATTTCCTCTTTGATTGAATTTAAGCGTAAGGGATGTGGCTATTTAAGTTTAAGGAGAGTCTCTGACCAATTTGATCAGTTACCCAATTAACTTGATGAAACTACCAAAAAATGCCCCTTTTTAAGATATATCCACTTGGTACTTTGCACATAGGATATGTCACCAGTATGTCCATTGGTGTTATAGTTATTGGTTTCAGAACCTAAGGCTTTCTCTTAATGATTGTCTGATGGGGAATGAGTAACCAGCTCCCTGAAGTTTATGAAATTGAATGAGCTGTTTTCTCATTATCTTGAAGACTTCTTTTCTCCTTCATCTTTCTTCTATGTGACATCAAGATTAGGGGTAGAGATTGGATAAGGAAGAGATAATCCAGGCAAAACATTTTAAGATTAAAATTAAATACTATTTAATGATAAATTAAGTGATACTCCTATGGGTTCTGTGTGGATAAAACAGTTACTATTGAAAATTTATCTAAATGTTTCTGTAGAACTGGTAGCATGAATTTTAATAACTTCCATTACCTTGAGTTCCTGCAAGCTTCAGCCCACCAATAACTGTATCAATAGAAAGCTAAAATATAAACACTGTATTTGTAAATGTCATTAGTTTAATTATATGACATAAAAAATTTAAATCAGACAGCTATGTTTCTTGGACTTTTTTCACAGATATGTACAGGAATTTTAAAAAAATAAAGTAAAATGCATGATGTATTTCTGTGGAAAAATACTTTCGTTTCCTAGCAACAAAATATGTTATTTATAATACCTGTATCAAAGAAGTGAATGTGCAAAAATAGCATACTGTACTTACCTAGAAATGTCTCACTGTCATGTCAGTGAAAAATAAAGATTAATAGCTATAATATGACCTACAGTACTCCTGCAGCAAAATTCCATTTACTGACTTCTATAGATCTCACTTACTTTTCTGAGACAGTTTGACATTTTTTAGTCAAACCTTGAGGCATCTTTTCTTTTATTTCTGTTGTAAGATCTAAATTTTACATGTATATCTATATAGTTATGAAAGAGGGAGATAGTGATAATTTGATATCATTCTAATAGTTTCATGAACACAGAATCATAGGAAATTTTTATGAATCGTAACATCATTGATTTAGAGTAGGAAGGACCTAAGAGAGAAGGGATGCTTCATTTCACAGTTGAGAACACTGAAGCACAGAAATCCTAACTGATTTGCCAAGAGTCACAGAATTAGTGTCTGAGGCAGGATGTTAATCTAATTATTCTTCATTCTAAGATTCTTGATTCCAAGACTCTATGCATTATGTCACACTACTTTTCAAATCCAACAAAAATGGTAGTTTCCTGCATGTATACCTGACTCATTTTCCTATCTCTAAAATATGAGAGTTGGTCTTACGGGTCTTTGAGGTACCTTATAACATTAGTGCTATGATCGCGTTAACCCATGATCATACTCTGCATTGCTAGTTAATTTTTTTTGTCTCTGATAAAATTATTGTCCTGATTGCAATTTGTGTGATACTTGAAGAAGGTGACTAATTTCTATTTTGACCTAGAAAAATATGTTTGATAAATTGCTATCAATTATTTAGTACTAGAGGATAGAATCAAAGAGCCAAGATTTGCTCTACTGTCTAAGTGAGCTATAGTTTTATCAGCAGTCCTCATATTTGTAATCAGTTCAACAAAAAGTCATCCAAGTGGGTTTTAGAGCTTTTGCTAGATGTTTACTATTCAATTGACAGGGAGACAAACATATACTTTTGCCAGATCAAAAAAGAATTTCACTTTACTAAATTGAACTTGGGTATTCATATTGTCTCATCATTTCATTTTCATATAAATATAATCAAATGTTAAAATTCTGAAAAGTTTAAAGGCATCTTGAAAGAGAGAAAAACATATACAGAGAATCTAGAATGCTTTGTAGTGTATTCAGTAAAATATCAAGCCATATATAAATTAAATTCTATACTCCAAAAGATATTGTTATTTCTAAATCTATTTCCCACCTTTTTTTCTTCTTTGATAGTAACATTATGTGCATGTCGCAAACTATTCGTCTCGTTTTCCTGTCTGTGACTATTATCTAAGTCTTCAATAAATTTCTTCAAAGGAATCCACCCAAGTTGCTGGATGTTGTCAACCATGCAAAGCCCACACCTTAAAATGCAGAGGTGTCCAAGCAAAGTTGAAAGCATAAAAGTTTTATTAGGAAGAAAATCAGACACCTGTGTCGAGGTGAGGAACCCCTCCCAAAATTCAAAGGACCCCAAAGCCTTGAAGAGGCCGGGGAGATTTATGTTTGAAAACCACAAAGGGGAGGTTCAGGGAGGGGTTGGGAAAAAGAAGTGTTTCTCAGGAACAGGGTGCGGCCCAGAAGGTGGATGTTTTGCAGGAACACTGGACCACTAGGCTAGTTTAGTCTGATTTGGGGTGCCCGCTCTGCCTCTAGATATGAGTTAACCAATACAAAGTAGACCCCTCATTCAGAATACCATGTATCACTTTTAACATCTTAGCTTTCTGTGCTTTCTATCTGGATTCATATTAAAGTTCATTCTAATAAAAACTTGATTTTTTTCACAGAAATTGTTTTCTGTGCATATCTGCCTCAACCTGGACTTGTGAATTTAATATTTCATAAGTTTAAAACTTTACACTTATCCTTATTCAATTCCATATTATCCACTTTGGCCCCTCATTTTACATTTTTATGATCTTTGTAGCATTAGAACTCTGTCATTTAAAATTTTAAGTATTCCTTTTAGCTCCACTATCATCTAAAATTTGGCAATCATATCATCCATTCTCTCATTGATTAAAAATGTGGGGGAAAAGATCAATTTCGCATGAAGAACTGTTTTTTTTTTTAATTTAATTTTTTATCCCTAGTTCTAAGTGCAGTGGCTGGCACATAGTAGGCACTTAGAAAATGCTAGTTGACAACAGATTGAAGGGAATCCAAGTTTCAGTCCTACCTCTGACAGTGATGACTTGGATAATCTTGAAAATAAAATTACTTAATTCAGCTGATGATCAGTTTCCTTATCTATAAGTTGAGGGTGAGGACTAGATAACTTCTAAAGACTCTTCTAGTTCCAGATATATGATACCATACTGAATATTAGAAGTCAAGGACAGAATTCAATGGATGCCACTCTTCAAATTGACATTATCCCTTTAATCACTCCTTTTGAGTCTAATAATTCAATCAGTTCCAAACCTATGCAAATATACTGTAGTATAGTTACTATATTCCAGTAAATAGGAATTTTGAAACAGCTAGGTGCAGTGCTGAGAGCCAGGAAGAACTGAGTTCCATTCCAGTCTGAAAAACATATTAACTTTGTGACCTGTGAACCATGTGAGGTCGCAGAATAAGTCATTCCTGCTAGCAGCCATTCTAGCTATTCCTTCTCTTCTGAGTAGCAATAAAACCTTTTAAATGTTTTTGTGTTCTAATCATTCTTTTTTTAATTTTTAGCTCTTATTTAGAATTTTATTTTCCCCCAGTTACATGTAAAAACAATTTTTAACATTATTTTTAAATTTTTGAGTTCCAAATTTTCTCCCTTCCTCCCTTGCTACCATCCTTCATTGAGAATTCAATCAAGGTTATACACGCATAGCCATGCAAAACATATCCATAATAGTCATGTTGTGAAAGAAAACGTAGGCAAGAAAAAAAACTCAAGAAAAATAAAGTTAAAAAAGTATGATAATCTGTATTCAGACATGATTAGTTCTTTCTCTGGGGATGCATATAGCATTTTCCATTATAAGTCCTTCAGAGTTGTCTTGGATTGTTGTATAGTTGATAATAGCTGTCACTCACCACTGATCATCTTATAATACTGCTGTTACTTTGTGCACAGCACATTTCACTTTGCATCAGCCCATGCAAATCTTTCCAGGTTTTTCTGAGAGCATCCTGTTCATCATTTCTTATAGTACAATAGTATTTCATCATAATCACATACCAAACTTGTTCAGCCATTCACTAATTGATGGGCATCCCCTCAAATTCTAATTCTTTACCCCAAGGAAAAAGCTACAACAAGTATTTTTGTACGTATAGGTCCTTTTCCTATTTCTTTTTTTCTTTTTTATCTCTTTTGAGATACAGGCCAATAGTGGTATTAGTAGGTCAAAGGGTATGCATGGTTTTATAGCTTTATGAGCATAGTTTCAAATTGCTCTACAGAATGGTTGAATCAGTTCACAACTTCACCAAGATTGTATTAATGTCTCATCTTTCCCAGACCCCCTACAACATTTTTCCATTACCTTTTATGCCCTATTAGCCAATTTAATAGGTATGAGGTAGTACCTCAGAATTGTTTTAGCTTGCATTTCTCCAATCAATACTTAGAGTATTTTTCAATATGCCTAGAGATAGCTTTAATTACTTCATCTAAAAAGAGATCATATCTTCTGATCATTTACCAATTGGGAAATGGCTCTTAATTTTATTTGACTCATTTTTCAATATATTTGGGAAATTTTATCAGAGAAATATTCTTCAAAATTTTTTTCACAGTTATTAATGCTAACTGTATTTCCCTCCATCCTATTCCTCCCAATTCATTCTATTCTCTTTCTCCTTTCACCCTGTCTCTTCTGAAAAGTGTTTTGTTACTGACTATTCCCTGCCCGAATCTGCCCTCCCTTCTATCACTGCATCCTCCCTTTTCTCTTATCCCCTTTCTCTCCTATTTTCCTGTAGGGTAAGTAGGATAGGTTTCTATATCCAATTGAATGTGTATGTTATTCCCTCTTTGAGCCAATTCTGATGAGTGCAAGGTTCACTCACTCCCTCTTACATCCCCCTCTTCGGCTCCACTGTAAAAGCTTTTTCTTGCCTCTTTTGTATGAAATAATTTGCCTAATTTTGCCTCTCCCTTTCTCTTTTTCTTAGGAAATTTGTCTCTCACACCTTAATTTTATTTTTTGGATATAATCCCTTCATATTCTACTCACTCTTCCACCCTCTGTCTATGTATACTCCTTTAAACTACCCTAAAAATAAGAAAGGTCTTCTGAGTTGCAAATATAATTTTCCCATGTAGGAATGTAAACAGTTAACTGCTTAAGTCTGTTATGATTTCCCTTTCCTGTTTGCCTTTTATCCTTCTCTTGAGTCTTACATTTCAAAGTCAAATTTTATATTCAATTCTAGTCTTTTCATTAAGAATGATTGAAAGTCCTCTATCCCATTGAATATCCATTTTTCCCCTGAAGGATTATACACAATTTTGCTAGGTATGTGATTCTTGGTTGTAATTCTAGCTCTTTTGACTTCTGGAATATCAAATTCCAAGCCATTTGAACCTTTAATGTAGAAGCTGGTAAATCTTGTGTTATCCTGACTATTGCTCCATGAACTTGAATTGTTTCTTTCTAGCTGCTTGCAATAACTTCTCCTTGACCTGGGAACTCCGGAACCTGGCTATAATATTCCTGGCAGTTTTCATGTTGAGAACTCTTTCAGGAGGTGATCAGTGGATTCTTTCAATTTCTGTTTTACCCTCTGGTTCTGTAACATCAGGGAAGTTTTCCATGATGATTTCTCGAAATATAATGTCTAGGCTCTCTCTATGTGTGTGTGCCTCTCTCTCTCTGTCTCTCTGTCTCTCTCTCTCTCTCTCTCTCTCTCTCTCTCTCTCTGTCTCTCTCTCTCTCTCTCTCTCTCTCTCTCTCTCTCTCTCTCTCTCTCTCTCTCTGTCTCTCTCTCTCTCTATCATGGATTTCAGGATGTCCAAGAATTTTAAAATTATCTCTCCTGCATCTGTTTTCCAGGTCAATTGTTTTTCCAATGAGATATTTCACATTGTCTTCTATTTTGCCATTTTTTGTTTTGTTTTATTGTTTCTTGATTTCTCATAAAGCCATTAGCTTAGATACGCTCCATTCTAATTTTTAAGTAATTATTTTCTTCAGTGACCCTTTAGACATCCTTTTCCATTTGGTTGATTCTAATTTTTAAGGCATTTTTCTATTAATTGACTTTTTGGACCTCTTTTAGCATTTGGCGTAATCTATTTTTTAAAGTGTTATTTTCTTCAGTATTTTTTTTTAATTTTCTTGCATCAGTCTAATTTCTCTTACTTGGTTTTAAAAATACTTTTTGAACTTTTCCATGGCCTGAGACCAATTTATATTTTTCTTGGAGAACTTTTATGTAGGACCTTTTACTCTCCTATCATCTGAGTGTGTGTTTTGATCTTCTTGTCACCTTAATAACTTTCGATAGTTGGAGGTTTTCCACTTTTTTTGCTCATCTTCCCAGACTATTAAATTGACATCTAATTTTTGTCAAAACAGTGCTCTGCTTCCAGGTTGGAAAGCACACTATGCCAAGCTCCAGGGGATTTGTGTAGATGTTTTCAGAGATGCTTCTTGGGACTTGTAAGTTTTCAGTTTTTCCAAGGTGGTATCCTGTAAGGAGAGGTGTTTACTACCCTCCTGGCCTGTACTCTGGTCTGTGAATGACCACAATCACTCTTTTCTGCCCTGAAGGTGTGAAGAGGGTTCCCTCTCCACTGCTTCCACAAGCTCTCCTACACAAGTTCTCTTCCTCACCCTTGGACCTGGATCTGATCATGGGAAAAGCAACAAAGTCCTGTTATAGTGCTAGCCAAAAGCCCCTTGCAATCTCCCTCTGACCACTTGCTCAACCCCCTTACAGTCCGTGGGCTAGGAGCTCTGAAAATAGTCACTACCACTGCTCCTGCCACAGCCACTGCCACTGCTGCTGCCACTGCCAATTCAATAGCTCCCAAGGTTTGCTCCTGGTTTGCTGGGGTCCAGACTGTGCTTATTCAGCCTGTGTTGAACTATGCTCCACTCTCACCTAGGTGAAATAGGCCCTTGCTACTGACCTTCTAGGACAGGGCTGTGGAAAATACAGCCTGTGGGCCACATGCAGCCCGCAGTGTGATTTTATATGGCCTGCCTGTGGGTTTTAACTTTCATGAGTGAAAAATAAAATAGTAATTTTCATGGAATGCATATTAGGTTTTTCAATTCCATCACTAATAAATAATCTCATTGATGTTACTTTTCTTTGGAGTTTTTAAGCAGAATTATGGATGGAACATATCATATGGAATTTTCAGTGTATTTGTGGCATGTGTTCTGTCTGTATGACGCAGACTAGTCAATATGCACCTACCTTTATATTGTTGTGCTGTTACTTTGTTGTTTTGGGTTTGTTTTCATGCTTCGTGTCTTTGCCTGTTGTATCGATGATGTGCATTCCCCCACTTGCCATTAGTGTACTGATTTTTTTTTTATTCTGGGTGCAGCCCTTGAATAATTATTTTATTTTAATGTGGCCTTAAGATAACCTAAGGTTGGACAACCCTGTTCTAGGTTGTCTTTGGCATCTGTGAGCTGAGAGGTCTGGAAACTGCCACTGTTTCCAGTGATTCAATCACCTTGATTCCTGTTCTGGGTTTGCTGGGGCCTGGTCTGCACCTGTGCTAGACTGAAGTCCTCTCTCACCCTGGTGCAACTGATCTTTCCTGTTTGCCTTTCAAGTTGTCTTGGGATGGGAATTTGTTGTGCTTCAACCTTTTCTGTGTTTTGCTGCTCTAGAATTTGTTTAGAGTCATTTTAAAGGTATTCAGAGGGGTTTGGGGGAGAACTCAAGTAACCACCTGCCTTTACTCTGCAATCTTGACTCTGCCTCTCTAATCATTCTTTATCTGAATTTCCTGGACTACATAAGTGGCAAGTTAATTAACTTCTGACAGCCTAAGTTTTCTCATCTGTAACAATAGCACCTATGTCTGAAATGTGTTAGAATGATAAAATGAGATAATATTTGTAGGGGCACTAAAATATTAGTTATTACTATATCCTTACAATGTTAGTTATTATTATATCATTACAATAACTAAAATTTAGTCCACACCTCTCCATTTTGTCCCTGATGATAACACAAGAAACCTTTCAAATGATTTCCTAAAATTTGAGGTTAATAGATACACCATGCTATTTCATGAATTGGGAAAACTTATTGTCATCATTCAATTTTATCCAATTTTTTGTGAGCTTATTTGGGATTTACTCTTGCAAAAGTACTGCAGTGATTGGCCATTTCCTTCTCTAGCTCATTTTACAGTTGAGGAAACTGAAGAAAACAAGGTTAAGTGATATGCCCAGGGTCATACAGCTAATTAATGTCTGAGGCCACATTTGAACTCTGGAAGATGAGTCTCCATGTCTTTGGGCCCAGCATTCTATCTACTGTGCCATTTAACTCCCTTCTCTATGTGCTTACCATATAACAGGCACTGTGCTAAGTGCTGGGGATACGCAAAGAAGCAAAAGACAATCCCTGTCTTCTAGGAGCTCACAATCTAGTGAGGGTGACAACATGCAAACAAATATATACTTGGCAAGCTATATACAAGATAAATAGGCAATACTTAACAGAGAGAAAGCAATGAAGTTTAGAGAAGTTGGGAAAGACTTCCTGTAGAAGATCAGGTTCTAGTTTTGACTTAAAGGAAGGCAGGGAGGTCAGAAGTACAAGTGGAAGTTCAAGGGAGAGCATTCCAAGCTTGGGAGACAGAGAAATTACTTATAACCAAGAGGTGTAATATCTTGTTCATAAAACCGCCAGGAAGCCAGTGTCACTGGATGAAAAAGCATGTATTAGGCAGCAAAATATCATAAGAAGCCTGAAAAGGCAGGAAGGGAGTAGTCATTAAGGGTTTTGAATTCGAAACAGAATATTTTGCATTTGATTCAGGAGACAATTGGAAACTATGTTGGAGTTTACTGGGTATGGTCTGCTGGGGGAGGGAGGACTGACATTACCAGTCCTGTACTTTACTTATGAAACAAACATTTGTCAATTAACCTCCTATGTGCAACACTATGGATAAAAAGTGTCGACTAGTGAAAACTAGTGTCACTGGTATGACCCCAGAACCAAAGTATGGGAGTATGTCAAGGCCAATAAACTGAGCAACTGAAAAATAATCCTTTTTAGCCTCTTGCTTGAATTGTATCTTTAAAGCTGTTCTCTAATGTCTCTCTCCTGCATTTCTCATTCTTTATCAGTCAATGTACAAAATACTTTAGCTTTATTGGTCCTAGAGATATGAGGGCAATCTCCCATTGATATCAAATTGGCCCCCTGCATAATACTCTATATAATTTTGAGAACCTAGAATCTCTGAGACTTCAGTTGGAACATGGGAACTCTCTCTGGCACTCGACTCTGTGCTTTCCACAGCAGTCATGAAGCTCAACATTGAGATTGTTCTTGCTAGCAGCTGTCCACTTCTTCTCCTTGTGAGTAGTGATAAAGTTTGTTAAAACCTATCTTTGTGTGCTGGCCATTCCTCATCTTAATTCCCCTCTTCTACACATTTTTTATACTACAGTTCCTGTCCTCAAAAAAGTAAGCATGCTGTTAAGGGCAGGTAGGACAAAATATTTTCAATATACTCTCATTTCACATACCCCACTAATATTATTTAATTCAATTTAACAACAAGAATAAAAATACCTATTATATAAACAGTTGCTAGATGTTGGGAAAATATTCAGAAGTCAGAATTCTGGTAAGTTGAAACCCTTTGGAACACAGTTATGATTCTGGAAATAGATGAGGGAAAAGAAAGAAAATGAAATAAAAATAATAAAGAAATTTAAATACCAGAATGACAATTAAAAAGGTCCTTTCATCTCTTAAACAAAAAGAAATTGTTGACCCATCCCCAATATGTTTACAATTATATACATAACTGTAGTACATTCACTATATAACATGTAATACAATTTGTTTAATCATGTGCAGTATAAATATTTCACAAAAATTGAAATTATGAAAATATGAGGAAAACTTGTAATGGTGATAGATCCTACTGTCAGGGGAACTATTGAATAGCCAATTGACATATCTATGCACTAGGAATATCACTTTGGCAGTTGAGTAGTGGCTGTATTAGAAAAAGGACCAATTATGAGGGCACTAGGAGAAAGGTGCCAAATTCCTGAAACTGAGTTGTAGTTACATAATTAGATAGTAAATAGCAGAGTGTGGAGTTGTGCAGGAAGAAACAACAAGATTTGGTAAGTTACTGTATATGGGAAATGAGAATGAGAGCCCTAGGATCACACCGAAGTTTGAACATGAGTGATATGAAAGATGGTACTGCCTTTAACAGTAAATAAAAATTCTGGAATAGGGAGTAGAGATGGGTTTGGGAGGGAAAGATAATGTATTGAAACTCGTGAACACAACAACCCATTCTTGTCTATTAATTCTGTGAGCCTTATTCTGATATATTAAAAAAAAAATAAAAGAAGGAAGGATGCATGGAAGGGTTGGCGCTTTTGCTCACTGGAGAGGAGCCTGGATGAAAAATAGGGTCTTCCTGCCAAGAAGCATCTGCTGCAGCTACAAAGTGCCATCAAGGGGAAGAGTGCAGAGACTGTAAGGTAGGAAAGAATTTAACCTGAGTAGCTTCTAAGGATGTCGATGTTCAGTTCAGTTTACAATCACTTTGAGCATTCACATATAATCATAGAAAGCCAGGAATAAAAATGTACAAAGTGAGGAAAAAATAATAGTTTACATTCTCATTTATACAGATTTAGGCTTTAGAGTAGGAAAAATATAATGAAAGCATCATAAATCTTATTACTATAAAATGTTTACATGGTCAAATAAACTGAAAATTAACTTAAAAAAAACAACACCCAAGCTCCAAATGGGAGGGGGAGACGCAAGATGGCAGCAGCCGCGAACTCAGGCTCTAGTCTCCCGCTGTTCGACTTCCCGACTTGGGCAGGTAAACCCCCACCTGGTTTACATCTGGATGTAGTCAAAGGAGACAAGTTAATTGAGAAACTGATCATTGATGAAAAGAAGTATTACCTGTTTGGGAGAAACCCTGACCTATGTGATTTTACCATTGATCACCAGTCTTGCTCTCGAGTCCATGCTGCCTTGGTCTACCACAAGCACCTGAAGAGAGTTTTCCTAATAGATCTCAACAGTACACATGGCACGTTCTTGGGTCACATTCGATTGGAACCTCACAAGCCACAGCAGATCCCCATTGACTCCACAGTCTCATTTGGTGCATCTACCCGGGCATACACTCTTCGTGAGAAGCCTCAGACGTTGCCATCAGCGGTGAAAGGAGATGAGAAAATGGGCGGAGAGGATGATGAACTCAAGGGCCTACTGGGCCTCCCTGAAGAGGAGACCGAGCTTGATAACTTGACAGAGTTCAACACAGCCCATAACAAACGGATTTCCACTCTCACCATTGAGGAAGGGAATTTGGACATCCAGAGACCAAAGCGGAAACGGAAGAACTCTAGGGTAACGTACAGTGAAGATGATGACATCATCAATCCAGAGGACGTGAATCCTTCCGTTGGCAGATTCAGAAACATGGTACAGACTGCAGTGGTCCCAGTTAAGAAGAAACGTGTCAAGGGCCCTGGCTCACTCAGTTTGGAGGAGTCAGTGAGCAGGCGCATGCAGAACTTTCCATTCAGCGGAGGATTGCATGGGGGTCTGCCCCCTACCCACAGTGAGGCGGGCTCTCAGTCACATAGCATACATGGGACTTCGCTTATTGGTGGCCTGCCCATGCCCTACCCAAACCTCGCTCCTGAGGTAGACTTGACCCCTGTTGTGCCATCAGCAGTGAATATGAAGCCTGCACCAAACCCTGCGGTCTACAATCCTGAAGCTGTAAACGAGCCCAAGAAGAAGAAATATGCAAAGGAGGCTTGGCCTGGCAAGAAGCCCACACCCTCCTTATTGATTTGATATTTTTGGTCCTGGGGTGGGGTGGGAATTGGGTGGAAGGGAGGTTTGGGGAGCTAATGAACTGAGGAAAAAAAAAACAACAACAACACCCAAGTCCTGAAAAAATATGCTTCTTGCAAAACTAAAACAAAATAAAACACCAAACTTCTGACAAATAAAAAAATATAGAACAAATTGATTGAAGGGGTACTTTTTGCTGACCAAAAAGTGTGATGCCTCTTGAGAAATTACTAGAGTACTTTGGTGTTATTTTAGCTATGTATTGCCCCAATTTTTTTCGCAGAATCACAGAATTTTAGAACTGAAAGGGAACTTAGCAACCATTTACTCTAATCCCACAAGGGTACCTACTATAATATACCAGAAAATTGACATAAAATTTCTTCCATCGATTGAAAAAGGGAGTTATGTAGTTGTGTTAGAAGCCATGCCTAAGCTATAGTAATGAGAGTAGCATATGCCCCTTCTTCCTATCCTCCAATTATCACAACCTTGAACTTGATATGTCACCTAAAGTAGCTCACAGAATGATCAAATAAGTGTCAGAAGTTGTATTTGAACCCAGTTCACATGATATAATGAGAGTACTGCTAAATTTGAAACCAGAAGACCTATGTTCAAATACTGGCTCTTCTACTTACTATGATGTTGGATAATCAGTCAGCCAATTATCTCATATTTATTATGTATCTAGCATGTGCTAGACACTAATCTCTTGGGGCCATTTTTGCCCCTAATTTCTAAAATGAGGGGCTTAGATTATATGTCTTGTAAAGTCCTATCCAGTTTTATATCTATGATTTTACCATTTCACTTTTGAATAGCTCTAAAGGTTAGTTAGTTTTCCTTGACATCTAGACTAAATTATTTCTTTGAAACTTCAAATTATTGCTCCTGGTTCTGCTCTCAGGGACCAAACAGAAAAAAAAGTTAGTCTCTTTTCTACAGTTACCTTCTACGTACTTGAATCAATCATCAGCTCCTGTTTCTTCCCACCCTCACTTTCAATTGATTCTCATACAATTAACTGGAAGTCCCTCAATAGATTGCTTGCCCTTTTATGAGTACTGTACAATTCTTCAATGTCTTTTATTAGCTGTGATTCCCAAATTTAAATACAGAATTCCAAATATGTTCTAATCAGGGCAGTATGCAGAGGGATTAACAACACTTTTTTCTTGTAAGGTTTGCTTGTCTTAAAGAGGTCCAATATCTCATTAATTCTTTTGTTTGCTTGTTTTTGGCTCACAATGACTTTCATGTTGAATGTCAGATCATATACCCTGAGCTTTCAAATTCTGGTGAAAAATAGATTTTTTTCCAAATAAATTTATCTAACCATGATTTCTCCACCCAACACTTGTGAATCTGATTGTCTGGGCCTAAATAGATGACATTACATTTTTCCTAACTAAAATTCACATTATTAGATTCTACCCAAAGCCTTAGACAGGCAATATCTTTTTAGATTCTTACCTTCATCCAGTCTTTGTGAGAAGACCATAGCAGAATTCAGAAAACGCCTTTGGCGATTTACGTATTATTGTTTCCTGATAAAAGACAGTACAGAGTGGCTGAAGAGATTTTTTTTTTAAAATTGCACTTTTGAATGCAGAAGTTGAAAAGGCATAACCCATTGTAGTAAAAAAAAATTGTTAAAAAAAATCTTCAAACAGTTTGTTATAGGCCTTAGCTTTCAGTAATAAACATGGCAGAGACACCTACCATCTTCACCACTGAGCTGCAATCATATTAATTCAATAAACTTTGTGAGCACTGCTTTGGCTGGAAAATAGCTTGACTACTAAGAACTAAATGTTTCCTTCTATGGGGGAAGCAAAACAAGGCATCATATGTGGGTTTATATATGGTTCATGATCAAAGAGGAGCAAAATTATATCACTATGTTGTGGTCAAGGAACAATGTGTGTGACTGATCAGACCAATTCTAGCTCAGAAGGCTCTACCACCCTTCAGAAACAAATAGTTTATATGAACATTTGGAATAAGATGTCTCTAAATTTGCACATCTCATATTTCTTTTGAGCTATTGGAATTTTCCTTTACTTGTAGAGCAAGTGCTTTCTTTGATACAGCATGCCTGCATCTCCCATGTCTCATGATCAATTCCAAAGTTATTCAGAAAGACCTCGAGAGTGGCCTTGTATCTCTTCATTTGACCTCCATGTAAGTGCTTACCTTGCTTGAGTTGTCCTTGAAATCGTCTTTTATGCAAATGTACATTTCCTGTAAACAACATTCATTGCCAGATAATTGGAGTTGCTCTTTCTGTAGTAGAATTGGTATGCTTGTCAGCTCAGCTGGACAAAGAACCTCAGTGTCCTGGCCCTTATCTTACCAGGTGATCTTGGGAATCTTCCAAAGACAATTCAAATGGAAGTGATTCAGTTTCCTGGCATGGTACTGCTGTAGTGTCCAGGTTTCACAGACATACAATGAGGTTAGCACAATGGCTCTGTAGACCAGTTTGGTAGGCAGCCTAATATCTCTTTTTTTCCCCATACTTTCCTTTGGATTCTCCCAAACACTGAGCTCACTCTGGAAATGTGTGCATTGACTTGATCATCTGTGTGTACATCCCTGGAATGTATACTCCCAAGATAAGCAAACTTACCCATAGCATTTGAAAGTTCTCCATTTGCTGTAACTAATGGTTCTACATATGGATTGTGTGGTGCTGGCTGATAGAGAAGCTCTGTTTTCTTGGTGTTAATTGTCAGACCCACATTAGTATAAGCACCAGAGAATTGATCCATCTGTGAACAAAACATCATGTGCCAACTCTCCCTACACTTTTGTTTTGGCTTATAACCTTTCCAAGTTAAATAATTTAACATCAGTGTATCCTTGATGCTGTTTTCATCCTCATGGATGGTGTCTGACAACATTGCTGAAAACACGATGCTAAAAACCATGGGAGCAAACACACAGCCATTGGTGATTGGGAAAGCATGAGAGCATCTTCTATTACCTAGAATTGTGCATGCATGCTGTCATGGAATTCAATGACTGCTGAAATATATTTAATATGTAAATTAGTCAGAAAGTTTAGGGGCGGTTTTGTTTAATTCATATCATACTGTTATTGTTGCTATTTTTAAAAAATTTGAATGGGTCTTTATATCTTTAAAATCCTTTGAGCTTTCTGAAGGCCATGCCATGCAACAAAGTATCTATACTGGTATAATTTCTCACATTTTAAATGAATAGTTTATCTCTTGACTAGGACTAGAAGGTACCATTGTGCCTTCTTTTTTGTTTGTTTTTATTGCCTTGGAGCATAGCTTTCTGGTTCTCTCCATAACTCAAAAGATAGTACAGATGTATGTGACCTAGGGGGTAATGTCCTGATGTGACGCTAGCCCTGTGAAACTTTGAGATGATAAATTTCGTGCCTTTAAGCTGCTTTAGTTACTGGCTGAACTGAAAAAGGAGGAAGAAAGTGAGCAGGAGAGAACAATTTTATTGAGTATTAAAAAAGGCATAATTTGTAGAGCATTGCAATTGTTTTAGTGTATAATTTTGAATTGGATGCCAGTATACACATGTAGTATTTATTAATATAAAATTTTTGTGTGATAAGTTTGTTGGTTTAGTTTTTATACACATGCTATACTCTCTGGGAATCTGGAAGAACAAAGTGTTTCCCAGATAGTTGCTTCAGAAGGGAACTGCAAATTTTATATGTAGTACATATGTTGTTTGAAATTTGTGAACTTATTGCATATTATTTATATCAAAATCATAATTACTGTGAAGGAACTAAAAGATGTAGGCTGGGGTAAGATCTTCCCTTCCTTATCCCCAGACCATGAGCTCTACTGCAACATCAGCCTTTCCCCATGTCCTGCTATCTCTTTCCTCCCCAAGGAAAATCATGCTTCCCCCTCTTTCTGCCTCTCCTCATCTCACTGCTTCCTGAGGCTTTCCCAGAGCATGTAGTTTATGGTATTTGTCCAGGGTTACAAATTCCTAGTTACAGTTTTGCATCAGAATTCATGAAGGTGAAATTTTTTAAAAGTTGCTGCAATGACTCAAAACATTATGAAACTTGAATTAAAAGATAGTTTACACTTGTATAGCACTTGAAATTTGCAAAGCACTTAAAACCATGGTTTCATTTGATTGTCACAACAACCCTTTGCAGAGAATTTTCTTAAGCAAGAGAAATAGGACCTCTCAGGAGAGACATACACATAAGCATGGATCTGATGACTGTGGGCCAAACATAGGAGAGCAAACTAGGAAAAAATGTATTAGCATGCCAAGGAAATTGCTAACAATAGCTATGGTTTCCTAGGGAATATATTTAGGTTTTTTTAATTTATTTATTTATTTTTTTTAGCTTTTCAAAGCCACTTAGAGTAAATAGCAAATCAGAAGCAGCTTCAGAAATTTGGGATAGACAAGTAACACAGGCAAGAAAGAAGTAGTGAGAGGGGTAACCATTCAAGGGGAAAAAATAGAGGAGGAGGCTGCTGAGGGAAGATTCGCCATGCATACAGCAACTGGGAGGGTTGCTATGGGAATGAGTAGTTGCCTTCCATGTTCAAGGATAGGAGAAAAGGTGAAACAAAAAAAATACATATTTTAAGTTGTGAAAGAGGTCCTATTTTCAGTTTTCTTGTGCCTATAAGTTAGGTGTTATTGTTACCACTTTTTCACAGCTGAGGAAACTGAGGTTCATCAATATTAAGTTAATTAGTGTCAGTCATACTGTTATTGAAGTGTCTGATCTGAAATTCAATGCCAGGTCTATCTGACTTCCAAGACCAGTAACTTACATTGATCTGACTTTATTTACATAATACACATAACTATAAATGTATTAAATAGTATAATAGTATATAAAATGCATATACACACGTATATGTGTGTATATATTAATGTATGTATACATAGACATATAGATACATGTGTTTGTATGTGCATCTATGCATTCATGCATGTATGTATATATGTATATTCATATTCATCTTCTCTTCTGTCTTTGAATAGGGAATGTCTCCTCATTCCCATAAGGAATCTTGCCAAATATGTGTATGGCAAATATTCCTTTGAAAGATCTCCCCCCCATTTTTTTCCCTTGACTTATTCCCGCTTTCTCTACTCCTCCCTCTCCTATTTTGCTTATCTATCCTAAGTTTCCACAGAATGCTTCTGATTGACTGTGTACTCTGAGTGGCCATATAGAAGGCTCTATATATAGTGGTCTGACATTTACATATATCTGTGTATATCTTTATACACATACATAAAACATAATCAGTAGATAAATATATACATACATATAGACAACATTTAAAGACTTTAATTAGCAATATTTTATCTATATATAGCAAAGTACATTTTCCTTGAATTTTTAAATCATTTACATTTGTAAATTTCACACTACATGCTATTGAAAAGAAATAATAATTTGGGAAAATAGATCTAGCTTCAGGAGACATTGGCACAATCGTAAATGGTCTAAGAGTTGTCAATTACCACATGCAGCTTTTAAACATTTAAATTACCATCCTGAGGCTCTGCATATTGATTCTTTTTCAGTGCTAAATCTTTAACTGAAGAAAAAAGAAATCATTGAACCTTTCACTCAAGATTGTTCTTCCATTATATTACTATGATAACCCCTCAGTTTGGAATCCATTTTGATGATATAAAACTCTTATCCTTGAATTCTGAGTAAACCAGTGAGGAAGACCAACAAAAACATCCTACTTGGCTTTATTGAACACTGTTTTTCCCTAAAAATATGAATGGGCTACAATGAATTTAGGACAATTTTAAGATGATAATTTGCGGTATATATATCTACACAGAGTAATATTTATTTTTATTTTTAATCATCATTACATGCTGAAATAATTTCAACCAACCAATGTTTTAATTAAATTCTTCCACAAACCCACCCTCCAATCCCTTTGTCACTCAATTAATAGGCAGAAATTGTGCTGGAGATACAAACAAACAAATGATAGCAACAATGAAAACAAAACGGGGTGTGATCTCAAGGAGTTTACATTCAGTGGTTACACTCCTCTTCCTCCAGTGGTAGGGAGAGGAACAACGTACGTATAAAAGTATAGCCTCAGTTTAAATACCTACAACATAAGTATATAATAGAGAAATATATATCAGAGAAACCCAAGGTAATTGTGACACACTATCAGTTAGGCTGGGGGACCAACCAAAGATTCTTCAACTAGAAGGTGGTACATGAGCTGAGCTTTGAAGGAAATAAGGGATTCAAAGAGCCAGTAATAAATAGATTGCATTCCAGGAAAAGTTTACAACCTGTCTTACAGAAGGCAATCAAAAATCTGGAATACTATTTTGTCAAGGCTTACACATTTATGGATGGAAACGGATATATTAGTTTGAAATTTAAGTTTTTGGAAACTTTGTGACCATAGGAAGAGAATCTAGAGGCTTTAAAATTATTTTTGATTGTATGTCTTACTATTGAAATTTTGCTGACATGCAACTGCTTCAAATTACTTTTTTTGATATAGAGAATCTCTAGGTCAACTTTTGTTTCTCTTAGCTTGAGTTTGTTTGAATTATTTTGCTATCATATTTAGGTAAATGTTTCCTGCCTAGACTTCTGACTTTCTTGGCTTGATTGACTTTGTGACTTTGAGACCCTACATGTTCCAGTGGAAAGGATTGGATTTGGATTAAGTACCTCTGGGTTTGAATCCTAATTCAGCCACTTACTTCTCATGTAACCATGGGCAAATCATTTAACTCTGATGGGTCTCACTTTCCTCATATGTATAATGCAGAGATTGACTAGATGACTTCCAATGTCACTTCTATTTCTAAACATATGATCCTATAGCCAAGTGGTGGCAAATTTAAATAGAAGCAAATCCCTACAGCAGCACATTGACTTAGAAAACCACAAATTAACATTATCTATGATTTGAATTATTTTTATTTATTTTCTTATGCATTTCCCAATAATATTTTAATCTAATTCAGGCTGCACTTCAAAGTTTCACAGGCTGAGAGTTGGGGACCTCTGCTATAATCTATCTTAGTTTTGTCCTTGGCCCTGATATTTTTTCCCTATTTGGATCACAACCCTTAAATTTGTGTATGCCAATCCAGACATCAAATAAAGTTCTTCCTCTTTTGAGACGAAGTCAGGAGGATCAGGGTTCAAATTCAACTTCAGCTCCTTACTATCTATATGACCTGTGCAAGGCATAACCTTTGAGAACTTTGGTTTCCTTATCTCTAAATGATTATATGAACCCAAATCTCCTACATATATAAGCCTCTACAACTTCATTTTCCTCTGTATTCCAAAGGGATTTTAGAGACATTTCTGATTTTAATTGGGCCTTGAGAGTATGATGGGGAAAAATACATAAATACTTCAATATTGCACAGTGAAAAGAACCTCAGCTTTGGAGTCAGAGTACCAGAGTTCAAATCCTGTCTCTGTTGCTTACTCCCTGTGCTTCTTTGGCAAATCAGTTCTCCTCCCTGGCCTCTGGTTCCTCTTGTGCAAAATGAGGGAGCTCAATTGTATGGGTTCTAAAATAACATTCAGTTTTAAATTTATGATCCTCTGATTCAAATACAACAATAACTTCAACAACACTTAGAATAAGAGGAAGGTCAGCTGGTCAGACAGTGTTAGGAGACAGGAAGAAGGCTAGAGTGTCTAGTATAATACTTTGCTCATCATTAGGTGTTTAATAAGACTTTTGTTGACTGATTGCCTTGTTATCTCAGAGAGAAGTGGTTATCTGTATGGTAGTTCCAAAGGTGATAGTCAGTCAACTATAGCATTTAGTCTGACACTGTTCTTACTGACAATAAACTTGAATCTCTTTATTATATAACCTGCTACTGTTGAAATACACTCTTCTGTAAAATATAATGAGAGATAAACCCAAGGTATCCCCAAGTTTCCACATGTGTAAGAGCTCTGTTGTTTAAAAGTCTCATCCTGTAACTCTATGCTCACTTCATGTCCAGCATGACTCATTTTCCAGAGTTTTCCACATCCTTATGAACACCCTTCCTGCCCTAAATATACCCCCATCCTGAGACCTGTTCTCCTGATAGGTGAGTCCTTATCCCAAACCACAGTTTCATGAGGGGACCCAGCTATGCTCATTTCATTCCTAGATTAATTCATTCTCTGACTCCACCTCCTTACCAAGAGCCTTGCCTTCTTCTTCCCAACCCCTCTCTGAAGCTAACCTGTTCTGTTTCCCCCTCTCTCCCCCCAGTAGAATATATAAGCTTCTGGAGGATAGGTACTGAATTTTTTGCTTATATTTGTATCCCTGTTACTTAGTACAATCCCTGAGATAGTAATTACTTATAAGTACTCTTTATCTGTAGGGAAGGATAGGGATAGGTAAAGGGATTGGATTTGTGTTTAAGTAACTCTCTGTCAAGGTAGGGAAATTTCCTCTGCCAGCATAAGCCAGCAACTTCTCTGCAATGTATAGAATTAGAGAGTTGCCTTTAACTACGAGAGCTTTTGAGTCATGGTTGCAGTCACTATGAGTCAGAACTGGAACTTGACCTCAGATTTTCCTGGTTTCAACTATCAGCTATGAGATGCTGTCTCTCATTATGTTAGTTTCTTTACATGAAGAAAAATATGCCACCCTCCCCTTTCTAAAAACCCTTGTTCCAGGTTACTTCTCTGGCTAAAAAGTGAAATGAAATGTAAACTATTATATATATATATATATATATATATATATATATATATATATATATATATATATATATATATATATATATATATATATATATATATATCAGTAACACAAATTTAATTCATTTTTCCCTACTCAGATCTCTGGAAAAATATCCAAGAAAGTAACTGATGGTTTATTTCTTTAAGATTATTACCTTATATTATACATTATACACACACACACACAAACACACACACTCACACACACACACACACACACACACACACATGTACTAACATAAATTTCATCTTAGCAAGATCACAATATAGGGATTACAAGACCCAGTAATAAAACTCCAAGTAACATCATAGTGCACACATAAAGGTTTAGCCATCTCACAGCCTAGCAGCAACAACCTTCCTTTTAATGACTGAGTTCATGGCTTTACATTTACTAAAGGAACACATTCCAAGAAACTATTGGCACATGACAGCTATTGTTCATTGCTCTGAAATATCAAAGTCATAGATAAGGGGAAGAAGGTGGGTGTTACTCCATAGTGTGAATGAGGCCTGTGAGAAAAACAGAGCAAAATAAATCCTCAACTTACATAAGATCAGGCTAGGTTTGTTGAGGATGAGGTGAAGTTCAGGAATCCCAAGATTGGAGTTCCCAGACAGGGTCATTGAGGGGAGTACCCCTCAAGGACCACAGTACTGAAGAGGGTTGGGGCCATATGGAATGGATTCATGATCTCATGCATTCTTTAAGTCAAGGTGGCAAAGATTTATTATGCTTTTCAGCAGGCAAGAGTTCCTAGGGAACCTGCAACCTTACAAGGGTGCAGGTAAAGTTTATATAGGTTAAACTTTAGTAAGACATGTGTCAAATATGTTAAGTAGGTGATTTCAGGGAGTGGCTAAGGGGTGGTCAGTTCTTAAAGGAACATGAAATTTTAGTATCTACTTTGCAGAGTGGGGGAGGCTACACAGAAATGTAGTTTTAAGCCTGAAATGTTACTAAGTCAACTAATGGTCAGGGCTGACTGGGAAATACCCAGGCTGCTTCCATCAGTGTCTTGTTAGACAAGATAAATGTAAAGGAGTATACATATGTCTAGGTCTAGCATGCACATGATAGGTCAGTGAGTAGTGGATATCTCTATGACCCAGTACACAGCCAGTTTATCTAGTACACATCTGGTTCAAACTAATAAATTCTATAGGTACAGCTGGTCACTGTATCAGGAAGAGTTAAATGTTTTGCTGTCCTGTTTTGTAGAGAGAAACCACTAGGGACAGTATTTTGAGACTAGGAAGAGATATGATTTTGGAACTGGATGTGATTTTGGAACTGGGGACCAAGCACAGGCAGCCAGGCATCCCATCGGTTTCATATCATCAGCATAAAAATATGCTTTTTCCTGTCCTATTCCAGAAACAATAAAATTATAAAAGTAACACAAAGAATAATTCATAAGATCTAAAACTGGCAAAAAACCATAAAGATAATCTTGTCCAGCCTCATTTTATAGATGTAAAAACTCCTTCTGAGGGGGGTTGTGTACCTAGCAAATAGCAGAGCTAAAATTCAATCCTATCTACATAGTGGTCTTTTCTCTACTTCACTATATTGCCTCTAATTCTATGATTAAACTATGTCAAACATCAGGGAGTTAATTGTACAGGCATTTTATTAATTTCTAATATGTAAACACTACAAGAAGATCATATTTTTAAACTTAAAAGCAAAAACAAAAAAAATCTATTTGATATGAAATTATAATACAATTCCTAGCGAATCTAAAACCAAGAGTTACTGCTGACTTACAACAGCATAATCTGCCTTATCAGTTTATGACATAAAGACTCTATTCATAAGTATTACTGCTTACTCATAAAAGACAAGTGTCCTAACAAAGCAGTAAGGCTTCCTGGGAAAAATAAATGTAAATGCTTCACTTTTTCCCTAGAAACAATATGCACATGTATGGAGAGTGAGTGCTAAAAGCTCAAATGGAGCTCAAAGTGTTAAGAAAAGGAAAGGATAACAAAAATGACTCATTTTAGCTAAATTGGGGAAAATAGGAGGATCAAAGAAGGCTTAACACAGTTGCTTAGAGTGGATAAAACAATGGTAACAGACAACTGAGTAGGCAGAGCCACTCATTTTTTATTTTGTTTCCTTTTTTTTCTTTTTCAAGGAAAAATAATCTTTAAAGTAGAAGTACAAAAGAAAAAAAGTAATAAGGAATTACTTATAAATAGGGAGACAGTAAAAACAAATAAACCAAAAAAAACCCAACTACCCTAAAAGAATTGATTACTTAGCCCAGATGAACTACATTTCAAAGTAATGCAAAAAAAATGGTCAGAGGTGATTTTTGCCCCAGTGACCTTTTAAAGATGATGGAGAAAGGAGAAATACCATAGGAATAGAAGAGGACATATGTCTCAATTTTTAAGAAAATGGCCAAAAATAGAATTTTTAAAATATAGGTCCAATAACTTGACTTATTTCCTTACAAAATTCAAGAATGTATGATTAAAAAGTAAGTCACATAAAGCTAGAGCTTTACATACTGTAAGATCAATCAGGGGTCAATGGGGGGAGGCAGGGCAGAGACATGTTTTGTAGTGAATTACTTTTTGGCTTATGCCTCTAAGCATCTTGATGATACCATAATTAGACAGATTTTGCCTCCATCCATCATTTTCCTTGAATATATTAGACTGTTCATACATCTAAGTCTGGATAGTTTTAGGTACAAGAGTCTTAATTCTTACATGAGAATTCAAGTCAACATTAAATATTGGTTACAAAATGCCTTATATTTTCCTCCTTAAAACCAATACTCCCTACTCCAGAAAAATATTAATGAATCAGATGAGTTGATAAACAACAAAGCTGTTGCTTCTTCAGTTTGGATTAATCTTATCTGGTTTTGTTCAGTCTTTTTAATCATGTTGGACTCTTTGTGACCCCTTTGGGGTTTTCTTGGTAAAGATACTGCAGTGGTTTGCCATTTACTTCTCCAGCTTATTTTACATATGAGGAAACTAAGGCAAACATAGTTTAGTGACATGCTCAGGGTCACACCACTAGTTAATGTCTGAGGCCAGATTTGAAATCAGGAAGAGGAGTCTTCCTGACTCCAGGCCCAGCAATAAGGCACTTCCTCACCACTGTGCTTAGTCTTCACTGTTCTACTATATACTGACCCATTTCCTGATGCTTACTAACACATGCAGATTTTCCCACTTCTAAAACAAAAACTTCACTTTTTGCTACCAGGTTCTCAAGCTATTTTCCTTTCTCTCTCTCTCTCTTTCGAATAAAACACTTAAGATATTGACCACATTTATGGCCTCCATTTCCTCTCTCCTACCTCTCAACAATTTAAATTGTTCTCTCTAAAAATGTGAATGGTTTTTTTCATTCCTAGATCAAATAGTCCTTTCTCAAATCTTTATCTTTTTTTTGACTTCTTATCTAAATCTTTTGATTTTCTTGACCACCCTTTCTTAATTCATATTCTCTCCACCGAGGTTTTTCATCACACCACTCTTTCTTGGTTCTTTTCCTACCTAACTACTTCTTACTCTCCTTTACTGGATTATTATCTACATAACTAACTGGGAGAAATTCTCTTTCTATACTCTTTCATCCAATGATGTCTTTTAAATAAGGGTGGTCAAGAAAATCAAAAGATTCATTTTTTTTAATTTTTACCAGCACCTGAATTTCCATCATTTTTATGTTGGAGTAGAGGAAGCACAAAATAATTTATTTTGAGTATGTGTTTTCAGGATTGAGTAACTAAACACATCAGTGGCAAAAGAACATGCCTTATCTTTAGATTCTTTATTTTAATACTATCTCTTGATTATAGATGGTGAAATATAGCAACTATTACTCATTCAACCATATCTATAAAACTGAGCTGTTTCTAATAGTTTTGTTATCTTAGACATAAAAAACATACTTTTACTTCCAAGTTGTTATCATCATCATAGTAAAAAAATTAAATTAGCAGAAAGCCACATATTTCTTTCTGAAATATTTCTGTACAAATATAAATATGGATATAAATATATGTGGAAATTCAGGTCTTAGTAAAAAAAGTTTTTAAAAGATTATAAAGTATTTAAAATACTAAAATAATAATATTTTAAAAGTGTAAAACATTTATTTTTATAAAGTAATCAGTTTTTTAAGAGATAGAGGAAAAAGCTTTCTAAAACAATGCAATATAAACCCATTATCCAAAGCCAGTCACTGTGAAAAACAAATTTGTTTAAGTAGCAATTAGAAGAACTAGCTTTGGGGGTGAGAAACCTGTGGACTTGGGGCTACATTTGGCCCTCTAGGTCTACAAGTGCAGCCCTTTTACTGAATCCAAACTAAAGGGCCCTACTGGAGGACCTAGAGGGCCACATATAGCCTTGAGGCTACAAGTTCCCCACTCCTGGAGCTAGTGTTTCTGAGAAAGGTCCTTTTGCAAAAAACATAGGTGTGTTTGCCAGTAATGAAATTAAAGAAAGCTACAATCGAACAACACCATTAGGTTTTTGGCTTTTCTCCCTTTGAAGTGTGAAGTGTCCCCAGACACAATGACTCTTAATCAAAGAGAACTGTGCTTACTGATCCTTTCTCCTTCTTAATCTGCTTCATTAAATAATGAACTCTTTATCATTTTGAAGTAGAATTAGAACAGATTGTCTATTGGGACAACATCTAAATATTGTAATTAAAATAAAAATCACAAGAAGCATCTATCCATTCATGATAAATATACTCTGAGAGTTACCCCAGAAGATGGAGGTTGGGGAGGGGGAGGGGAGCAAATAATTCTCTCTATAATGCTGTTATTTTTTTTTCTTTCTTGAGTCACATTTTGGGTCTTGATGTCTATTTAACATATTGATTTTAAATGAAGAAGATTATAACAATAAATCTTAGTCTCTTGTTGGCTTAACTTTCATTTTCTAATTAAAATAATTAATTCCAAATGAAATATTAAGGAGAAATGATGATTCATTTGTGGCAATGCCATTATAGAAATGTGATCACTTTATCCACAGTGAGTCTCTTTTGCTATTCCAGAATGGTTTATTATGATTCCTGCTGTTGAAGATGATGATGATGATGATGAAATGTTGCTATTGCCATTTCTTCTGTAAATATTGCCTGTACTCATCCACATATTAGATAAAAAGAGAAATAGATACCAATCTGCTTCTCTTTTCTGAAATTCCATCTATTACTTTGGACTTCTTTTTTGTCATTACTATATTATGCTTTTGTATCAGGTTTTACCTTTAAGAAAAGAGAATTGAATTTCTATTTTTCTTCTTTCTCTCTTATTTATTGTTTTTGGTATAGGAATAGTCACTCTCAGACAACAAGAAAGATGATGATGATGCTTATCATTATGACGATAACTTACATTGACAAAGTGCCTTAAGGTTTAAAAAGTGCTTAATGAATATTATCTCATGTTGTATTCAGGATAATTCTGAAAGGTAGATGCTATTTTTCTTTCCATTTTGCATTTGAGAAAATAGGCAGGCAGAGGTTAAGAAACTTGCCCATGGTTATATAACTAAGAAGAATCTGAAGCAAAATTTGGACCCTGGTCTTCCTGAATCAAAGTCTAATAGTTTTATCCATTGTGCCAGCTACCTCAGCATCATCCAGTTAAAACTTTGTAAAATTGTATTTTTTGTCAAATTATATTACCATGCATTCAGAAATATGATTTTTTAGTAGAAGGGATGGGGAAATTCATTGATGAAGAATAATACAGTAACTTCTCCAAGTCACTAAAGCGCTATCCCGAATGTGGAGTAATGAACTCTGACAAAAATAATCAGGTCAGTTTTGGCGGGGGGGTGGGGGGGTGGGAGGGGGAAGATGAATATCAACCTGAAATGATTGATTGATTGATTGAACAGAGCTTCCCACTTGCTGCTGAATCTGATGTACGCACAAGTCTATCTAGAAGCCGTCTACTTAGTATCTTGTAAGGATTTTTAATTGAATGCCTAGACTACTCAGCCCCACCAAACTTACACCATTGTGCTCTACATCAGGGGTCTTAAGCACAAGCTATTTTGGGGTTTTGTCTTTCTGTGCATTCTATCACATGTTTTTAACATAATTAATATATCAAACTAGTATAAGTTAATCTTTTCCTTTCATTCACTTCTCAAACTCCTTACAGTCTCTATCTCAACCGCTTCACTCAATAGTCACAGCTCTTTCCAATGTTGCCAATTATCTCTTCCTTTAGTAGTATATTTTAATTAAAAGATTGTGTTGTGCTATTAAAAATAATTAGTGCTTTTATATTTATATCACCTCAAGATCTATATCTCATTTGCCAAATATTATGTACTTTTCTCCTGATGTTCTTTTCTTCCTGACATCTGCAACATTTTTAACCATATTTTTATCCTTAATTCTCTTCAACCAGTTCTGGTTTTCATGGCTGTAACTGTGCCTACCTAGGGGTTTTTCTCAGTTTCCTTTGTAGGACTATCATTCATGGCCCATCTTTATATGTGGTTGTCCTTAAGGGCTATGCCTTAGGTTTACATCTCTCTGTAAACCACTTTTCATTAGTTAATTCATCAGCTCCCATTGATTTAATTATTATGGAGATAATTCATTGATATATTCAGCCCTCTCTCCTGATCTCCAGGTTTACATTACTGACTGCCTCTTGGACATTTTCAATTAAATGTCCTCCAGGCAAGCATTTAATTACCTCATAACACAAAATGAATCAGGGATTGAGGAGTTGAAAATATTTCATAACAAATATATTTTAGGATTGTAAGTACAGAATGAGATATTTCACTGCCTATTTATAGATGTCTCTTTAAAGCTATTATAGGTCCATCTAGTATACTATAATAGAGCAGATTCATGAATGCTCACCACTGAAAATAAAGAGGATTAGTATACCCGTAAAAGTGACAAACCTCCTAAATAAATCCTAATGTTGAGGATGTGTAGACTGTAAATATATATTTATACAGATATACATATTTGTGTATTTGTGTATATATATTTGCAACTATATGTATATATTCACAAATATGCACATATGTATATAAATATTTATGTATAGTCTACAAATAGATAAATAATATATACCTATGATGTATATCAATATCTCTAATGAATAATGTAACCAAAATATGGAAACATAAAATATCAGAGATGGAAGGGATTTAAAAGATAAGGACATAAAAAATTCAGAAATGTAACATTAGGTGAACATGAGAAGGGAGAGGACACTAGATGTGGTCAGAGTGTCTCTTGGTCAGGAAAATAGAAAAACACCTGGAACTGAGAGGCAACATGCCTTGTTCGTTCAACAGCAAAAGTCAGTGTCAATGGTTGAAAGAATACATGTAAGGGAGTTAAGTGTCAGGAAACTGGAAAAATAAAAAAAGGCTAGGTTACAAAAGTCATTGAACACCAAAGAGGGTTTTGTAATTGATCCTGGAGATGATAAGGAGGCATTGGAGTTCATAGAGTTAGCAGATGACATGGTTGTACCTGTGCTTCAGCAATATCACTTTGGTGGCTGAACTGAGAATGGATTGGAATGAGGAAGGACCTGATATAGGTAGATCAATAATCTGTGTGTTGCAATGATTATATGTGTGAAGTAATGGGGCCTTTCACCAGAGTTATGAGGAAGGGGATAGAGTGGAACATATTCAAAAGACCTTAAAAAGGTTAAATCAATAGGCCTTGGTAATAGAGTGGATGTTGGGGCTAAGAGATAATGAGAGAACAAGGAAAAAAATCTAGGCTGCCAGGCTGAAGAACTTGGAGGATAGGGTGAAGGCAGGAGGGTAGAGGGGAGAGGAAGCTTAGAAGGAAGGGTAATGAGTTCAGATTGGGTATGTTAGTTTAAGATGTTTATTGGACATTCAGTTCAAAAAGGCAGTTCAGAAAGGCAGTTTGAAATGTGAAATTGGAAGTCAGTGGAGAAGTTAAGGTAGGATAAGTATTTTTAAGAATCATCATCATAGCTACAGGACTTAAATTACTAACTCTCAAAATAGTATTTATTTCCAATCACATGTTGTAGTTTTCAACATTCATTTTTGTAAGATTTTGATTTCCGAATTTTTCTCCCTTCCTTCTTTCTCTCCAACCCCACCGAGAAAACAAGCAATCTGATACAGTTTATACATTTACAATCATGTTAAATGTATTCCCTCATCAGTCATATTGTGAAAGAATAATCAGAATAAAAGGTAAGAACCATAAGAAAAAAAAGTGAAGATAGTATGCTTCAATCTGCATTCAGACTCCATCGTTCTTTTTTCTGGATGTGGTTAGTATTTTCCATCATGATTCTTGGAATTAACTTGGATCATTGCATATCTAAGAAGAACTAAATCTATGAAAGCTGATCATCACACAGTGTTGCTGTTAGTATGTACAATATTCTCCTCATTCACACATCATCAGTTCAAGTGTTTCAAGGTTTTTTCTGAAATCTACCTGCTTGTTATTTCCTATAGCAAAATAGTATTCCATTACATTCATATATCACAACTTGTCTAGTTATTGTCCAGTTGATGGGCATCCTCTCAATTTCCAATTCTTTGCCACAACCAAAAGAACTGTTATAAATAGTTTTGAATATGTGGATTCTTTTCTCTTTTTTATTGTCTTTCTGAGATACAGACTTAAGAGTGATATTTCTGTATCAAACTGTGCTGTATAAGCCCAGTTTCTTGACCTTTGGGCATAGTTTCAAATTATTCTCCAGAATGGTTGGATCCATTCACAACTCCACTAACAATACATCAGTGTTCCAATTTTCCCACATCTTCTCCAACATTTATCATCTTCCTTTTCTCTCATATTAGCCAATCTGACAGATGTGAGGGTGTATCATTAAGGCAGAATTCATGATTTCAAAGAAAATCATGAATATGCCTGAATGGTCCAGAATCGCAGGATATAAGGAATTCTGTAAGTAGAAGGCAAAGGAGTTAAAGCATCTATTCAAGCTCCAAAATAGCAGACCTATGAACCAGTGTCCCCAGTTTGATATCCTGGTAAGAACCTTCCAAAACCAATATGCCCACTTCACAATAGTTACCAGGAGGTTACAGAAAAATATTATAGCAGCAAGCCAAGCCATACTGGTGGTTTACCCCAATGCTACAGCCCTCCAGTAAGAAGATTACCCACTGGCCTCAAGCCTTTGCTCAGCACTCTCTGGTCTGCACAAGAGTCAGTCCTGCTTTTAGTAGTACCTGCTGCCACCGCCACTGCTTCCACTGCTGCTGCAGCCGCCATCACTTCTCCTTCTCCCTCCACTACATCTCAATCTCCAAGCTGTGCTCTCTCCTTTTATATAGTCACGAGATATCATCCCATCGACTAGAACGTCATCTGAGTGACCAGAACCCAGGTGCCTACCACTGGCTCCGGTCTTAGCCACAACCCCTAGGACCCTGAGAGCCACCTGTGAAGCTTATTCAAATGTTCAGGAAAGATCTTCTCATTTACTGAATGCCTTTACAGAGGGGTACCTCAGAGTTGTTTTAATTTTCATTTCTCTAATCAATAATGGAACATTTTTTCGTATGTTTATAGGTGACTTTGATTTTGTCATATGAAAACTACCTGTTCATATTGTTTAATCATTTCTCAATTGGGGTTTGACTTGTATTCCTATGAGTTTAACTCGGTTCTCTATATATTTGAGAATTTAAAATTTTATCAGAAACATGGGCTGTAAAAATTTTTACCCACATTTCTGCTATCCTTATAATCTTGGTTGCATTGGTTTTTCTGGTGCAAACCCATTATATTTTAATGCAATCAAAATTGTCCATTTTGAATTTCATAACATTCTCTATCTCCTGTTTGGTCTTAAATTCTATCTTTCTCCATACATCTCTGTATCAGTAAGGCAAGATTCATGACCTCAAGAATGACCATGGACATATCCATATGGTTTGGAATCGCAAAGTATGAAATACTCTCTAGGTAGAAGATAGAGAAACTATAACATTTATTTAGACAACAGAACATCAAATCTCAAGACTAATAACTCCAATCCGATATAGCAGTGATTATATTCCCAAACCAGTAAGCCCACCTCAATGTAGCAATGAGGAAATTATAACACAGTATTATATAAAGGAATCAAGTAATCCTGTAACATTCCCCCCTGCTAGGGCCTTTTCATAAACAACCACTCAAGAATCTAAGTAGTCTCTTTGCCTGCATCCTCTCCCACAGTTCTGAAAGCCCTTGCACTTCTGAGAGTCAGTGCATTCTCCTGGATTCTGCACACTCTTTGCTCTGCAGTCTCTCTTGACTCTGGCTCTCAATGTCTGCTGCCACAATGTGTTCTTGAAGTCTGCTTCTCAATTCTGCATCTCAATTTTGCTGCTCTCAGTTCTAATGCTCTCACACTCTTTATATACAGTCCTAGCCAATATCTGATTGTCTAGAATTCAGTGCACATACAATTGGCTCTTCTGTTAGCACGTCTCTTTAGGGCCCTGAGGATTTCATACCTCTCCTGACCTAACTAGCAAAAGGGTATGGACCTGGGGCTTCATACCTAGTAAGTAAAGAGTGTAAGTAAAGGCCCTATTGAATAGGTGAGGAAGATCCTTAATGACATTAACACTACAACTTCACTTGTAAACTATTCCTTGCTCTCCTAATATGCTTATGGTATGATCCTTTATATCTAAATCATGTCCCCAGTTCAACTCCATTTTGGTGTAAGGTATGAAATGATGGTCTATGACTAGTTAGGGCCATACCATTCTCCAGTTTTCCCAGCAGATTTTTTTTTATTTTTAGTCTACAAAACTTGGTTCTACATAATTTTGAGTTCCAGATTTTCTTCTCTCCCTTCCCAAGATGGCAGGGAATCCCAAGAAGCTTCCATGTATGACTTCGCATTGAATTAATTTACTCACTAGTCAAGTTATGGAGAAGAACTGTGATCAATGAAGTGAATCATGTGAAAGAAGAAACAGAACCAAAAAAAAAACCAACAGAAAAACGAAAACAAAAGAGAGAAAAGGAAAAAAAAAAGTGGGGGGTAAGAGGCTAGCATGAAATGTGCCTCAATCTGCATTCAACCTTCATAGTTCTTTCTCTGGATGTAGATAGCATTCTCCATCGTGAGTCCTTTGTACCTTGTGTTGCTGAGAAGAGCGAAGTCTGTCAGGGTTGGTCCTCACAGAATCCATATATCTATGGTTGTGCATAATGTTGTCCTGGCTCTGCTCTGCTCACTCAGCATTGTCGTTTAGGTTTTTCCGAGTTGTTATGAAGTCCGTATCATCCCCATTTCTTATAGCACAATAGTATTCCATTACCTTCATATACCACAGCTTGTTCAGCCATTACCCAACTGATGGGCAACCCTTTGATTTCCAGTTCTTAGCTACCACAATAAAAGCTGCTATAAATATTTTTGTACATATGGGTCTTTTTCTCACTTGTGTGACTTCTTTAGGATAAAACCCTAGAAGTGGTATTGCTGGGTCAAAGGGTATGAACATTTTTATAGCCCTTTGGGCATAGTTCCAAATTGCTCTCCAAAATGGCTGGATCAGCTCACAACTCCACCAGCAATGTAACAATGTTCCAATTTTCCCACATCCTCTCCATCATTTATCATTTTCCTGTTTTGTAATTTTAGCCAATCTGACAGGAGAGATGTGGTATCTAAGAGTTGTTTTGATTTGCATTTGTCTAATCAGTAGTGATTTAGAGCATTTTTTCACATGCCTATAGATTTCTTTAATTTCTTCCTCTGAAAACTGCCTGTTCATATCCTTTGACCATTTCTCAATTGGGGAATTACTTGTATTCCTATATATTTGGCTCAGTTCCCTGTATATTTTAGAAATTAGGCCTTTATCAGAGACACTAGTTGTAAAGATTTTCTCCCAATTTTCTGTTTCCCTCCTAATTTTTGTTGCATTGGCTTTCTTTGTACAAAAACATTTCAATTTAACATAATCGAAAATATCCATTTTGCATTTTGTAATGCTCTCTATCTCTTGTTAGGTCATGAATTCTTTTCTTTTCCACAAATCTGATAAGTAAACTATTCATTGCTCCCCCAAATTACTTATAGTATCAGCCTTTACTCCTAAATCATGAACCCATTTTGACTTTATTTTGGTATATGGTGTAAGATATTGATCTATGCCCAGTTTCTGCCCTACCATTTTCCAATTTTCCCAACAGTTCTTGTGAAATAGTGAATTATTAGCCAAGAAGCTGGATTCTTTGGGTTTATCAAAGAGTAGATTGCTATAGTTATTGACTGCTCCATCTTGTGTTCCTGTCCTATTCCACTGATCCACAACTCTGTTTCTTAGCCAGTACCAGGTAGTTTTGATGACTGCTGCTCTATAGTACAGTTTAAAATTCAGTATGGCTAGGCCACCTTCTCTGGCATTTCTTTTCATCAATACCTTAGATATTCTAGACCTCTTGTTCTTCCAGATGAATTTTGTTATTATTTTGTCCAGCTCTGTAAAATAATTTTTTGGTAGTTCAGTTGGTATAGCACTGAATAGATAGATTAATTTAGGTAAAATTGTCATTTTTATTATATTAGCTCAGCCTAACCATGAGCAACTGATATTTTTCAATTTATTTAGATCTGACTTTATTCGCGTAAAAAGTGTTTCATAGCTATGTTCATACAGGCCCTGGGTTTGTCTTGGCAGATAGATTCCCAAATATTTTATACTGTCTCCAGTAACTTTGAATGGAATTTCTCTTTCTATCTCTTGATGTTGGGCTTTGTTAGTAATGTATAGGAATGCTGAGGATTTATGTGAGTTTATTTTATATCCTGCAACTTTGCTAAAGTTGTTTATTACTTCAAGTAGTTTTTTACTTGATTCTCTAGGATTCTCTAAGCAAATCATCATATCATGTGCAAAAAGTGATAGTTTAGCTTCTTCTTTTCCTATTCTAATTCCTTCAATTTCTTTTTCTTCTCTTATTGCTACAGCTAACATTTCTAGCACCAAATTGTATAGTAGGAATGATAATGGACATCCTTGTTTCACACCTGATCTTATTGGGAATGCATCTAGCTTATTCCCATTACAAATAATGCTTGTTGATGGTTTTAGGTAGATGCTATTTATAATTTTAAGGAAGGTTCCATTTATTCCTATGCTTTCTAGTGTTTTTAATAGGAATGGGTGTTGTATTTTTCAAAGGCTTTTTCTGCATCTATTGAGATGATCATATGGTTTCTGCTAATTTTGTTGTTGATATGGTCAATTATGCTAATGGTTTTCCTAATATTGAAATATCCTTGCATTCCTGGGATAAATCCTACCAGGCCATAGTGTATTGTCCTCAAGCAGTTTTTTTTAAAACAGTAAATTCTTATCCCAGAAACACAAGTCTTTGGGTTGATTAAACACTTCATTACTGTAGTCATTTCCTTCTGTGTCTTGTGTGCCTAATCTATTCCACTCATCCACCACTCTGTTTCTTAGCCAGTACCAAATAGCTTTGATGATTGCTGCTTTATAATATAGTTTTAGATCTGGTATAGCTAGGCCATCTTCCTTTGTATTTTTTTTTCATTAATTCCCTTGATATTATGCACTTTTTATTCCTCCAGAAGAATTTTGTTATAATTTTTTTCAAGCTTTGTAAAACAGTTTTTGTTAGTTTAATTGGTGTGACTCTGGATAAATAAATTAATTTTGGTAGAATTATCATTTTTTAAATTATATTAGCTCAGTTTACTCATGAGCAAGTGACATTTTTCTAATTGTTTTGGTCTGACTTTATTTGTGTGAAAAGATTTTTGTACTTATCTTCATATATTTCCTGGGTTTGTTTTGTCAGGTAGACTGCCAAATATTTTATATTGTCCACAGTAATTTTAAATGGAATGTATCTTTCTATCTCTTGTTGCTGGGCTTTCTTGGTAATAATACATATGGAACCACTGATGATGATTCATTTAGGTTTATTTTATATCCCGCAATTTTGCTAAAGTTATTAATTGTTTCTAGTAATTTTTTAGTTGATTCTCTAGCATTCTCTAAGTATACATTATATCATCTTCAAATAGGGAAAGTTTTGTGTCCTCATTGGCTATTTTAATTCCTTCAATTTTTTTCTTCTATTACTGGTAAAGCTAAAATATCTTGTAAAATAAATAATAATAGTGGTGATAATGAGCATTCTTTTTCACCCCTGATTTGACTGGGAAGTATTCTATCTCATCCCCATTGTAGATAATGCTTGCTGATGGTTTTAGATAAATACTGCTCATCATTTCAAGAAAAACTCCATTTATCCCTAGATTCACTATTGTTTTTAGTAAGAAGGGGTGCTGAATTTCTTGAAACTTTTTCTGCTTCTATTAAGATAATCATATCATTTCTGCTACTTCTGTTATTGATGTACTCAATTATGCTGATAGTTTTCCTAATATTGAACCAGCCCTGCATTCCTGGTATAAATTCTAACTGATAGAAGTATATTATCCTCATGATAGGTTGCCATAATCTCTTTGCTAATATTCCATTTAAATTTTTTTTCTCTATAATTTTCTTTCTCTGTTTTGGCTTTTCCTGGTTTACATATCAGCACCAT